>NC_051154.1:145182373-145482373 GCF_013339745.2 Dermacentor silvarum
GCGTCGATTGCAGCGATCACGGACAGAGACAGCTGAGGTGGCCGTTAGATTCTTGACGATATCACCGGCCCAAAACTATACTGCCTGCAGGCGCTGTATAGAAACGCGCCGCTTTAATTAACGCGAGCACAACGCGCTGCGCGACGCGGACTGATAGGTCCGATGGGACGGCCTCCCTGCTTTGCCTGCTTTTATTTATGCTTATGCAGTACTGTGCGCACTGCGGCAAAAATTTGTGGATTGACTTATTAAAGAAGGTTTATAACGCGCCAGGCGTACTTAGGCTAAAGCACATTGCTTAACATCCGGCACGCGTGGCTCTTTCAGTCACTTTGTATGTTCTTCTTTCTGGGTTTTACGTGCCAAAACAGTTCTGATTATGAGGCCGCCGTAGTGGAGGGCTCCGGATTAATTTTGACTACCAGGGGTTCTTTAGGTGCACTACAACGCAAGCACACGGGCGTTTTTGCATTTCGCCTCCATCGAAATGCGGCCGCCGTGGCCGGTATATCGATCCGCGACCTCGTGCTCAGCAACGCAACGCCTTAGCAAGCTAGCCACCGCGGCGGGTAAACTTTGTATGTATACTCCTGGGAACCTATAATACGTATTGCTAGGGGGGTACTTGTGCAGCAGCTTCGGTTTTGTTTTTGGAAACCCTTAAAAGTTTTTACAAGAGAATCCGGCCGCTATACGAACATATGTATCCAAGCAGTTTTTGTTCTTTTAATAAATGGTTTAGTAGAAGACGTTGGCATCATGGGTGATGCCGGCCTACTCCTCGCTTAGCTAAGCAATATGTTCAATGTCTTCTCAGCGCATTGACACGGGCAGCACATGACACACAGCGATGTGCGTGCTATTCTGTTGTCCATGTCTGATGCTGGGAAAACATCGGTCATGCAGCACTGACTAGCCGAACGCTCACGTTGGTGAAATGCGTGTCAAAAATACGCCTGCTCAGGCAAATAGCGAAAAGTAATATCAGGGAAAATTAAAGAAAAGTCTTTCACTCATAGTTCAGATAAAGTTCACGTTAGTTACACATACAGTTTGCGCATCAAGTAGTGAATTTCTAACAAAAATGAAAAATTAATGGGAACATAGCACTGGTATTTCGCGCCCAGTCCAGGTAAACACAGTTTACAATACAGTATGGTCAAGGGACAGCACGAACTTTACAAGTTCAAGAACACATTAAGCACACTCCCCAGAAACCTAAGGGCAGCACAAAATAAACATGTAAAAAATACACGGACAACACGCATTGCTCTAGTATTTCTTCCAAATCGTACGATACTGCAAAACGTAAATTCATTGTAAAAAAAAAGTGACAATTGCAGCTCTCAGAAGACGACAGCCGACAGCTGTAGGCTCCAGCCCTGCCCGCAGCGGCATTTCATAAGCTCTGTAAATATAGTATCGTCACCGAAATTTTGTATCACCAGGTTGCATTTAGGGCTTCATGTTGCATGTCCCGCGATGGCGTTCGCCTGCATGATCGTGGCTGGCCTGGATTTTCATCGGCGACTTTTGATGCGAAAGCGTCACTAGGCCCATTGAGCGAAAAAGCCGCGTGTGTAGCAGCGAAACGGAACCTGAATTCCATTGGCTGCAACGCCACGTCACGAGCGCGCTTCGACGGAGCAGATACGGTGACGCGACGGTTTCGTCGGCGAGGCACTCGCGAGACTCGCTCTTGCAAGCCGGCGCACGGACCGTCTCTGTCACCCCCACTGGGCTTAGCACACGCCGGACGGCCTGGGTGGCCGCTGCTGCTTCCTCGTCTCTCGTCGCGCAGCACGTTGGTGGCATGCGGCGTTCTCGATTTCTCAGCAATATCGTCCAAATGATTCCGCTCTACAGCCAACATGCTAACCTAGTAACTGTACCAAAAGTAACCCGCAATTTAATCGCAAACTCGATAACACACCCCGCAGCAAAACTTGAAAACATCATACTCGCAGTGCAAAACTCGAAGGACCGCTCAGCGACGTACAATTGGAGATTAAGGCTTTCGCTTTTACAACTCATAAGAGTGCTTAGGTGTCCGCGGATATTTTTAAAGGTAATTTGTAGATTGATTTGAAAATGAAAAGTTATCTTGTACAAACCACTTGGGAGTTTTGGGGCGCTATACCGTAAAATGATTCCAAACTGTTTTGATTCCAATTTCTGCAATCAGCCTCTACGATTGGTCAAAACGTATTCGGGCCACTCCCAACTTCGTCTGTCTGTCACGCGACGGTCACGAAAACCGCGATAGCTCCCCATCAGATATAATGTGTACACACTGATTATGCATGATTAAACCACACAAAAGAAAAATAATCATTCCTGATTCGACGCCTTTTCACCATTAGACCTCTGCTATTGGTCCAATGTTTCTTCTGGCTACGCCCACTTCGCCTGTTTGTCACGCGACCTCACAAAACCGCGAAAACTCACCACGTCAAAGTGACGTGTACGCGAAAAAAAAAAGATTAATATGCCGAACAAAAGTGAACATTTTTCTGTATATTCTGTATAGCCACAGACTGCCCCGTCCCGAAAGGAATAGAAGATGGCTGCCCGCCGATCGCTCAGGCCCTCGCTACTCGCACCTGCCGGGAACATGTATTTATTTGCGCATGATAATCCTTTTTGCGTGGCAGTAAAATGTATCAAGCCCTTTCGGCATACATACGACATCGCTCTGCCAACTCTTCTTTGCTGAGGATTCTTTTTAGCGGCATTCTTATCCTTCCGTTGCATGCCTCCGCGATTTTTGACCAGCCACCGCAAGCTAGGTAAGGCGAAGCGGACCAATCGGAGAAGCCCGCGCCGCCCTCTTCATGCGGTTATCTATTTTCACTGTGCTGGCTCGGCCCCATCGAAACCCTCTCCACTAGAGCGCGCTTATCGCTTCTTGTCAGCCAATTAGATAACAAACACCTATCAGTGCAGGCAATATGTTATTCGTTTTGAAAGCGAACAAAGGTGACCTCCTATAAACGAGGAGAGTGTTTGATTGGTTTGTTCAGACAACGCTGCGGGTCACCGCCGGATGCTTGCGTTGGTGGTTACGGAAATTTGACGTCAGGAGTTCGGAATCAAAACAGTTTGAAATCATTTTACGTTAGAGCGCCCTTGTTCTGTACTTCAAATCTAACCACATGCTTATAAGTATTGCATTGTGATTACGTTTGCACCATTTATATGCATTCTTTTTATAAAAAGACCAGTCGCGAACTGTGAATAAATATTGCCGGCGTCTAACTATTACAACGCGCTTGATGCATGCCAACGAAGGCAGACAATTTAATGCGTCAGCAGTGAAACTCGAGTGGCCGGCCTTGGTCCATTGCAGCTTTTATACGCCTTTCATGCGTGTATACGATGACGCCAGCGCACGCAAGTTTATGTCCTCCTGCCCGTGTTATCCCGGTGGCATTACCATGAGCGATCATTGGACGTGCGCACATAATTTCCCGCGGAACCTGGCGCGCCTCCCAGCAGCTGACCTTCGTCCAACGGGCGCGCAATGTCCGTGGTGTATCTAAGCATAGATGGCTACGACATATCTAGTGGCAAGTTGAATTGCAGATAAGCAGATACGTAGCATAATGACGCGCCTGCAGCGCCATTTGTGTGGTAGATTCAAAGTATATAGATGGGTCCCTTGACAGCATATATATTACCGGTTTGCTTCGGCAATAGACCACTACTATATGACTGTATGCATGTGTTGCTTAGAGCGATGGAAGTATCGTTTTTGCGTTGGCTGGTCTCCGAACATTAGTTGTATGGCTTGCCTTTTAAGCTTTGCAGAGTTATGCCCGGGACTTTGCGCGTTGTGCTCCACATTGCAGATATAGTATAAGTTGACCCCTTCTGATCTTAAAAGGTGAACGGCTTCAGCGGTCAATCATAATTGGTTAAATTATTTCTCTTTCTCTTTCACTTGTTCATAACTTTATTGCAACACAGTCAAAGAAGCCATCGGCTCCTACACTGTATAGTTAAAAGCGTAGCCCTTACTATTTCACATATTTCCCGCTGTTTTGAAGATTCCCTCTCTGTGTTCTTTATTCTGCAGGTGTTTGCCATAATCAGCGCAGTTCTTCACGGCCTGCACGCTGTCTTCGTCTACTTAAAAAGGAAAAAGTGATTTCACGTCTGAGGCGATCAACATGTTCAATTTCTACACACTGCCTCTTCACTTGAAGTTTGTGGTCACGTATAGGTAAGTATTTCACCAGGACATACCATAGATAAGCATTCGATGCCTTAATGAATTCATTACGTCATAGGACAGCTTAAGCCATATGACAAAAAGTAAAGGTGTCCTTTTTATAGCTTGCCTATGGCTTTGCCTGTACACGGTAGTCAGAATTTATAACCGAAGGAATATATTTGTATGCGAAGTAGCTATACGCGCAGTAGATTAAGTGGGAGCGGCTTTGGCAGCGGTTGAGTTCCCGGCTTCTCGATCATAATACATCAGTATGCATTTATCTGATTGCGTGTGCCTCAGCATTTCTGATAGAACTTGCGTTATTAATACTTACTGCAGTTGTCACAAAGCCTCATAATAATCACATTTCTTGACAGCTTGACATTTTTCATTCGGGAGGCTTTTTTTAAAGCTTTTTAAAAAATTTAAAGGGAAATTTCTAAAGAGCTGAAATTAAAATTCTGTATTTCTGTGGCCAAAATGGGAAAAGCCCGCGCGTGCGCACGCACGCACGCACGCACGCACGACACACGCACACACACACCACACACACACACACACACACACACACACACGCGCACGCACGCACGCACGCACGCACGCACGCACGCACGCACACACACACACACACACACACACACACACACACACACACCACACACACACACACACACACACACACGCACGCACGCACGCACGCACACACACACGCACGCACGCACGCACGCACGCACACACACACACACACACACACGCACGCACGCACGCACACACACACACACACACACACACGCACGCACGCACGCACGCACGCACGCACGCACCACACACACACACACACACGCACGCACACACGCGCACGCACATACACACACACACACACACACACACACACACACACACACACACACACACACACACACACACACGCACGCACGCACGCGCGCGCGCACACGCACACACATAGCCTGGGGGAAAGGGGATGAGGGATTTAAAAAGACAAGGCAAAAGGAGAGAGAGTCCACCGGGATATTTTAGTTTTTGCCGCGACATATATGGATTCATATGCGCGCGTAAGCTAACACGTTTGCGTGGGTTTTATGAAGCTGTCAGTTAAGAAAGAACGATTTCAAGCAACGGCAATGATAACTTGGAAGTGAGGGTGCGCGCACTATCGAATAACGAATCTAATATTACGCTATTCGATTCGGTTTTCAAATCAATTCACCACTATGTAAATAGGAATATTGTTCGAATAGATGTGCCAACAAGCATAAAATTGGAGTAAAAGTGCTAAAAGCTTGATTTCGGTGGTCATAGTAGCTATAAAATATGAGAATTTACGTAGTGCAGCACGTTACGACGCAGAGGGGGCCAGACATTTCCTGCTTAACCGCTATCATTCGCATTCACTAAACAGTACTGAGTATGCGAACAAACTGCTTATTTGCTCCTAATGCTCCGTTTGTGCTTGTGATAAACAACGCTTCATAACATGCATTGTAATGACAGGAACTTGCTACAGTTGTGACTACACTATAATATGTGACGATAGTTTTATATTAATGGTGAAAACAGCAGTTCACTATCGGAAAATATTCAATATAAGATTCGATTCTTTCCTAGCATTATTCAATTAGTTTCGATTCGGTCTCAAAAATTACTATTCGCGCACCCCCACTTGGAAATGTCATTGTTGCTCTACCTTTTGTAGCCAATCACAACAAAGCTCTCCGCAGTTGATGCATTTTCGCGCACTTAAAAGGACTTGTTGCTGGACAAGTTGGTGCGGTTTACTGTATACATAGTACGTTCTGTTTAACGCCGAGAAAACAAACACCACACAGAGAAAAACAGAGTTCTGTGTGCTTTGTTCTGTGTGGGGGGTCTGTTTTCTCGCCGTTAAAATAGGATGTAGCTCATGTTTGCTGAAGGCAATTGTATGCTTCATCATCGACATCAGCAGCCTATTTTTATGTCCACTGCAGGGGCGCTATAACGTAAAATGATTCCAAACTGTTTTGATTCCAAACTCTTGACGTGACCCGCAGCGTTGTCTGAAAAACCCAATCAAACACTCTCCTCGTTTATAGGAGGTCACCTTTGTTGACTTTCAAAACCAATAACATTGTCTACACTCAGCGGTTTTTCTTATCTAATTGGCTGACAAGAGGAGAGGAGCACGCTCTAGTGGAGAGGGTTTCGATGGGGCCGATCCAGCACAGTGAAAATAGATAACCGCATGAAGAGGGTGGTGCCGGCATCTCCGATTGGTCCGCTTCGCCTTACTTAGCTAGCGGTGGCTTGTCGAAAATCGCGGCGGCGTGAAACGGAAGGATAAGAATGCCGCTAAAACGGATCCTCAACAAGGAAGAGTTGGCAGAGCGATGTCGTATGGATGCCGAAAGGGCTCGATAACGTTTTACTGCCACGCGAAAAGGTTTATCATGCACAAATAAATACATGCTCACCGGCAGGTGCGAGTAGCGAGGGCCTGAGCGATCGGTGGGCAGCCATCTTCTATTCCTTTCGGAACGGGGCAGTCTGTGGGTATACAGAAAAAATTTCACTTTTGTTCGGCATATTAATCCTTTTTTTTTCGCGTACATGTCACTTTGACGTGGTGTGTTTTCGCGGTTTTGTGAGCTCAAGTGATAGACAGGCAAAGTGGGCGTAGCCAGAAAGCATTGGACCAATAGCAGAGGGCTAATGGTGAAAAGGCGTCGAATCAGGAGTGATTATGTTTCTTTTGTGTGGTTTAATTATGCATAATCAGTGTCAGATGGGGAGCTATCGCGGTTTTCGTGACGTCGCGTGACAGACAGGCGAACTTGGGAGTGGCCCGAAAAAGTTTTGACCAATCGTGGAGGCTGATTTCAGAAATTGGAATAAAAATTTTGGAATCATTTTACGTTATAGCGCCCCTGTATACTTATGTATTTGTATACTTATGGGATTGTGTACTTATGTCAGTTTAATTCCTGCTTAAAATGCCAACACTCTGGCTTTGTTATATTCACATACATTCAGGGCCGAGGGTAATCCATTTTCGCAGCCACTGCATTTTTGATGGAAAGCTTAGACACTGACGTAGCTAGATATTTTAAAAAGATCAGCCAATTTTTGCTTAAAGCAAGCGTGGTAGTTTCTGCGTGTGTTCTTCTCTGAATGTATATAACTACGAGGAGGAATAAACCTTTATTATAGAACCAGCACTTTGATGGCCGGGCCTAAGCCTCCCATGAGGGGACGTCGAGGGCTTGCCTCGCCGCCGCCTCACTGGCGCGCTGGGTCGCCCCGGTTTGGTCGTCGAGGGCGGAGCTCCGCAGAGCCTCACGCAACCTCGATGAGAGGGTCGTGGTGTTAATGTGTGTGTACTGTGCTGGGCACTCCCACAGCATATGCGGAAGCGTAGCCGGGTGAGTGCCACAGCACCGGCAGTTGGGGGTACTGTAAACGTCTGGGAATCTAAGGTGGAAGCGTGCGGGTGAAGGGTACGTGTTTGTTTGTAGCAGACGCAGGGTGGTAGCCTGCGCACGGCTGAACTTGGGTTGAGGTGGGGGGAAGGTTCGGCGACTGAGGTAAAAGGCTTTAACGAGATCGTTGTAAGTGGTCAGATTGTCCCTGGTGTCCAACTCGTCTCCAGTGACTCCGGCGCGGTTGACTAGGCCTCGTGCAATGAAGTGGGTGACCTCGTTGAGGTTGGGGAGGTATGGGTGGACAAGGCCCGGATGGGCCGGGATCCATATCAGGGAGATCATGCTGTCTTTAGAGGGTGGTGCCTGGCAGAGGATGCGAAGAGCTCGAGGAGAAATACGCCCTTTGCTGAAGTTAGTGACGGCTGAGCGAGAGTCACACACCATGGTGTGACAGGTGGGATCTAGAGTGGCCAGGGCAATGGCCACTTCTTCAGCCGTCTCGGCAGGGGGGGTAGTGACGCTGGAGGCGTGGTGTAGGACTACATCTCGTGTGGCGACGGCCACAAATCGTGTTCCATGGGAATATTGGGCTGCATCAACAAATGTGATGCCAGGTACGTGAGCAAGGGCTTTTATGATAGCTCCGACCCGAGCTTGATGCCGGGCCCTCTTATATTCAGGGTGCATGTTTCTAAGGATAGGGTCTGTGTGGATCCAGCTACGGATGTCAGTCTCGATCGATTGTTTGGGGCCCTGTTGATGACAGTAAGTGAAGCCAAGCGGGGATAGAATGAAGCGTCCCGTTTCAGTAAGGGTGAGCCGTTCAAGCTGAAAGCGTTGTTAGGCTTTAATGAGTTTGGCAAGGGTGTTGTGAACTCCCAGTTGGTTGAAGAGTGCTGGTGTAATGCGGGAGGCCATGTGCTTGCTTGTAGACCCCTCGTATGAGGGTGTCGAGCTTGTTTTGCTCAGCCCGGTACCAGTTGAGGTACGCAGCAACGTAGGTAATGTGACATATGGCACAGTAGTGCACGAGGCGGAGAAGGCTTTCTTCTTTGAGTCCCCCTCGTCGGCTGGAGATACGTTTAAGGAGGCGTAGGGTGTTTTGAGATTGGGCACAGATCTTCTAGAGAGCCAAGGCGTTGGAGCCGTTGGTAGAGATGGTGAGACCGAGGACCCGGATACTAGGGACGCGTGGGATAGGACTGCCATCTTGAAAGCGTAGGGTAATGGCGTCACAGGGTCGGTGATCAGATTGGTGTTTGGAAGGGCGTCCCCGCTGAATGGGCTTGTAGAGAAGAAGCTCCGGTTTAGCGGACTGTGCTCCAAAGAGCACAGTCCGGTTCCTTGGAGATAGGCTCAAACCGTGTCAATCGTCGTTTCGAGGGCTGACTCCTCTTGACCCTCACTGCCTCGGTGCGCCCAGATGGTGATGTCGTCGGCGTAGATGGTATGGTTGATATTGTCAACTCGCTGTAGTTGCTGGGCAAGGCCAATCATGACTAAGTTAAAGAGCATAGGAGAAATAACTGAACCTTGCGGGGTGCCTTTACTGCCAAGGGGAAGCTGATCTGATCGTAAATCCCCGGCCGAGAGAGGAAGTCACGGATGTAATTGTAGGCTCGCTCTCCCAGGTGGAGGTGGGAGACCTGGACAATGATAGCTGCATGGGAAATGCTGTCAAAGGCTTGAGTGAGGTCGAGTCCGAGGATGGCTTTCATGTTACGGGAACGGTGGTTTAGTACTTGATGTTTGAGCTGCAACATAGCATCTTGAGTAGAAAGGTGAGGGCGAAATCTAATGATGGTGTGGGGATAGATAGAGTTGTCTTCAAGGTGAGTGTTGATGCGTGCTAAGAAGGCGTGTTCCGTCACCTTGCCTACGCATGAAGTGAGGTAGATGGGCCTTAGGTTGTTGAAGCTAGATGGTTTGCCAGGCTTTGGGATTAGGATAACGTTCGCAGTCTTCCAGGCAGCTGCTAAGGCGCCATATATAACTACATATATAACTACACTTGCTGACTATTTAGTTAGTTTAGGGTATGTATTATGGCCGTGCCACGTGACGCTATCTTTTTTTTCTTGTTTGCCCTCATCCTTCCAGACATTGGAATACCGCACACCCGGAGAGTTCTGCTGTACGACTGCAAGATAACCGGCAACGACAATATGGTGAAGCTGGAGGCTTTACCTGTGTATCTGAGTGCTACATATGGAATAAAGAGCATATTGCAGTTGTTCGTCCAATCAGGCATTAAGAAAAATTAAATTCTGTGGTATCACGTGCCAAAACCATGATCTGATTGAGGCACGCCGTAGTGAGAGTCTCCAGATTAATTTTCACAACCTGGGGCTCTTTAACGAACATCTGATGTATGGTACACGAAAGTTCTTGCATTTCGTCACCATCGACATGCGGCGGCCATGGCCGTGGAAATCAAACCAGCTGTCTCGCGCTTAGTTCTGTTTTTATTTTAACGGTAGTCTTGTTTTAGTAGTATATACATTTGTGTGCACAAGTGTTAGTGCTGTGCTTGTGTATTCGTGCTTGTTGCTTGTGGAATTTCATCTTACACGCTCAGGATGGGATCACTTGGTCATGTGCTCGAATTGGGCAAAGTCAATTTTGAGGGTGAGCCACCCAAATTTTGGGGGTTGGCCAAGTAAATTTTTGGAGAGGGCCAGGTCGGTTTCGAACGTGGGTCAACTGAGTTTTCGAATTGGTTAAAGTCAATTTTTTGCGTGTGGGTCAGGTTGGTTTTCATTGAGATTGAAACGTGATGTCATCACTTGCTCACGCGGATGTTAACTATGGCGAGATGACGACCGCCGCCACATGCGTCGCGGGCGTGGAACCACCATAGTCCGCGACATGAGGCAGCGAAGGAAAACCGTCAGCGTTTGTAGGTTGAAGTGTACTGTCCGTTCCACTCGGACCACTGTATGCACCACTGCGTGGTATATGCACACAGCTGCTCGGCAGGGACGCTAGTGTTTGTGCGCACAGCGCTCATGCCAGCAGTGAGACGCAGAGCTCTGCCCTGGCTCTGCTGCAGAATCGATTGGGCGGAGCACGAGGGTGAGTCCACTTTGCTTTCTCGTTTTTGCAGCCAAACGTGCGGCGCGTCTCTATAGCGTCTCTGGAGACCTTCTAACCCTCCACGTGCGGTCCGCGCATGCGCTTCGATACCATGAAAGCACGACGACGCCTCGAACGTTCCTATAATTGATATCGCGATAAAATGGAATGGTAGCTGTTGTAACAAGGGCATCACCCACACCTATTGCCACAACAAGCAGTAAGAGACAATTAATATAAGAAAATATATATATATATATATATATATATATATATATATATATATATATTCCCTTACATTCAATGTCTCTTACTGCTTGTTGTGGCAATAGGTGTGGGTGATGCCCTTGTTACAACAGCTACCATTATATATATATATATATATATATATATATATATATATATATATATATATATATGGTACATCGCCGGCACGTGCCCGAATGATACATTATAGATCTAGTTTTTTTTTTTCAATTTTAGCTTTCACTTCGGCATGTGCAAAGTATGTAGCATGTGACAGCGATGTACCCTACATTTCTTTTTAATTACTATTTGCTCTCATATGTCATTTCTCACCGTTAGATTTGTACAAGTGGAGCAGCCGTGGTACGCAGTGCCTCAATGCCTCCACCGACAACAGACAAAGTACAAGGGAAGAGCATACAGCTGAACAGACCAAGCGATTTCAGAAACGAACTCACGTCGTCAGTACGTTTCTGCCTAATCCCACAGCTCGGTGCCGGGCAGAACGAGCTTTGCTTCCATCAGCATGAACTGTGCATTTTCAGTCCCAGCACACTTAATCACGTCATATTAGCGTATTTTCTAATGCAGTCTTGCCGCCACTGTCTTGTATTATTCACCTATAAAGTACAACCGGATTCTCAATCAGGTGCATCACAGCTGGCAGTCAAGCAGGACAGAATTTAATTTAATTTTATTAATTCAATTATTTATTTATTTATTTATTTATTTATTTATTTATTTATTTATTTATTTATTATACATCTTTCAAGGCCCGAAGGCACTACAGAAAGTAATGGTAACAAATAACAAAAAATAAAAAAAGAAATATGCGGACAATTACATGAAGAAAAATGTTACACGATAGCCTGCTAGACTGTTGTTTTGAATGAGGATGTGTCTGTGATCTGAGCGATGGAAGCAGGAGAGCGGTTCGAGTCGAAACTTGTGCAGGGTAAAAAAAATTGGCGGTGGTTTAGCTCTCGTTAAACCTAGTCGAGTAGCGATAGCTACAGAGCCCCGGCTGCGCTTAGGCTTCGCTTGTAGTTAGACATGTTATTAAACTTAGTGGTTTCCCACTAGACTAAGCAAGGAGAGACGTTGTGGTCAACCAACGGGTAAAATCAACGGCCGGAGCGGTGGCCGCGCGGCGACCGCGACGAGGCGAGTTGCCGGAGAACGAGGCCCGTGGTGTGACGTCACACAGAGGGCGCGGCGAAGGCTCCAGCTGCGGCGGTTGCCAGGCAACGACGGACGCACGCCTGTGGGAGCGGTGGCCGCGCGGCGACCGCGACGAGCCGAGTCACCGGAGAATCGAGGCCCGTGGTGTGACGTCATACAAAGGGCGCGGCGAGCGCACCACCTGTGAAGTCCCTTGATAATTTGAAAGTACCGACATTCTTAGAACTCTGCCGCCGCGCCGAATACCCTCGCACGCCCTCCTCTCCCGCCTCTCGAACCGGCGCTTTTCTGAGCGATGATTGGCCCCTCGGGCCGTTGCCCGGGAAACGCGAGCGGAATGACGCTTTGCTTGTGTTTTCATTTTTCGTCGGCGCCATTAGCAAGCCGCCTCCCTCTGTTGCGAGCCAAGCTAGCGCTACCAAAACTCTTGCGCTCTTAGGATATCGAGCGTCGTGTGAGGATGGAGTTAGAGAAATGCTTTTTCACGCGAGCCTTGACTCGCTACAGGTATCTGCGAACAAGGGGAGGGAACTGAGGCGCTCGTTATGACATACACATGAAGGAAACCATCAGTCGACGAAACCAAGGCAGTCATAGGGGAGTGCTTCTATTTTTTTTTTCTTTTTAAGTTGTGGTGTTAAATACTTCGAAATTCATTGTCTATTCATTCATAAAAGAAATAATTGATTAGAAAGTACAAGAAAAAACAACCATGCGCCGCCGGTGGGATCCAACCCACGACCTCCGAATCTCGCGTCCGGTGCACTATACTCGCGGACAACTTTCTGTGGCAATGAAGAGAAAGCTACGGAGGCAAAGCGCGCACAAGCGAGAGCGCTTCGGAAAAGAGTTCCTCGTTTTAAACCACGTTGGTTTAGGCTGTGGAAGAGAAAACATAAATAGCTTATTAGCAACAGTTAAATAAGACAGAACACACTACTGAGCGTAAAAGTTCACTTATTTTGCGGCTTTTCCCTTCCGCGTCTGGGCTAACGCGAAACCGTCGCACGTGAAAGCTGCGTCGGTTCAGCGTCCGTTCCGAGCAACCAAAAGCACTGTCAAACTCTGCCGGACTACTTGGCGCGGTAACACATGTGCAGCATCCACGCGTCCGTAGCTTTCCCTTCATTGCCACAGAAAGTTGTCCGCGAGTATACCAACTGAGCTACGGCGACGGCTGTCCAATCTTCAATTTTTCTGGGTATTTATGTCCAGTGTAAGCTAATCCAGAGAGTGTTGACGAGCGCCACTCTCCTCCATAGCGGCGGACGTAGTACGTCCTGTATTACTGCAGGTGTCACGTGGCCCGTGATCGAACGTTCTAATCAATTATTTCTTTCATAAATGATTACACAATGAATTTCGATTAATTTAACACCACAACCTAAAAAAAGGTAGACACACTCCCCTATGCCTTGCCTTGGTTAAGCCGACTGCTGGTTTCCTTCACAGGTGATCTGAGTTATATATACTCTGAAAAATATTTCCAGGTTCATGACCTCGGTAATTTAGAAAATGGTACGAATTATTTCCTTCCAGCTGTCAATCACAAAATGACTACGTCCTTTATGGCAAGGCTTTACAGCGCTAAATATTGTTTCGACATGGGTATCTGAAGGCCTCCTAAAATGCCATCAAGAGATTAGCCTAGATACTTCATCCAGAGAACGTAATATTTCCATAACTTGATCTAATTATCCGTTGGCGCGACTAATCATCCAGAGATTTCAAATCAGACCCCTTGGCCAGGCCACTTCTCCAAATAGTCGGTAAAATTGTCTCTCCCTCGAGATCATGAAAAAAATGTTATTGTCTTTCAAGCAGCTGTGTTTTTTCTTTATTCAACAAGTAATACAGTAGCTGCATGGAAATCACTCCGAGGCACCAAGAAACTATCCTGCCTCTAAAACCACTCGGGAGCAGCTTCATAAACAACAGCATTTCTGCGAAACTCATCCACTAGATAAAATCTGCATTTAGCACAACGTCAGTGGGCTGAAAAATATTGAAGAATGTACAAACATATAACGTAAATATTCTACCATTAAAGCTGTGCGCTAATAATACGACCGGTATTAAAATGCCAAAGCCTATGTAGGCTATAATATTACGCAGTTATTGTTCATGACGCAAGCGTTCGTACTTAACGCTTTTATTGCGCAAACGAGAAGATGATTAAGGGGGCTCATGGTAGGGTCAATCATGTCCCACAACTTTCTCGCGCTTTTGTTTAATAGTAGAACGTAAAAAAAAAGAAAAACGAAAACGTTAACTTAGGCGCGCTCGCGGGCGCCAGCAAACGACGCATAGGGCCGTCGCCCGCACGGCGGCCTTAGCGTGCCGTGCGCACAGTGCGCAGCCGACTGGGAGAGGATATCGAGGAGGAAAACGCGTGAGTGGAGGAGAGTGTCACTACTTTCTATTGACCCTTTTCGCGGAGCAGTTTGGTTTAGAAAAACGAGATGGCGCTCACGGCGGCGCGCCATACCTCTCCTCAGCGACCGCGCACGAATATGAAACCATTACCGCTTGCACCTTGCTTCTGTGCGATCAGCTGTCGGAAATGCAACTGAGTTTTCGCTAACACACTGTGCTCCAATCATGCTAGATTGAATCATGTGGATTGGCGACGTGTGCAGTAGTTGGCTGCAAAAATAGTGACTGGCCTGTTAAGGAATAGAATGAATCTGTGTGGCCAAGTTCGCGGACCGCTGCTGCAACTGTCCGAACGTGTTACCGGCACTTCGTGATGTACGGCTTTCCTCGAGGATACAGAAATTTGCTAATCCGCCAGCCTTGTATCGCGAACCTTCAAAGAAAGGGCTTCATCTCCAGAACGTCGGCAAGAGTGAGTACCACTCGTTAAACAAATTTAGGGAGTAGCGCCGCTTCCTGTCATACTAAGTTTCGCGCACATTATCTCTACAAATATGTCCCAAATGGCAGGACAACTTACGTCCACTCTATCGCCGACGTATCAAGGATAAGTGAATGGGCGCACACTTGAATATATGCGCACTGTATACGCACAATAAATGACGGACTACACCTATGGCGCACGAATGGTCGAAGTTGAATGTTTCGTGACGGTTCACAAGAGTAAGCGAGTTATTAGCTGTAATATACATTTGCTACAAGGTATTACAATGTACAAAACAGCTACGTTTCAAGCCTTGTGCGCAACAAGAACAAATATATCGGAACTGAGCACACCCGCGAGCGATTAAGCAGAAAATAATCAGATAGTGGCCGCACCGAGGAACTTCACTGAGTCAGAAACTGACAAGTCACTGCTTCAAAATATTTGCCGAATAAAGAACAAAGAGCAAAACACACTAATCCTGACTGAATTCGTAATCTGAAAGCTTGGATAGCTTGAAATACATATTTAGCCCCGCTTTTATAAACGAGCCCAATATACGCTGCTTGCGCCGTTTGGACATAAGTTAACCGGCTCCGAAAGCGCTTTTGCATGTCCTCCGAAGCTGTGATCAAATATTCGTGTCGTTCACCCAGTCACCGTCTACGATATCTCCCAAAACAGAGGTTTTCTAAGCCGCGCCGGTGTCGTACACTTCCATTGTAAACAAGGAGGCAGTTGAGGCAAGCAATGGACGCGTCACCACGTGATCAAACATGGCAGCGCCCACGGGATCGCCGCGAAAAGGGTCAATATCAAAGGGTTTTAGCCAGCTGCGGCGGTTGCCAGGCAACGGCGGACGCGCGCCTGTAGGAGCGGTGGCCGCGCCGTGGTGTGAAGTCACAGTGCGGCCACGGCTCAAAGTGCGGCGACGGCGAAGCGGCGAAAACCTGGCGTAATGTAGCTATCGCTACAAAATAATCATGGTGTTCCTGTTCGTTCGGCAAGATGGCAAGGTAATTTTATATCTATGGTGACGTCGGGATGAAACTGTTTAATATGCTGTAACCACCAGTATAGCACGTATACTACGTTTAGTTGAACCCGACTAAGACGGGGCGAGTTGGCTAGTCGGGCGCAAATCCGTTCGACGAATAAATGAAAACGCTAGCGAGCCAGGTCGAAATAGCGTCTGGGCCAGCTGGGTAAGTCTGCGCCAAATTGGCTCGTAGCGGTAAATTGATTCACTCCACCCGCTTGCCGAAATGCATGTCAAAGCTGCCGGGTCGTCTAAGGGTCAGCCAGCCTTCCGACTCGACTCGCTCGAGTCAAGTTCATCTAAACGAAGCCACAGCAAGTTGGGTCGCGAAGTACCGAACAATAAAGTTTATTACTTAAAATGGTACCTATATATAGTCGGAGCCAGACTCATTGCAAGCGAGACAATATCAATATCTAACTCATTATGCTTGTTAACACATTCGTGTTTTTTTCATTAAGTGGCTAACTGGTATGTGAGAATGAAACAAAAGTTCAAAATAAGCCGTCGAAGGAGGGAAATGAAAGGATGAAATTGTCGGGTCACGCTTTTACAGTGCTGTCTGCATGAGGGACACTTTGCGATGTTATAGGTACAACGCATATCCCGTAGCCTATTTTAATAAAAATTTAGAAAAACTGCCACAGGGGCCACAAGATTTTACCACCATTTCTACGCGTCTGAATAGAAATGTCTTAACGTGACCATAACATTTAGAAAGTTTGCGTCACAGATACAAGGCCCTACAAGGCCAGATACAAGGCCAGATACAAGGTTCCTATATAACAAAACTCACTGCGGTTCCTAGAGAGCGATATCTTCCGTTATGGTTTCAACTTTACTCTTCGAGCTTACTTATTCAAGCTAGTACGAAGTGAGGATGACACAGCTATTGTGCAGTTCTTGTCGGAAGGACCTAACTACCTCCCAAAGTACCTAAAATAATACCTCCCAATACCTAAAAGCGCCCCTGGTCAAATTGGGAGGGAATTTCGAGCCCACAAAGTACGTCCGCCACCTGAAGCTACAACTTTGGATGCGGACACAGGAGGCTACGATGATATTGAAGAGGAGATATAATGTTGCATTGTATAGACGATGTACTTACAGGGCGGCTGAATATACAGGAATAAACTAACCAAAAAGTTATTGAACAAACTTGATCCCTCCACCCGACCATGCGATGTGACCGAGGTCTTTCTGTGACAAATTCTTCCGTGCCTGGCAGCCTTTGGTATAATATGGATGCGCAGTTGGTGCCAGTCTAACATCTACTAAAAGAGATACATGATATGCGCTCGCACCGCGCGATATTTGCAGGTCGGGCTTGATCATAAAATGTCGCAGTTTCACCAGAAAGGCGAAGCATCAATTGCGATAGCAAATTAGTAGATAGCTATACGGAGTACGGATAGTAGTTTTATCAGCTGTATAAACTTGCACATGCAGCAGCAACGCGCAGAACTGTTGTCGACGCCGTCGGCGTTTTGCCCGCGTTCGCACCGAACGCGCGCGGCGTTGGTGACTTGCCGGTGCCTCTGGGGGCGGCTCGGGGGTTTTCGACGAGATCAGAATGGGACACTCGTCTAGCAGCGTTGGAAATCTTACCCACCTTCTCGCCTCGCAACGTTTCTATATAAATACGCATTTGGTGCCGCAGCTAAACGTCGCCTCCCCTCCCTCCTTCCCTCTTGTCCCCCCACGGCCTTTCGCCCGACGGAAGAAGCCGCCTTTGCTCTATATATATGGTGATTGTGAAGGAGGAAAGAGACGCTTAATTCTTCAGCCCTTCAGGGAGCACGGCGCAGAACGCGCATTTGCTCGCCGACGTGCGTTCGCTCCCCGTGAAAGCGCGCGTCCCTGGCGCCTTTTCACTCGCACATACAGCGTTCGGGGTGCGGCGACGATTTCATCGCCGTTGACCTCATACGGAACCTCACGGCGACAGCGACGACGACGCCGACGGCAGAAATCCGCTTTGGAGTGTCCATATAATTGCTTTCGCAATAAAAGCCGCTGGCACGTTAGGAGAAGGCGAGAGTAGCAGTTGAAGTATGGGTCTCACCGTATGGGTAACCGTCTCACTCAGGGGGAGGCCGTCAAGGTAGGGTTTGCGAAAGTTATGCCAGCACACTTTGCGGGGAGGATGGATAGGCTACTGCGGCCTTGCTCTCAGTATAACAATGTGGCAATGGAACAACACTGACGTGGAATAATATTAATGCTGGTGTAGCAATACCAGTGTTTATGTAATAATGTAACGACGCCCATGAAGAAGACCCACCTTCCCCCAAACATACATTCACGAAAAATGGTAAATTTCTCGTTGACTGTATACAGCCTTAAAATGTCGGAGGCACAATGCAGCTGCGGTAAGCTTTAAAATAAATAAATAAATAAATAAATAAATAAATAAATAAATAAATAAATAAATAAATAAATAAATAAATAAATAAATAAATAAATAAATAAATAAATAAATAAATAAATAAATAAAAGATTGCATGGACAAAAAGCAAGCCAAATTTCATTTAGGAATTTCTCTATATACGCGATCTTGCGCTCTAATTGACAGCGTACTCTACATATTGTTAGATCTTAGTATATCACCAAACAAAGCTCCGCAAGCGCGCAAATAAATCAAACACCGCCCAAGCATTTCGTACAGATGGTTAACCAACGAAGCTGAAACGTGCCGCCCCGGTGTTTATAGCAGTGGGTTAATCCCGACGCTGTATTGAAGCTTTTCTCAAATATTCGTTACATGTTTGTATTTCTATTGGAACGCAAGCGCCAATGGCGGGCGGATGCTGCTAACCACGACGCCGAGCTAACTCGTGATATCGAACGCGTGCGACAACGGCGAGCCGAGGAGCCGGCGTTGCGGGCAGAGCAGGTACGACGCAGAGAACGACGTCACTAACGGCGCTGCCAATGGCGCGCGCGCTTGGGTGTGACGTAGAGAACGACGTCACTGACGGCGCAGCCAATGGAGACGTTTAGCGAAACATCGGACGAACGGTTTTTCGTTTCGCCTAGCCATATACAGCTTTCGCTGTAATAGCTAGACAACGCATTGGGTACAAGAGACGCCGCCGTCAGAGGCTGTGGATTAATTTCGACCACCTGTGGTTGCTTGAAGGGCGCCCAAAGCTCGCTATAAAAGCGTGGTTTCAGACTGCCCCCAACAGTATGTGACTACCACGACGGGGGACCAAATACGTGATCTCGTGTACAACACAACAGCCAACTCAGCCGCCGCGGTGATGAAGTGCGCGGACGCAGAGGAACTCAGGTATACGAGGTTCGCCCCCAACATACGTGCAGTGTGTTTAAAAAATATAATTTTACAAACTTTCAGATACATAACTGTGGTCACCTTTAATACACTCCCCATTAGACAGAATACACATGGTTACTCCTGTTCTTCCATTGCTGACAGCATCCTTGAAAGTATTCTTCTGTCAAGCGCTTAAGCAGCGATGTCGTTTGCTTTTGAATTGTCCGCGTATTCCCGAAACACCACCCCCAGCACGAGTTTGCATTTGGGGAAACAAACACGTTGCCGTCGTAAATTTTTTTCGAAATTATAGAGACCATACGCAACCTGACAGACAAAGAACATGAAATTATTTTTCAGTGGCTACCAAGTCACCGCGGTATTATCGGCAATGAACGTGCCGACCAAGCTGCTCGTTTAGCCCATGTAGAAGACCGCCACCTATCAATTTCGCTGTCTAGGACCAGGTGCTGCAAAGATGCTCCGCATTCTCGCACGCTAATGCACCACATTGGAGTGGAATGAACCGCATTTCATGCATGCCCGATTATACACCCCGGATCCAACATTAAGCATTTACTTCCACCGAGACTTTCCCGAAGAGACGCAACCATATTGTGTATGCTTATGGTTGGGCGTCCATTTACCAATGCTTACGCGTTGCGCATAGGGATGGCCGACACTGCTGCCTCTATAGGCATTGCGGCGAAGAGGAAGCAATCCGTTATGTTCTGTGCCGAGACAATCGCTGTCCGTCGTGCTCAACGAGTTGGACGACCGGCCTCTGTCGGAAGAAAGAATGTTACAGCATCGAAGGGATTCAACACCGCATCAGAAGTCCGTGCAAGCGCTACTGCGCTTCTTTAGATCCACCGGCCTGTGTGATCGCCTCTAATTGGAATGTCCTTCCTGTTAATTGTTTCCCTTGTTCTTTCTCTCTCATTCATTTCTTTCTTTCCTACCCCTATTCCCCCCACCCCATTGTAGGGTAGAAAATTGTAAACTCTCACCTGGTTAACCTCCCTGCCTTTTATCTCTCTCTCTCTCTCTCTCTGGGGAAATAAAAAAAAAGTTGCAGGGTGCTAAATTTTGGGACCTTCCCATGCTTAAACACCAAAAAAATTACAGTGACGTTTCACTTGGTGAACGCGGGTTACGCGCAAGCGTATGGGTGATATGTCAATGACATTGGCACTGACTGTGATGTCTGGCAGATGCCAGAGACGATCACACACAGATCCCCACGTACCCAAACGTCTTGTCGATGAAAACCCTCTTAAAGATCTTGGTGGCGCCCGCGTGAAGCAGGGCATTCTGTACGATGTTACGCTTCCAGGCTTCGTGCAAGACACTGCGATGGGCTTCCAAACGGGTTTCACGCTGTTGAGGAGTTTCTAAGCTATGCCGTCAGGCCTGATACACCCGCATTGTCGCAAGCCACCTAGCACGTTGTTCGGGAGCCAAGACCGCGCCTTTTGCCGGACTTGTTCAGCTCGTGCCCGGCGTTTGGCGACGACTTCGGGATTGGTTGACTCGCGCTTAATGATTAATCTTTGAGTTGGTTGCAAATAATATTCTTCACAAAGCCTTATTTATTTTTTCCTGTTCATTCACCTTGATTTCGTATGCGCCCCAGATTATTTTTGTGTAAACATTATAGACCCCCTTAATGTGAATATGCTATACATACACCCAACTAATGATTATTCTAAATCTATGGAAATAATATTCAGCACTATTTTCCCAAACAATGTTAACCTACTCTAATATCGCACTCTAATTGGGCTACTTCTAGATCATTTAGCAAGAATTTCAACAAACGTCATATCAAATGACGCATCCCACCGTGAAAAAAACTCAGGCGTCGAAATTTTTTTGTCCGGAACTTGATTGATGTTTCTTTCCAATTGCCAGATTTTGCACCTACTGTTTGGTAGAGTTCATAGCAGAAATTCTTGCCCTGCATAAATTAAGTGCTCCAAATACCACAGCTGCTATTGTCACAGGTTCTCTCTACAATGTTCGTCCATTTCCGGGTCCGGTACCTCTCCTCTATTACGACTATTCCATTATCTATAGCCGCTGTTCATTTGCAATGTATTAGAATAATTTGGGCGCCTGTTCCCAACGGCCTGCTTCTGAATGGTATTGCGGGCTCACTAGCCAAGGCGACACTTAACGGCCCAGTTCTTCTTCCAGTTCGCTGCGGTTAGATTCCGCATGTGCACTGATACGCAAAATCATATCAAATCAAATCAAGCTTTATTTCCTTTTGAGAGAGGAAGAGGCGGGACTAAAAGCCGCGAGTACGGCTTGACAGAGGTCCCTGCCCCCTTATTTTGGCAGGACAGCGTACATAGAAGATATACATCTGATTACATTGCACATAGCATAGAACATATATTTGTTTTTGGAATAAAAAGAAAACAGAAGCATAAACACATGTCAGAATACAGAAAAAAAATTAAACTTCCCTAATACAACTGGAGTAATAATATAAATTCAACAACAATATATATATAGTTTATGACATCACATAGATAATAGATGTTATGCCTGATACTTATCATTTAGACATTGTCGATAAGAAAAGTCTGATCTCATTTTTTGAGTAACAGAACGGGTCAAATGATTCTTGATGCAACTTATTTAATAAATGCGGGAGGGTATAGGATAAGGATTCTTTATAATAGTTAGCTCGTGGGGTTGGTACAAACCAAAATTCTGTTTGCACGTAGGTTTGCAAGGTCAGTTATGTATGTATTATTGTGCTTGATGGACGTTTTATAACACATCAATAATCTATTATCAAATAGTTGATGCACAGGAGAGATATTATATTGTAGAAACAACTGTTTAGTGTGCTCATCATACGGTAAGTTTGCAATACATCTCATAGCTTTCTTTTGTAGTAGATGTATTGTAACCTTGTTAGTAATACCTGTTGTA
This sequence comes from Dermacentor silvarum, assembly GCF_013339745.2. Taxonomy (NCBI): domain Eukaryota; kingdom Metazoa; phylum Arthropoda; class Arachnida; order Ixodida; family Ixodidae; genus Dermacentor; species Dermacentor silvarum. Next base: position 145,204,640 of record NC_051154.1, read on the forward strand.
CCCCATACAAGATGACAATACTGAAGCAAGGAAAGCACCAATGAATTGTAGAGTAAGATTTTAATCTTTACAGGGAGTATATTTCTTAGTCTAGTAATTATACCAACTGCTGAAGAAACTTTAGAACAGAGGTACTCTACGTGTTTGATCCGAATTAAATCTCTTGAGAAGAAAACACCCAAGATTTTAATATTATCAACAACTTCTATTTTATCATTACCCATGCATATATTATGTAATCTGGGGATAGTTTTGCCTTTAGGTGCATATAGGGCAACTTTTGTTTTACTAGAGTTTAGTTTAAGAATATTGGCATCAGCCCAATTTTTTATTTTTGCAAGGGCACAGTTGGTTTTGCGTTCAATGTCAGCCGTCGACATGCCAGTAATAAAAACAGACGTGTCATCTGCATAAGAAATAAATTGGGCGCCCTCGTAGCAGAATACAATGTCATTTACATAAACTGTGAAAAGGAGCGGCCCCAGAATGCTGCCTCGAGGTACTCCGGCAAGTATTGACTGTAAGGATGACCTGTTATTGCTTACATCGATATATTGAGTTCTTTCGCCAAAGTAAGATTTCACTAGATCGTTTGCTATTTCACGTATTCCACATTGTTTAAGCTTAGAAAGGAGAATAGAATGACTTATCGTGTCGAAAGCCTTCGACAAGTCTATATATATACCCAAAGCATACAGTCTGGTACTGAAGGCCCGTACAATTATTTCTTTCTGAGCCAAAAGTGCTGTTTCAGTGGACCTAGCTGTGTTTCCTGAAACCGTGTTGGAAGTCGTGCAGCAATTTGTGGCCAGTAAGATACGAGTAAATTCTAACATAAATAATTTTTTCAATACCTTTCTATAATACAGGCAAAATCGAGATTGGACGGTAGTTGTTAATAACTTTCCTATTGCCACCTTTAAACACTGGTATTACTCGAGCTTCTTGCATGGTCTTAGGGAACACACCACTGCATAAGATGAGATTGTAAATATATGTTATTACAGGGCAAATTAAATCGAGTGCGTGCTTTAGGTGTTGTCCAACCCCGTCTTAACTGTTTCTCCTGAGTATCGACACCTCCAACATCCCTGGCGTAGTCAATCATTCAATGCACGCAGGCTTGAAGTATCCCTCACCAAATTACGCTGTCGGATTCCCTTTCTGAATTTTATTGCGATAGCAATTATATGGACACTTCAACCGGAGTTCTGCCACCGGCGTCGCCGTCGCCGTCGTCTTCGCCGTCGCCGTGAGGTTCTGTATAGATAAAATCTTCGCCGCGCGCCGTATGCCCGAGCGGAAGCGTGCGGGGACGCACACATCACGGAGAGCGAACGCACTCAATCTCCCACGCGCAAGCAAGGAAGCGGGAAGCCAGCGCCGGAGGGAGCGGTGGGGGGGGAGGGGGGGGGGCACTTCTACTCTGCCAACAACCGCGCCCGTCGCTCGCCCGCACCGTCTCTTATCTCCACACGGCTCTGACCTTTGTATGGGCTGTGCATTCGCCGCGCAGTTTCCGTTGAAGCGATAGACCGCACGTACCTTCGCCCGCTGCGGCGTATGCGCTTGCTGCCAGCGTTTTGGCAGTCGTTGTCTGCAGTCATTCAGTGTGATCTATTCATGTTTGTTTGTGCGCGCTCACACCACGCTTGTTCATTAAATTAGTAATAGTCGGGCCACATTTTCCAACGCACGCTACACATGCAATGCTGCCCGGATCGGCAGTGCAGCGCTACAGCTGTGTCCCTTCGCACGAGCTGCCCACGGGAAGGGCTTCTCATCAACACCACCGTTTCACACGCGCCTTCTCGTGGTCATCGAGTCTCTCTTCATGTCGGTCTACTTACGCCGTAGCACACCTGCTTACTTAATCAGCTCATGTTTACTACAATTCATATTGCTAACAAAGACGCTCACCTTACTTCGTATGACATTGTTGTGTTGGTATCGCATTCATTGCTTCGCCCTTAGGGCGAAACTGTGACATTTTTTTTACCTACACAAGCCTAGTTTGCGGGATGCGCCCTTTAAATTTTCTGTAATGAGGAGGAAGCAATAGATCCCTTAGTTTTGTCATGCCATGACTTTACTACACTGAGAAAAAGAATCTTCGAAATTTACTTTCGCAAAATTGGCCTGAATCTGAGAACTCCCGTTATACTTTCATTAAGAGCTTCGACTCTCCGATACAGTCACAAGTATCTTTGCACCACCGTCCAGGAATTTATTACTAATTCAAAGCGCTTGCACAGTTAAATGTCCTCCCTTTATCATTATTATATTTAGTACAATCAAGCTACGCCATTCAATTTTTTCCATCTGTCGCATTGAATTTCTCAGTGTTCACCAATTTCCAAGGAAAATTATTGTTCCACACTTATTATGCCTTCCTCACCTGAGTCTTGGTCAATCTCCCATTGTGGGTATGCACCACACGTTCAGACGACAAGAAGAAGAAGCAGAGCCGCTCGTGTTTTGAGGCCGTAGAAGAAGACCATGTACGCGCCAGCGTTCTATTTCATGTGTACCGGCACCATTTCAGCTCGCATTAGCGTCCTAGAAGTTCGCAAGGAGGCCAGTCGACCTACTGAGGCACGACGGAAAGGAGGGGTCCCGTCACGAGACCCTCTGGGCCTTCGGAGCACCGGCGAGAACATGGGTGCAGCACCGTCGGCGCCGGAGCTGGCGACGGTGACCTGGTCTCCCCCGGACGCGGCAGCCATGAACGAGATCGCGCCTCCGCCAAAGTACCGGCTCAAGCTAAGCTGCGATTTGTGCTCACGCGCCGACGCTCGCCACGCTGGACGCTTTCCTCGCGTTCGCCGCCATCTCGGTCACAACGGCCATCCCTGCGAACGCCATATACTTCATCTTCATCACAGGCCTCTTCTTGTCCACCATCACCAGCGCCTTCGACAGGCCCGGTGGACCACATAAGTTTAGGCCGCCGGCGTCGCGCACCATCCCCAGCACCGAGGCGGCTTCTCCCACTTCATCCGCCGCCTGCTTGGTGCGTGACAACATGGGGCACCAAGGCCGGACATACCAAAGGCAAACTGGTGGCATTGCGTTAACGTGATAGCTGTTTTATCGATGCTGTTTGTAGATTTTTGTAATATGACTCAAGATTGCTACAATGAGACGACACTGATAAAATGTTTTTATCCCGGCCTTCGATGTTATGGTCTGATTTTGTAACATGAATATATATCACTGTTACAAAAGTTACATACCGTTTAAGCTAAAATATAGGTCAATCCTTTACCTTGAAGTGAAAACAAAGCGAAAAAATAATTCGCCGAAACGTGTTTAATTTGGTAAGGACGTTGTATAGGTTAGCATTGAACATGACTCCATGTCACCGGATCCGAGCGCGCGCGAAGCTCCCGCACAAACTCCGCAAATGCGTCCTCACACTGTGGATGCACTGCACTACGCCCACGAAATGACGATTGGCGTGGGTTGCACGCCCACAATTTTATTTTTGTGCACGCCAATAGTGCAAGATTTTTTTCGAAAACGCCAATCTGGCGCTGAGCGGCCATGTTGCCTTTGGTTTCGGCAAAGGCTATCAACTTTTATCTTGAACGCCGCTGAAAACTGTTTCCGCATGTCGCTACCCATCGCTCACCATACAAATAACAAAAACAATTTCACGCACAAGGTCGACTGCAAGAGCGCACACAAGAAGACACAGGCGACAAGGAAAAAAAGTCAGCAATCAACATTTGAAAATAGATGCGGTCTTTGGCTGCATACGTTCGCCAACAATAACGCCGTAGGTTGCCAGACAACTTTAGCCCGTATCTTTAAAGAACATATCTCGACTTATATTCTGGTTTCTGCGATATAAATAAATAAATAAATATACATATCTTGTGGGAGAGAGAGATGCAAGAGAGAGCGTTCTGGTGCAAAGGCTGGACCCCGGCCGAAACGTTGGAAGAAACTAAACGTTTCGAACATTCGTCCGTTCTTTTTGAATGGATTGAAGACTATATCAGCAAGAGCTACATTCATTTCTCTTCTCTCTCTCTCTCTCTCTCTCTGAAGATATATATATATATATATATATATATATATATATATATATATATATATATATATAAGAAGCCAACAAAGTCCCCAAGGACAACATAGGGGAAATTACTTGCATTTACTAATTGCATTAAAGAACTGATAAATTAATGGAAATTAATGTGGATGAAAAAGTCGCAGTTTCACCCTAAAGGCCGAGCATGAATTACGATAGAAAATTAGAGAGCTGTACGGCGTCAGGATAGTTGTTTAATCGGCTGCATAAACTTGCACACATTCCCTTACTAAGTGCATTAACAAGCCTGGTGTCAGCGCGGACAAGCAACCATGAACAGATCACATGCACTCGATGACTGCAGACAACCACTGTTAAAACGCGGGCGTGAGCACGCGCGGAAGCAGCGAGCGAAGGTTCGTGCGGTCTATCGCTTCAACGCAGACCGAGCGGCGACAGCAGAGCGTATACAAAGGTAAGAGCCGCGTGGAGATCGCTTTCAAGATACGGTGCGCGCGACAGCCCAAAGCCGCGCAAAGTACAAGTACGCAGTTGCTGGCAGAGTAGAAGCCGCACGCCCTCCCTCCCGTGCTGCGTTCCCGCTTTCCTCCTGTCTCTTGGGAGATTGAGTCGCCAGTAACCCTTGCACCCGTCCCAAGATACGCATTTGGTGCCGCAGCTAAACGTCATCCCCGACGGCATTTCGCACGACGGGATACATCGTGTTTGCTCTCGGCCGTGCGTTCGCTCTCCGTGAAAGCGCGCGTCCCTCGCGCGCTGTCACTAACACATACAGCATACGGCGCGCGGCGACGACTTTATCGCCCATGGACTTTATACGGAACCTCACGGAGACACAATACCATAGATGAGCTTATTGAAGCCCAGCGTATTACCCAATACGAACGACTCGCCAACTCCATCACGGGCAGGCACAGTCTGCGTGCCCTATAGGCATAAACACACCAACCAATTCGGACCAAAAGGATGAGACCAAACACACCAACCAATTCGTCCCTCCGAGCATTCGCGCTCAGTTAGTTATCCCGCCCATACCTCGTCATATGCACCCAGAACACAATCAGGAGCGACGTGCAGACAGAGCTTAATATCTACAAAAGCGCTACCACCAAGCCGCAGATTAGCCTACGTGGACACCGCGGAATACCCCCACCAGAACGCCATGGCGGTCGCCGTAGTCGCGGGCTTGCAGTACCGCGTCTCCGCGGCTGCATCAATACTCACCACTCAACCCGAAGAAGGAGAGGAAACGGCCATCGCTATGGCCTATGCCTCTACCAATGCACACTATACATCATCAGCGATTCAAAAACGGCCATTCGCAACTACACAAGAGGACTCGTAGAACCCCAAGCACAGAAAATACTCTCCGGCACTCCCGCCTCAAGGCAACTCCGCGTACAGATCATCTGGGCCCCTGGTAATTCGGGTCTGGCTGGAAACGAAGACGCCCACGATGCCGCCCGAGCTCTCGCACACCAGGCGCATCATCGGTCTCCTGCGTCTTCCGATCCTAACGAGCCCTCGGTTCTGCATCGTGGTCACGCGCGCGACCGAATGGTCACATTCAGAGAAATCCTCCTCCACTACTGGAGAGAGCGGCTACGCTACTCCCCAGCCCACAAAACACTGAATAAATCACAATCCACCACTTGGCGACTACTTCAGACGCGAACTTTCCCCAACCCCGTGCTATACCACCGCATTTACCCCGATGCATACTCCCCACTCTGCAAAGCCCGCGCTGACTTCGATCACATCATCTGAGCATGCCCGAAAGCTACACCCAAAAACACCCTACGCACTAACACTACACGCATCATAACTACGGCCGAGCAGTGGGAGACTTTGCTGCTCAGCTTTGACCCAGAAGAGCAGCTCGGGGCCGTCCGGATAGCCGAAGACGCCGCCAGAAAGCAAGGACTGGCCGCCGGCTGAGGAAGGGGAGGCGTGGGGGTTAGTCTCCCAACCCCGGCCACCCCCAGACCCCATCATGGACACAATAAAGTTTTGTCTCTCTCATGGAGACGGCGACTGCAGAAATCGGCTTGGAGTGTCCATATAATTGAATAATAATAAAAAACTGTATATGGCTATCGCCATATACAGTTTTTTCATCCACTTTAATTTCTATTAATTTATCATTTCTTTAATGCAATTAGTAAGTACAAGTAATTTCCCCTATGTTGTCCTTGGTGTCTTTGTTTGTTGGCTTCTTATATGAATAATAAAAATCGGGCCCCTCGGTTCCCTTTCTTCTCGGTCATTACATAGCGCGGGTCGCGAATCCGGCAACATTGATGCCTTCAGGTAGCATGCGTGGGTTTATTGACCAGTTGCATTCACCCAAAAATATCACTCATGACGCCTGCGGCAGAAACGATGTTCCACATCTGCCGCCAAGGATTGTGAGCGGTGGCGCTGGCTAACACTCCTAGAGTTAGTTCTATTAGTTAAAAACATAAGTACCCCAGAAAGTGGATGGAAAACGGCGTCGCGGTAGCTCAATGGTAAGACCATCGCACGCGTAATGCGAAGACGTGGGATCGTTCCCCACCTACGGCAAGTTGTTGTTCCATCCACTTTAATTTCCATTAATTTATCATTTCTTTAATGCAATTAATAAGTACAAGTAATTTTTCCTGTGTTGTCCTTGGTGTCGTTGTTTGTTGGCTTCTAATATAGGATTAATAAAAATCGGGTCCCTCGGTTCCCTTTCTTCTCGTTCATTATATATATATATATATATATATATATATATATTGTAAAATTGTCATTGCAGCATGGGCCAATTCGTTGGCGTTGACAAGCCCCCCTACTTTCGACCCTACATGGGCCGGGAACCAGGTGATGGTGTGATGGACAAGTACTTTTCCTTCGAGTATCTTGGCGACTTCCTTACAGACGGCCCCAGATGCGAATGCTCTGGCTGCCGATCTCGAGTCTGTGTAGACTTCCGTTTTGCTTGGATCTAACAGCGCTAATGCTATAGGGCTAGCTGTTCTGCCTTACCGGGCGACGAGTACCCGGCCCTTGGTGTCAACGGAGACGACCGCAAAGCGGGAGTTGCTGCTAGCGGAACGCTCGTATTGAGCGGCATCGACGAAACATGCGTCCGACGCGTGTGCGTGTGCGTGTGTCAGGAGTGCAGAGGCCCTAGACAGCCTTCTGCCTGTATTGTGTTGTGGGTGTACGTTCCTCGGCAGTGGAGAAACCTTCATGTAAAATCTCGTGTGATTTGGCAGCTGCGTGTGGCGTTCCATCGCAAAAATGGGATTGATGTTGACGCCTTCAAGGATTTTTCGCCCCGCGATGGTGTACGAAAGTCTAGCAAGCTGCGCCGTCTGCTGCGCCGTCTGCTGCGCTTCAATGACTTCCTCTAGGGTGTTGTGAATACCTAGGCTCATGAGGCTCTCGGTGTCAGTACGCATCGGGAGGCCAAGGACCCTCTTTATACTCTTGCGAATGAGCGTGTTTAGTTTGGTTCCCTCGTGAACTTGCCATTTGTGCATACGTGCAACGTAGTTTACATAACTCATTAGGAACGCGTGGTAAATCCTGAGATGGTTGTCTTCTTTGAGCCCTCCTCTATTGTTGGACACCCTGGAAATTAGTCTAATTACTCCCTCGGCGTGCGAGGTTAGTCTGTTGATTGTGCGACCGTTGTGCCCCTTGGCCTCGATAATCATGCCTAAAACCCGAATAGAGTCAACTCTTGGGATCATTTGCCCAGTTGCCGTGTGTATAGTCTGATATTCATCTCGTCTAAGGGCTTCCAATTTTTCGCTTTGGGACCTCTTTTAGTTGGGCGATACAGGAGAAGTTCAGATTTGGACCTCGAGAGTTTGAGTCCCATTTTCTGTATGTGACTAACAACGCAGTCGACTGACTCCTGTAGAGATCGTTCGTCTTGTCCGTCCGAACCGCCAGCGCACCAGACGTGATGTCGTCAGCGTAAATGGCACTTCGGATACCGCCTAGATGTTCTAGCTCGGTCGCGAGCTCGCACATGGCAATATTGAAAAGAAGCGGTGAAACAACCGACCCTGTGGTGTGCCAACGTGACCAAGCTCGTAAAGCTTTGATTTGAGATCGCCGAGTTTTATGGTGGCCTTCCTATTTTTAAGGAAGGAGCTAACAAAGCTGTGAAACTTCTCTCCGAGGTTAAGGCGTGAGATGGAGTCCAGAATGTGATCGGTGGGCTACGTTGTCAAAGGCTTTTTCGAGGTCAAGCCCCAGAACAGCCCTGATGTCTCTAGTATTCCGTTCTAATACGGTGTGCCTAATGAGCAGCATGACGTCCTGCGTAGACAGGTGTGGTCTAAAGCCGAACATGTTACTGGGGAACAACCCCTCGTCCTCGATGTGTTTAGAGATTCTGTCATTGATCACGTGCTCAACTACCTTCCCTAGACAGGATGTGAGGGATATGGGCCGTAAGTTTTCTATCCCTGGGCTGCGGCCTGGTTTCGGGATGAGAATTACTGAGGCTATCTTCCATTTGTCAGGGAAGACCCCAGACTCCCAAATGCGGTTCACCTCCTCAGTGATAATCTTTATCGAATTATCATCTAGATTGCGAAGCATTTTGTTCGTTATTCCGTCGGGTCCTGGAGTTCACCTTCCCTTCAGGTTGAACAACGCATTTCGTACTTCTGCTTCTTGAAAGGGTTTGTCCAACTCGGCTGCCGGTATTCCCTCATAGTTTGGATAATCACTGGCAGGAGTGGCGGGCTCTCCGGCCAAGGGCAAATACCTCCTGGCCAACGAATCCGCAATCTCCGTCGTGGAACCTTTATTTCTTTCTGCGTGGAGAATCTTGTCCACCGCACGACTCTGATTGGACTTTGACTTTTTCCCATGAAGTAAATGCCTGAGGAGGTTCCATTTCCCTCCAATTCGCATCTTTCCGTCCACTATGTTGCAAACCTCGTCCCAATGCTGTTTCTCTAGCGTTTGGCAGTATTCGGAAATCTCTCGGTTCAATTCCGCGATGCGTTTGCGAAGCCTCCGATTAAGTTATTGGGTTTTCCACCTGGAAAGTAGAGATTCTTTGGCCTCTGTGAGATGAGCTAACTTGCTATCCATTTTGTCTACCACAAGGTTTGTTTCGATGGACTTGGTGGCCGTTTCGACGTCGCAGATGGCCTGGGATAGCCATCCGTCAAAGTCGGACAGGCCTTCGTCGCCAACTCTCTCCGATCTGATTTTACGAAAGAGATCCCAATCCGTGAAAGTGAACGTTCTGAGGGGTTTGCCTCGTAATTGGATAGTCCTGCTGAGTATGCAGAGATCACTGCCCAAATAAATGCCGAGATTAACCCACGAAACTTCCCCCTCGGAGCCCACAAAAGTGAGATCCGGAGTGGAATCACGCGAGCATGAAGTCCCCGGCCACCACGATGGGTGCCCTCTCTTTCCGTGCCATGGAGACCGCTTTAGAAAGAATTGTATGGAATCGGTATGCAATCGGGGATGTATGGAATCACTGATGCAACACTGCATTTTGCAATGCAGTGTTGCAAACATTATTTGAAGCATGTCGCTGACAAAGTGAGACAACAATGTCACTGAAATTCCCACTAACACTGTCGAGTGGAATTGAAATAACGCAGGCGTTTTGGAACTATAAAATATAAGGTAACTTGAAGGGAATCAGTTACCTGTACGTTTCACATTTGTCTAATGTCCACCCAGGTGGCTGATAAGCAGTGAACTTTCCAGCAAGGTGTTGCGCAAGTTTATTTATTTATTTATTCTGTAATCGCCAATGAGGATTTTGGCCGGACGGTGTTTGGTTTGGCGTCGGCTGACGGTTCCATTTCACCGCAGTCAACCACCAGTTGTTACGACTCGTGTCCGAGCGGTCATTACGAGTTTTTATCTGGTGAGGTACCACGGTGTCGGGTGATCAAAAGATCCGGGGCGCCGTCCAAGAGATGCAAAAAAGGGTTTATTTACAGCATTTACATTTTGAGAGTTTCCAATGTACGAGCACGAACGAGCACCCTCACAGCTCTCAAGGTCCGCTTTTGAAGCCCTTCCTTTTCGCCCTTTCTCTCGTAGGGGAATTCACTGTTGTCGATCTCGTCCAATCACAATCGCCGAAACGTTCGCAAAATCCCGCCCTGATGTTCCACCGTTCCGCCGCATTACGCCTCCAAGGTTCCGCAATAGCACCCGAATAGCACCAATTTATAAAAAGGAGAGACCGTCTACTTGTAGAAAATTACCGTCCTATTTCTTTAACGTCATCATGCTGCAAACTCATCGAACATATCATAGCAAAAAGCATAACCAAATATTTAGAAAAGCATTCAATTTTAACTAACTTTCAGCACAGGTTCAGAAGAGGGTATTCGACTGTCACACAGCTGGTCACTGTAGTTCATTCCTTTGCATCAACCCTTGATAAAAACGGACAAATTGACATAATTTTCCTTGACTTCCGTAAGGCATTCGATACGGTCCCTCATGATACATTAATTCTAAAACTTGAAAATGCAGGAATCCCTCAAATGTTTATATCTTGGGTTTCTGCTTATTTGTCTAACCGGAAACAATTTGTTGAGATAAATGGCGAAAAATCGGGCTGCCTTCCGGTCACATCGGGTGTTCCCCAGGGCAGTGTACTCGGTCCTCTTCTTTTTATTCTATATATTAATGATATTGTAAACACGGTTGAAGGTGGTGTACAAATTCGATTATTTGCCGATGATTGTGTGCTCTTTAAAGATATTGTTTCTCTCCATGATCAAACTAGTTTATGTTGTAGTTTAAATAATATTCTTGCATGGTGCAAGTGCTGGGGAATGACACTAAACACAGATAAAAGCGTACTACTGCGAATGACACATAAGAAATCACCCTTGCTTTATACATATAAGTTAGGTCCATCACCTCTTCATGAAGTCACTAGCTATAAGTACCTAGGAGTGACCCTTAACAATACACTATCGTGGAATGATCACATAACTAACACTTGCGCTTCAGCCTTCCGAAAACTATGCCTGTTGAGACACAAACTTAAGAAAGCCCCATCTAACGTTAAAATGCTATGCTACATCTCCCTAATTAGACCTAAGCTGGAATATGCTTGCATAGTTTGGGATCCGTACACAAAAACTAATATCAATAGTCTTGAAAGAATTCAGAGAAAAGCGGTCAGATTTATATTTAACAAGTTTTCCAGATGTGATTCCCCCACTGAACTTATGAAAATTAACAACATTGAACCACTCGAGCTTAGAAGAAAGAAACTGAGACTTGAATTCCTTAAACTACTTCACACCAACAATTTACCCCTTGACCCATCTGAACATTTATCGCAGTTAGCAACCAGAACTACACGCCACCGCAGACATGATGCATTAACCCCTTACTTTGCAAGAACAAACACATATAAGTTTTCTTTTTTTCCTCGAACTGTAACCGAATGGAATTGTATAATTGAACCCACTTCCTAATCATGTAATTTTATGGTTCTGTTTGTTTTGTCTATCTGATTTTCATTGTATGTACCATATATGTCGCCCTCCCTGCTTGGACCACGTGTCCGCAGTATTTAATAAATAAATAAAACTGCCCCCACTTACGGGCAATCGCCTAGCGACTTGGGAACCTAAACTTTGATCCGTGCCCACCGAAATTCTTGCCGTTGGCCCCTTGAAAGACGTAAGGGCTTTTCATGAATATCAGCTGCACAGAGAGATGGGCCTTCACGCTAAATATCATTTCCACGAAGGGCGGCGTTGTCGTCGTCTCAAGTGAGCTTTTTTTTTCTTTTTTTTTTTTTACTGTCACAGTCCATACCGGGACGGAAAAGAGCGAAGATTTCGTGTAACGATGCACGAGACCGGTAATTCGTCTCGCCCATCAGCTCTGAGCTGTCGGACAGCCCAAGGCACGAAACATAATGGCTTGTCCATTAGTCTCAGGTGACGCTGGTCTAGACGCCAGCTCCCCGGCCTTGCAAGGCACCGAAGGGCATGAATGACATTTCATTTCTGCAGGTCTGTCGGTGCAGCATTCTTTTCGAAAACAGCCGCCGGGCACAACTGTGCTAAATGCCAATCGTAACAGCATCTCCGGCGGGGGAGGGAGATCCTGACGCGCAGGGGCCAGCAGCCACTGGGCGAGGGATCGGCGTTCAGCACAGCGGAACTGCCCTCCATTGTGAGGAACCCTTTGTTCGTAGCACGTGGATTCCCTGAAGTCGTTCAGCGGGCCTCGTGGTGCTCCTTTGCTTTTTATCCTTGGGCCGGTCTGGTGAAGCTGGACTGGCAAACTGGTCTCGAGCTCTTTTCGTCTCCCGGTTGATAAGCAGTCACTCCAGAACATGTAGTTCCAGACCACAACCACAAAGCAAGCGAGCGCAAGGCCACCCTCCTCTGAGACACATTAGGCTACAACTACGCGATAATAAAAAAAACGTATGAAAAAAAATACCAACATAAAAATGACACGGAATCCAGAGTGGGCATGAAGCTTTCGCTAATCTGGGGGCAACGACTCAGACCATCTGCATTCCCATTTGCGTGCCAGCCAAGTAGCGGCCAAGCTTACGAGCAGCCTACTTTAGCACTGCACAATTTCTCTTTTACGTCCTCGCGTGCAGCCAGCTTTCGACCACCCCAAGAACAGGCTGCTCTAAGCCACCTTGGTCCCTTCCTCTTGAAACGACCCCAAGAACGCGGTCAATTATGTCACCCGGTATGAATAGGCCGAAGTTTTTAGAAAGAATCGGAATCCTCTCCCGGCAAGGTGTCCCGCGTCTCCAAACTCCGCCTCTCCGAACTAACAATTCGCCTACGTGGCACGTGATTCACAAGTCGCCACAAAACAAAACAAAGGCGCACTTTGAACCACGGAACTCGTGACTGCGATCGAAAATGGTCAAAGCGACAAACGTCGCGTATTTAGTTGCGCTTTCGGTCATTGCTACCAGCCAGTACCATCGCCTCTGATGCGAAACGTACTGGGCTCTGCTGACCGATTCAACTCGTAATTAAACTAGTGCATATAGTTGTATTTAAAACATAAAAATCAAAACGCTTCACTCTATCTATGCACGAAAAGACTTAAAAAGAATGCTTCTCCAAACGCACTTTACTGAAGAAAATTTCTACAATTGTAACTGATACTCGGCCTACACTGTAAGTATTAAATTACAAAACTTAGGTATGCCTCCGGAATCCCCAAATCTCAATGCTTAACAACAAAATCAGCGTGATCACTAGCCACCACCGTCGCGAAACCTGCTTCACACCTTCATTTGTGTTACTGGCTCGTACAACAACGCAAAGAAAAGTCGATCCAAACACTAAACCTGTAAATTTAAGAGCAAAAGTTCTTAAAACTAACAAAAGAAAGAATTACTTTATGTTTACGTACAAACAAGTTACTGATCGGTGTGGTTGATTAGCTACTTCTTAATGCATATTCGATAGGGTCGTAGTCCGAAAGCCTTTCGGCCTCGCCGAGGACAACAAAGGGTGCCAGACATTCACTGCCCTCTGCAGACACCTGCCACTTTGTGTCCCCACAGCTTGCTTTCTCGTCCCCGAAGGGGAGGCCATTAACGCGGGAAGAATAGCCATTCTCCCTTTGTCCTCACCCGAGCCTCGAATTCCCCCTCGGGGCCTGGTCGACTGGCTTGGTTCGTATGCGCATACCTCAACCAAGTTGAACATTTCAGCCGCACCTTTACTCGCCGAAACACGCCCGGTTCTGACGCAATCAGCCTTTGGCTACGCTTCCGTTTTCTGAACCACCACAATGAACCTACTGCCGTTCTGCGCGCTGTAGTGTGGCATGCTTCTCAAGTTTTCTCGGCGCCGAACACTTTGCTCTTCTTCTGTGACGGCGTTGTCTGAAAACGTTCTTTCTTGCCATGCGGTCATCTATTACACACCTGAAAACCCCAAGCGTTGGGTTCCCATTCCGCTCGGTCCCCATGGCATTCTGCTCTGCTTTTGGCGATTCCAGAACGTTTCCGCAAGAACGCTCTCCGGAATCGCCACTTGCTCTACGTCTGCGACATCTTCGCGCTCTACATTCGGCCGTACCCGAGAGCCGCTCAAGTGCCGAGGCACGAGGTCCGTATCCAGCTCCATATTTGACCCCATTGGGGTTGCTGGAACAAGCCTCGTCCCCACAAGGAGCGCTCTCTGGGATGGCCGCTTTCCCAGTTTCGGTGGACGCCTCAATTGCGCACTCTGTGAAACTCGAGTCCAGAGCAATCTACGAGTCCCTGTACTGTCGGGCCAATTTACTTGCACTATCGTTGAAAGCTATTTCCTTAGCCAGGCTCTCCCCAACAGTACCGGTGCATGGGATCTAGAATCGCCGCGTGCGCACTTTGCTCGGCCATCCCGCTATCTAGGTCTACCTTAGACGATTACGGCCTTTCGCCCATATACAGAGGCACGAGGCAGGTCTCCAGCGCCTCCTTAATCTTCTCATGGGTGCTGGAACCAGCCTCGTCCCCGCAAGGAATGCTTTCCGGAATCGCCCCTGTTTGAGGACAGGCGACGGCCTCGCTCTATATACGTGCTTTACCTCTGATGGTTCTGCCACGTCCCCACTCCACGTGCTCTCCATGCCCTGACGCGACCTCAACCGCGGGTTGTCGCTCAGTTACCTCAAGAGAAGGAACTCTCTGTTCGTCGCCTTGACCTTTCCGATCGCTCTCAACCGGAATCCCGAGTTACCGGAATAAAGAACTCTTAGCTGAATCGTAATTCCGCTACTCGTCATCAGAAAGGCCAGAAAAGACACAGGACACGTTAAAGGGAAACACGTTGTACAGTTCAAAGGACCAATTTTCACGGTCAAGCTGAACCTCCGCGCATAACTTCTCGAAAAGTGCAAGAAAACTTTTTTATGTTTTCGCCGTCTTTGAATACGCCCAGCCTATAGATCGTACCTGTTGCCTATAAGAAATTGGTTATCGATTCGAATACTTTCCATCCGAATTCTGGGGCGCTATAACGTAAAGGTATCCCCCCCCCCCCCCAAACTGTTTTTATTCCAATCTCCTGACGTCAAATTTACTTAACCACCGACGCAAGCATCGGGCGGTGACCCGCAGCGTTGTCTGAACAACCCAATCAAACACTCTCCTCGTTTATAGGAGGTCACCTTTGTTCGCTTTCAAAACGAATAACATATTGCCTGCACTGATAGGTGTTTGTTATCTAATTGGCTGACAAGAAGCGAGGAGCACGCTCTAGTGGAGAGGGTTTCGATGGGGCCGAGCCAGCACAGTGAAAATAGATAACCTCATGAAGGTGCCGGCTTCTCCGATTGGTCCGCTTCGCCTTACTTAGCTTGCGGTGGCTGGTCGAAAATCGCGGCGGCGTGCAACGGAAGGATAAGAATGCTGCTAAAACGGATCCTCAGCAAGGAAGAGATGACAGAGCGATGTCGTATACGTGCCGAAAGGGCTCGATAACCTTTTACTGCCATGCAAAAAGGTTTATCATGCGCAAATGAATACATGCTCACCGGCAGGTGCGAGTAGCGAGGACCTGAGCGATTGACGGGCAGCCATCTTCTATTCCTTTCGGAACGGGGCAGTCTCTGGCGATTCAGAAAAATTTTCAGTTTTTTTGACATATTAATGCTTTTTTTTTCCGCGGACACGTCACTTTGATGCGGTGAGTTTTCGTGGTTTTGTGAGGTCGCGTGACCGACAGGCGATGTGAGCGCAGCCCGAAAACATAGGACCAATACCAGAGGGTTAATGGTGAAAAGGCGCCGAATCAGGAATAATTCTTTTCATGTTTAATCATGCATAATAAGTGTGTACACGTTATATCAGATGGGGAGCTATCGCGATTTTCGTGACGTCGCGTGACAGACAGGCGAAGTTGGGAATGGCCCGAAAATGTTTTGACAAATCGTGGTGGGCTGATTGCAGAATTGGAATATAAAAATTTGGAATAGGTTTACGTTATAGCGCCCCTGTGCTGTTCCCGTTAGCGTTCCTGTTCCCTCTCGTGCTCTTCCTCGTCTCGCCTTCGCTCGAGCGCTTCTTTGGCCTTATGTGCGACATGCTCGCGCCCATTTTCTTTCTCCTTTATGCTATCTAGCTAAGCACTCCTCCAGTTCCTCGTCGTCTGCCCCGATCGCCTCGATGGCCTCGATCACCTCAATGATCGCCTCTTTGTTTCGTCAATTTGGAGGCCCAACTCTCTGGCAAAGTTTAACAATTACGGCTTCTTTAGTGCCTTCAAGTTCACGGCTTGCCTTAGTGCTGCTAACTCTTCACTCTATAACAACCTCAACGTACTCAAAACTTCCGTCAACGGTTTAAGAAAATCACTGCATTGCATTTCTCCCCAAAAATATGTAAAGCCGCGGGATATCTCTGGGAATAAAAGCCATGCATTCACCATATGCAGTCATGAATCCTGACACCTTCTTTCCGAAGTTGTTATCCAGACTCCCAGAGACAATGGTTCTCGCCAGGACGAAGCGTAGACGATCCAGTAGCCGTCATCCCAGGTTCTCCGGGGTAGCGTATCTCACCCCTGCCATCAGTTACCGGTGACTCAGAATTCGTCTCGCCCATCAGCTCTGAGCTTTCGGACAGCCGAAGGTACGAAACATAATGGCTTGTCCATGAGTCTCAGGTGACGCTGGTCTAGGCGCAAGCTCCCCGGCTTTGCAAGGCACCGACGGGCATCAATGGGATTTCATTTCTGCAGGTCTGTCGGTGCAGCATTCTTTGTCGAAAACAGCCGCCGGGCACAACTGTGCTAAATTCAAGTCGTAACAACGGGCTATGAAACATAGCTGATTCCAAAAGTTGCAGAAATGTATCAAATACAAGACCTTACCAACCGTAAAAAAAAAAAAAAAAGAATCCGTCGAAGCCAAGAAATACGAAAATTTTGAGAGAAATATTAAAAGGTCTTTCATTAGTCTAAACGCTCACAGTTTACTACACAAAAAATTACCAGACCTGGTTCTGTAGGGGCGCTTCTAAAATTCTGGGGTTTCACGTGCCAGAACAACGATATGTTTATGAGCCACGCTGTAGTAGGGGACTCCGGAAATATCGACCACCTGGTGTGTGGCCGCTTCAAAAATGCATTAAAACAATTCGCACTAAAAATTAATCGCATCTGGGAAACATGAAAATCTTATTCATGTTTATTCTTGAAATATCGATGTAATGGCGGCCAGAATTTCACCTACCATCTTACTGGTGGCGCTGCCACCGAAACGTCAGAATAATCTACTGGGTCGAAAAAGTAAGTATCTGAAAAATCGCTCGACGACTTCATATTTACCTTCTGTTGAGATCTGTTTAACCTTAAATATGACGCAAATGAACAGTCGTAAGATTATTGGAATCAATGCAACAATCGTAAACAAGCTATGGAAATCGGGAATATTACGATCAAATCGTAGAAGTTGGCAGATGCTGTGAAGTATGCTGTGATGTGTCTCTGTATTGTATGCAAACACACATCGCATCACACATTTTAATGCTGTGATGCGAAATTGTGAAATTTAATTTCTACATTTATTAAGCCATCTTCACCAGAGTCTTGGTCAATCTCCCATTGTGGGTATGCACCACACGTTCAGACGACAAGAAGAAGAAGCAGAGCCGCTCGTGTTTTGAGGCAGTAGAAGAAACAACATCAGCAACAACAACAACAACAGTGTACGTCAGCGTTCCATTTCATGTGGCACGGCACTTTTGCAGCTCGCATTAGCGTCCAAGAAGTTCGCAAGGAGGCCGGCCGACCAACTGAGCGCACGACGGAAAGCAGGGGCCCCGTCACGAGACCCTCTGGGCGTTCGAAGCACCGGCGACAACATGAATGCAGCACCGTCGGCGCCAGAGCTGGCGGCGGTGGCCTGGACTCCTCCGGACGCGGCAGCCATGAACGAGATCGCGGCGCCGCCAAAGTACCGGCTCAAGCTAAGCTGCCATTTGTGCTCACGCGCCGACGCTCGCCACCCTGGACGCTTTCCTCGTGTTCGCCGCCATCTCGGTCACACCGGCCATCCCCGCGAAGGCCATGTACTTCCTCTTCATCACGGGCCTGGTCTTGTCCACCATCGCCAGCGCCTTCAACAAGCCCGGTGGACCACGCAAGTTTAGCGCGCCGGCATCGCCCACCAGCCCCAGCACCGAGGCGGCTTCTCCCACTTCATCTGCCGCCTGCTTGGTGCGTGACAACATGGGGCACCAAGTGCCTAAATGCCGAACGCGAACTGATGGCATAATGTTAATGTTTTAGCTGTTCGATCGAAGCGGCTTTTAGATTTTTGTAATATGACACAAGAGTTATACAGTCAGATGACGCTGATAAAATTTTTCTATCGTGGCTTTCGGTGTTATGCTCTGCTTTTCTATCATGATCATAAATCGCTGTTACAAACGGTTATATAGCATTTAAACTAGAATATACGTCGACCTTTTACCTTACCGACCTTTTACCATGCCAACCATAAGCCGCAGCCGCCCCCGCTGCGCTCCGCGTTCGCTCTTTAATCCTTCACTGTGCTCGTTCGTTCGGTTACGAGGGACACCGATGGCCGACGCTCGCCACAGGAACAGGCGCCTAAGAGCTGAGCTTTAAAAAAGTCAGCAATGAACATTTGGATATCAATTCGGCCTTTCGCTGTACGTTCGCCAACAATAACGGCGGAAGTCGCCAGACGACTTCAGCCTGCTTCTTTAAAGAAAATATATCGACTTATATTTTATTTTACGCGGTATATATCACCATCATCATCATCACCTTATATTTATGTCCACTGCCAGACGAAGGCCTCTCCCTGCAATCTCCAATTACCTCTGTCTTGCGCTAGTTGCTTACAACTTGCGCCTGAAAATTTCCTGACTTCATCACCCCACCTAGTTTTCTGCCGTCCTCGACTGCGCTTCCCTTCTCTTGGTATCCATTCTGTAACCCTAATGGTCGACCGGTTATCCATCCTACGCATTACATGGCCTGCCCAGCTCCATTTCTTCCTCTTAATGTCAACTAGAATATCGGCTATCCCCGTTTGCTCACTGATCTACACCGCTCTCTTCCTGTCTCTTAACGTTAGGCCTAACATTTTTCGTTGCGTCACTCTTTGTGCGGTCCTTAACTTCTTCTCAAGCTTCTTTGTCAACCTCCAAGTGTATATATATATATATATATATATATATATATATATATATATATAGAAGAGAGAGAGAGAGAGAGAGTTCTGTGACGAAGGCTGGACACCGGCCGAATTAAACGTTGGAAAAGAATAAATGTTCGGCACATTCGTCGGTTACTTTCGAATGCATTCAAAACTACATCATCCAGAGAAATTTTCAGTTATATATATATATTATAGGATATTTGCAGATTGTCATTGCATTAAGACAGGCTGAAACATGGCTCAGTGAGAGTTATCTTTGTCATTGACAGCGGTGTTTATCAATCGCACATAATGATTGCAACCCAGTTTTGCAAAAAATTACTTGAAGCGTGTCCCTGAAATGAGACACATATGTCACAGAAATTCTCACTAAAACTGCCGAGTGGATTCTGAATAATGCAGGTGTTTTGGAACTATACTTTAAGCTGACTTGCAGTAAATCAGTTACTTTGACATTTCACATTTCTCTAATGTCCATGCACATGGCTGATAAGCAGTGTATTAACCAACAAGGTGTAGAGAGATTTATTATTTATTTATTTATTTATTTATTTATTTATTTATTTATTTATTTATTTATTTTTAGTGATTTAGTGATTTATTCTTACTGCAATCCCCAATTAGGATTTTGGCAGGTCGTGTTATTAAACATAGTTGATTCCAAAGTTTGCAAAACTGTAACAAATACAGACACACATCCAAGCATACAATTTAATGCTGTGATGTGAAATAGTGAAACTTAATTTCTCTATTTATTAAGCCTTCGTCACCTGAGTCTTGGTGAATCTCTCATTGTGGGTATGCACCACACGTTCAGACAACAAGAAGAAGAAGCAGAGCCGCTCGTGTTTTGAGGCCGTAGAAGAAGACCATGTACGCGCCAGCGTTCCATTTCATGTGTACCGGCACCATTTCAGCTCGCGTTAGCGTCCTAGAAGTTCGCAAGGAGGCCAGTCGACCTACTGATGCACGACGGAAAGGAGGGGTCCCGTCACGAGACCCTCTGGGCCTTCGGAGCACCGGCAAGGGTGCAGCACCTTCGGCGCCGGAGCTGGCGGCGGTGGCCTGGACTCCTCCGGACGCGGCAGCATTGGACGAGATCGCGCCGCCGCCTAAGTACCGGCTCAAGCTAAGCTGCCATTTGTGCTCACGCGCCGACGCTCGCCATCCTGGACGTTTTCTTCGTGTTCGCCGCCATCTCGGTCACACCGGCCATCCCCGCGAAGGGCATGTACTTCATCTTCATCACGGGCCTGGTCTTTTCCACCATCGCCAGCGCCTTCGACAGGCCCGGTGGACCACACTAGTTTAGCGCGCCGGCGTCGCACACCAGCCGCAACACCGAGGCGGCTTCTCCCACTTCATCTGCCGCCGGCTTGGTGCGTGACAGCATGGGGCGCCAAGACAGGACATCCCGAAGGCGAACTGATGGCATAAAGTTAACGTGTTGGCTGTTTTATCGAAGCAGTTTGTTAGATTTTTGTGATATGATGAAAGAATTATACAATGAGATTACTCTGATAAAGTGTTTTTATCCCGGCCTTCGACGTTGTCCTCTGCTTTTCTAACATGGTTATGTATCGCTGGTACAAAAGGTTATACACCCTTTAAACTAGGGTCGACCCTTTACCTCGAAGCGAAAACTAAGGGGGGGGGGGGGGGATTAGTAGCCCTTCCCCTGTCGAGGAAATGGAGGCAAGCGAAGCTTGTGTGTTCCTTCGGTGGTCCTCCGAACGAATTGCACTGACGAGTACCAGGTTGTGCTCGAACCACAACCAGTCACGCGCACTGCAGCTGGCTCCGAATTGCCGCTAGGGTGGCTAGAATTCTAGCCACCATAGTGCAGGTTGAGAAACTCGCGTTGAAACCTCGCCGTCGCACCGGGGAAGTTGGCGCTAGCGTTGCTGAGGCGTGCACCACCATTGTCGGTTTCCTGGTGCAAGACGACGCTGACGTTTGGCCTCAACATCGCGCTCCGTCAACTCTGGGTCCGCGGCTTTTGGCTGACGTTTCGCCTGGGCTTCAGAAGCCCTCACGCTAAAATCGGCACGTCGAGGACGAGCCCTTTCCCGAGCGTGTTCATTCTGAATGGATTTCCATCAAATTAGTTCAAATATAAATCTGTCCGTTACGTCAGACAGTGAATGGCTCATACCCCCGTAAACGCGGCCTCCCCATTACGGCGACAGAAGAAAAGTGAAATTCTACGCTGGAATGATAGGCGGCATAGCAACCAGCTGTGGAAGCAGACGACGACGATGAAAGCGGAAGTAGTGGCACGAGCGCGTGCCGAGCATGAGCGCATGAACCGGTAGGGTGTTTCTATTTGCGCCCAAGCCCAGTGCTCGACCGCTGGCTCCGCAATGCGCCGCTCGCGCGTACCATGTTTCTAGGTGGTTTCTTTCGCCGAGGGCGCTCGAACGCAATCATATGGTTCGCATGAATGTATGCTTTGGAAGTGTGGCTGTATTGCCTGGATTAACTTTATCAAATTCTTTTGCCAAATCAACCTGAACTATTGCAACCTGACCCGCACTTTCTGTCACACACTCTAGCACAGACCATGCAACGTGGATATTTATCTGATCTTTCTCTAATGCCACATGTTTGATGGTCTCCCACCATTGATCGAATTACTTCTTGAAGGCGACTAGCTAATATCTTAGCAAATATGTTATAATTCACGTTGCAAAGTGATATGGGGCGATATCCCTCAACTTTCTTGAATTTTGTTGCATCACTGCTTTTTGGGATAAGTACTGTGTGTCCTTGATAGAGCGTGGCAGCTAGGTATCCAATCCTGTAAGCTTCTTCATACACTTCAAGCAGAAAGGGAGCCAATATAGAGCAAAATCACTGATAAATTCCGCACTCAAGCCATCAGGACCAGGAGTTTTGCCTTTAGTTAGCGAAGCAATGGTTGCTTCCACTTCCTTGATACTTATGTCTCTATCAACGTCATCGCATTCTTCTTGACTGAGCTGTGGCAGCAACGAAATAAAATTTTCCGTTACAGCTCTATCTCGAGAACTTACTTCGGCAGAGCATGCCGACGCTCATCACCAAGCGAACGACTACAAGGCTGTTGCTCAAAATACCGATTGCTTCTTGTTTAGTGTTTTAGAGAACATAAACATTGGATCTCTTCTTTTTAAAGGCATCTCCGTGTGTCATGCTAATGGCACAACAAGGCTAATAGTTAATGGATGTCTATCTGAATCTATCTACCTCAGGTCATCGGTAAGGCAAGGTTGTCCCTTGTCTCCTCCATTATTCGCTTTGTACTTGGAACCGCTTTGTGCACGAATTTTGAAGGATCATACCTTTCACGGGTTCAAATTGTTATCCAATGAGGTCCGGGTACTTGCCTATGCAGATGACATAGCCTTCTTCTGCGCTCACAAGAAAAGTGTGGAGACTGCCCTTGGCATAACGCAGCAGTTTTGCTCAGCTTCTGATGCAACTGTGAACATTGGGAAGAGTTCAGGATTTTGGTTCGGTCTATGGTGTACAATGCCAACTCACTTCCCAGGTATTTAGTGGAGGCAAGACTTTAAGTACTGAGGTGTACCCCTCTCTCAATATCGCAATAGTAATCCACACTGGTCGGCGGAGGTTACAGAAGTACAACGTAAGGTTAACAACTGGCAGGGGCGGTAGTTGTTCATATTTAGCCGAGCTGAAGCTTGCAATCTGTTTCTAGCAGCTCGACTTTTGTATGTCCTGCAGCTATTACACTGCTCTCGACTTAGGTTGCAAGCTTTCCATCGTGTGTATGGAAACCTGCTACCTATGTATGGAGCTCACGTGTTGAGGCCATGCGGCGTGATAACCTTTTTCTTCCTCTTAAGAGTGGTGGTCTTGTCCTAGTTCACCTTTTTGTTAGGCAACTTGTCTCCCGGTTATTCTTCTTTCGTGATGTAAACAGTCCTTTTCTAAGAGATATGTTAGAACTTCGATTAATGAATTACCTTCCAGAAATAGTTGTGTCCTCATCTGTCAGAGATGCACCACCTGCTCCTTGGGACTTCTTGAAAGAGGTTGTTGAAGGCTTTCACTTTCTTAAAGCTCGCTTTAGCTTGGATTATATTTTCACTGCATCCTGTAAAGAAATTTCTGCTTCTCTGATAGACACATTGTTTCCTGTTCCCCATTATCGTCCGCCTTATTTGGAATGTTGCTTCTTAGATGTACTTAAGCGTGTCCGTCGAATGATCATTCCTCCAGGGATCAAAACTTTTATTGTGATAGCAATTATATGGACACTCCAAAGCAGATTTCTGCCGTCGTCGTCGCCGTCGTCGTCGCCGTCGCCGTCGCCGTGAGGTTCCGTATGACGTCAATGGAGATGAAATCGTCGCCGCGCTCCGGACGCTGTATGTGCGAGTGAAAGGGCGTGAGGGACGCGCGCTTTCACGGGGAGCGAACGCACGTCGGAGAGCAAACGCGCGTTCTGCGCCGTGCTCCCTGAAGGGCTGCAGAATTAAGCGTCTCTTTCCTCCTTTCCATATATAGAAAGCAAACGCAACTTTTTTCGTCGCGCGAAAGACTGGGGTGAGACGGGAGGGAGGGAGGGAGGGGAGGCGACGTTTAGCTGCGGCACTAAATGCGTATATATATATAAACACGCCGCGCGCGTTCGGTGCGAACGGGGGCAAAACGCCGGCGGCGTCGACAACATTTCTGCGCGTTGCTGGTGCTGCTGCATGTCCAAGTTTGTACAGCTGATAAAACTACTATCCTTACTCCGTATAGCTCTCTACTAATTTGCTATCGCAATTGGTGCTTCGCCTTTCGGGTGAAACTGCGACAACTTTTTTTCTTTAACTTACATTCGCCAACCCTTCCTGTCAAACCTGGTTAGAAAAAAGGCGCTGTTTCGTGCCGTGGTCTACAAACGGCCGTTTGTGCCTACATGCTGAAACGATCGATCATTGTTTTGTCGATTG
This sequence comes from Dermacentor silvarum, assembly GCF_013339745.2. Classification (NCBI taxonomy): domain Eukaryota; kingdom Metazoa; phylum Arthropoda; class Arachnida; order Ixodida; family Ixodidae; genus Dermacentor; species Dermacentor silvarum. The sequence continues at coordinate 145,228,811 of NC_051154.1, forward strand.
TAGGGATGCCGTGTTTTTCTGGGACATTCTTCAAAGAACACTTAAAAAAATGTCACAGTTTCGCCCTAAGGGCGAAGCAATGAATGCGATAGCAACACAGCAATGTCATACGAAGTAAGGTGAGCGGCTTTGGTAGCAATATGAATTGTAGTAAACATGAGCTCATTAAGTAAGCAGGTGTGCTGCGGCGTAAGTAGACCGACATGAAGAGAGACTCGATGACCACGAGAAGGCGCGTGTGAAACGGTTGTGTTGATGAGAAGCGCTTCCCGTGGGCAGCGCGTGCGAAGGGACACACCTGTAGCGCTGCACTGCCGATCCGGGCAGCATTGCATGTGTAGCGTGCGTTGGAAAATGTGGCCCGACTATTACTAACTGAATGAACAAGCGTGGTGTGAGCGCGCACAAACAAACATGAATAGATCACACTGAATGACTGCAGACAACGACTGTCAAAACGCTGGCAGCAAGCGCATACGCCGCAGCGGCGAAGGTACGTGCGGTCTATCGCTTCAACGGAAACTGAGCGGCGAATGCACGGCGCATAAAGGTCAGAGCCGTGGGGAGATAAGAGACGGTGCGGGCGGAGCGACGAGCGCGGTTGTTGGCAGAGTAGAAGTGCGCCCCCCCCCCCCCCCCCCGCTCCCTCCGGCGCTGGCTTCCCGCTTCCTTGCTTGCGCGTGGGAGATTGAGTGCGTTCGCTCTCCGTGATAGCGCGCGTCCGCGCGCTCTTCTGCTCGGGCATACGGCGCGCGGCGAAGATTTTATCTATAGGGAACCTCACGGCGACGGCGACGACGACGGCGACGCCGACGGCAGAAATCCGGTTGAAGTGTCCATATAATTGCTATCGCAATAAAAAGATTTCGACATCACACCATACACAATTTATTTCTTACTTATTAAAGATCCCTGTGACCCACCATATGACATGTTCATAGTACTTGGTCTACATAATCTTTGGAGCAGTAGAATGTGTGACAGGCACGCTGAACCACCGCGAAGCACTCGGTAGTTTTTTCGGGAATCTGCTGCCTACGTTCGTTGTGAGTACGCTGCTCAAGAAACAGCGCAGGACTGGATGCCTTTATTGGACGCTTGCGCATGCTTGCCTGACTTTTGAATATGTACCTGTAGCGCCTTGTTTCTTGTGTGGCTGAAGATTCTGCTCCCATGTAATAAAGTAAAAAGTGGCTGTATGGCCGGGTGGTTACGACGCTCGCTTTGAGACCAGGCGTACGCGGGTTCGTATCCCGTCTTGGCTAGGAATTTTATTTTTTTCTTGGTATCACGCTTTTCTTTTTTTCTCTCTGTTTGGCGGCGCAGTTGGTTGAACCCCGGTGCCGCGGCGGAAGCCGAGGTGCCGGGCGCCGACGCGAAGCGGCGGTCGTTGGGGTGTTGCTTCGCTGCGCTCAGCAACACCCCAAATAAACAATACTGCTCAAGTCAGGTAGACTGCTCCCTTCCTGATAGTGAGATTAAATTTGGATCATCAAAGCGGTGATGCGTTTATTTAGTAATACCATCGATCCCTTAACAGCAGCCACAGTCGTGCCTAGTCACCACCAACCCAGCGTGTTCTCCGTTCCAAAGGCGGTGGCTAGAAACATGGCACGCGCGAGCGGCGCATGGCGGCGCCAGCGGTCGAGCGCTGGGCTTGGGTGCAAACAGAAACACGCGAACCCCTACGCCCATTCCGCACACAGCACCCGTAACAACTGCCAGAGGTCAACCTAGCGTGCCCCCGCCTACCCTCCTCCTCCGCGAGGCTTCGCCTCTTTTCTCCTTCCCCGCTTCGCTGAACGCCACCTAGACTTTCCTCTAGGTGTCGTTGGTTTGCCTCGCGGTTTTCCGTGCTTTCTTCGGCGCGTGATTCACGTCTCCACCTCCAGACGCCTTCCTCCTCCGCTTCCTTCGCGGCTTCGCACTACCCCTCGATAGCCCTCAGAGCGCCTAGCCATTTACGCCTTGCGCATGAAAGAAATTCCCACACGAGGTCGATTGGAAGAGCGCACACAAGAAGCCAAAGACGACAAGGAAGAAATTTACAGTGACGTTTCACTTCGTGAACGCGGGTGACGCGCGAGCGTATGGGTGCAATAGCGCACACAGAGCTATCGGCTCTCGGTGCGCCTAGACTTCCGCAGACAGCGCCCGTAGCAACTGCCAGAGGAGGTCTACCTAGCGCGCCTCCGCCTTCGCCTCTTCTCTCCTTCCTCGCTTCGCTTTTTCCTCTAGGAGGCGTTGCTTTGCAGTGCGCTCAGCGCGCTCCTTGGTATTTTCACCGGCGCGCGATTCCCTTCTCCACGTCCAGGCGTAAGTAACTGCTTTATTTCCCATAAACAAAATAGATTTGCATATGGACAGCTTATGAGGAAAAAAGCTGCTACATTAGCTTCACAAGGTCCTAAAACCCGTTTCATGGCAACAGCAGGGGGAACAACAGTACGTGAGTAACGATAAAGCCGAAACAAAAAAAAAAAAAGGAAAAAGAAAAAGAAGAAACAAACGCACAAAAACAAATAAACCATAGCACGTTACTTAGGTTACATAATATCACAAAATCAGCAGTATGGAAAAAATACGATACTCAGATCAGTCATAAGATAGGTGATGATAACAGAGATGATACAGCAAAGCTAGTATTGTAACCAACAAGTACAAAGTATTAAGCATAAAAACAGCGCTAGCATCCATAACAATTATACAGTCTAGTTAACGAAAATGTAAAACATCAATATCATCAGCGATCAGTGTGTTGAATAGGACAGGCAGCGTATAAAAGAGCGTATAAGCAATCATTTTCTTTCCGGAATTAGTGCGCGGGTGAGTTACATACCAGTATTCTGGAGATCGTGTTTGATAATGGTGTATATTCTGTTTAGGGTAAGCTGTGAGCGGATATAAAAGTTATTCAATTTATACTCCCTAATGTATGCATGCATTAACCGGTAATTATATAAACTGTGCGCTTTGTGTATTTAGAGTTATTGGACCAGAAGTTCGCTTGGGGAGTCCCATAGCACATATCACATGGAGAATTTTTTTTTTCTGAAGGATGAATAACCGGCCTATATTTATGACAGATGTGGTACCCCAGACAAGACAGCAATAATTAAAATGACTAATGAAGAGCGTGTTATACATAAGCAGTTTTACGTTGCATGGAAGGTGCCTAAAGTAAGAAACTAGTCCAACTATCTGATAGTTCAGTGACCAGTCATAGTATGTGGCTATTCCATGACATATCGTGGTCAAAATGTTCCCTAGGCATTTTACTGAGCTTACTAGTTCAATTTTATCCGTGTTAAGTGTGACGTCGGCAGGCACCTTGGCGTTTTTGTTCTTGGCTTGGAATAGTACGCCTTTAGTTTTAGTAGTGTTAATAATGAGACCGTTTTTAACGGACCACACATGAAGTTTATGTAGTAGTACATTAGCAGCCCTTAATAAGTTAGAGGTATGACGAGAGGAAAACAGTAGTGTACTTTCATCAGCATAGATGATGTATTTGTTGTCATGGTCAATATTGACTATGTCCTTCACATATAAGTAACGTCCCGGTCAAAAGAAGAAGAGGAAGTGAAGAAAGAGACGAAGGAGAAGATGATCGAATGAAAACTGTAAACAGTTGATCAGTCTCGGATCCTTTATTTTACATTTGGCGCAGCCCGACAGGATGGGGATAGAAGTACTAGTTGGTACTACTACAGCGGGACAACCATACGTCACGTCATATCAAGCCGAAGATGAAGCACAAGTCGAGCTCCAGGAGACAGCAACGTCACCGAACCTGCTCCAGTCCATCGCAAATAAGGCTAAAGTCATCGAGGCGGATCTCGTCAGCCGAGGTACGTGGAAGATCAATATCGAAATATCCGACTATGAAGAGCACTTCAGACAGTTATCAAGTAGCAAGCCATTTCGAAATGGACAATAGCCAGGTCATTACTACGCTTATGGAGCAGATGTTGAAAGTGCAGGCGTCTCAAATTGAGCAGCATGATCCTTGCTATGTTAACAGAGACTGTGCACGCTAACAATGGTCCCAAAGCTGAATTAGTGAAGCCGGACATGTTCGACGGGACGACCGCGTCGGCAACCACTTGGCTGAAGTTCTTTGAATACGCTTGTGAAAAGAACTGTTGGGTGACGTTAGAGGATAAAGTGCAAAATATGAGGCTGTTTCTTGTACACAATGCCAAGAAATGGCATGAGCTCCGCATAACAGACCATCAGGGCGACGCCTGGGATCACTGGAGAGCAAGTTTTATCTCCGCTTTTGATCAGAACCCGGTCGACCGATGGGACAAAGCTATATTTTTCAAACAACGCTCAAGTTCAGTAATTGGCTATTTCTACGAGAAGAGACGGCTGTTACTGTTACTGTTACTGTTACTTTGCCTGAGTCATCTATTGTTCCGTTAGTCATCCACGGTATGACAAAGGAATGCCAAAGGCAAGTGCAAATAAGGTCGCCCAAGACAGTTGAAGACCTACTGGGGTGCCTTAAGGACGTTTGCCATGAAGCCCCTGGGCCCGTTGCGCAGCCTAATTGGATCCATCTAGCCAGAGTTCTTGCGGATAATACAGCGACAGCGATGACGACATCCACCAGGAGCGCAGCTTCTGGCTATTCCCCTTGCAACCGAGACGTCAAGCAGACCAAAAACGAATAAACATGGGTGAACAGCCCCACCCGTGTAACCAAAACGAGGCTGTCTACTTGATTCGATCAAACGTTTTGCAAACGGCACTGCTTATTAACGGAAAAGAAGTAAGCGCCCTAGTGGACACATGAGCTTCAGTGAGTCTAATTAATGAAACCATCGTGAAGGCAGATAACATGCCAGAAGGTAAAGTGGTAACGGTTAAGAGCTACGATGGATCGTCTCGAACACTGCACACCTGGACGAGAGTCAATATACATTTGGCTGGGGAGGACTTCACAGTAGGAGCGCTGGTTATGCGTGATGTTGAATTCTTGTTTATACTATCAAGACCCGACATGAAGAGGCTACGAATGAACATTTCTTGGAAAGATGAAGTGACTCTAGACTCCCTGGTTTCAAGTGTCCAGACACCGCCACAGAAGAGGACTGCAAAATGCGCTAATGATATATGGACAATTTTTCCCGAACTTATATGCCTCGATACATATCCACCTGCAGCTTCTGTACCCGTAATACCTTTTTAACTTCGCGACACGACTGTTGTACGGAAGAGAGCCTACGGGATTTCTCATGAAAAGAAAGTATGGCTGAAACAAGAGCTGCAACAAATGCTGAACGCTGGAATAATAAGGCTCTTAACTTGCCCTTTTGCGTCTCCTATAACTATTGTCCCTAAAGAAGATGGTTCACTGCGACTTTGTACTGATTATCGGCAAATCAACACCCAAACAGAACTGTATCCATTCCCTATGCCTTTGATTGGTGACATCATTAATGACACTGGAGGATGCCAATGGTTCTCACGAATTGATTTGTGCAAAGGTTATTGGCAGGTACCCCTCTAAGAAAAATCAAAGAAGTACACGGCATTTATAACGCCATTTGATATATATGAATACAACCGTTTGCCATTCGGTTGGAAGAACTCGGGGCCTTGGTTTCAGCGCATGATGAACGGCGTACTCAAAAATTTCATCGGAGATTTCTGCAATGTCTATGTTGATGACATCATCATTTACTCCCGTACCAAGGAAGAGCACCGTTCCCACGTCTCTCAAATACTAGACGCGCTGAGGAAAGCACGCCTGAAGATAAACAAGAAGAAAAGTGAATTCTTCCAGAGAAAGGTGGTGTTCCATGGCAGAGTCCTGGACGGCTTCACGAAGACGACAAAGGAACAGTCCATCCAACGAATCAAGGAAATGCATAAGCCCTACGATGTTGACTCACTGCGTGTGTTCTTAGGACTGGCAAGACATTTTAGGGCGTTCATTAAAGACTTTGCGGCGATATCCAGGTGTCTTACAAAGCTCACTCAAAAGGAAGTTCCCTTTGTGTGGAGCGACGAGTGCGACCGTGCATATGAAGAACTGGTGCGCGCAATATCTTCAGATCCGATCCTGATATTACCCGATTTCGCCAAACCCTTCGAGCTCTGCACTGACGCGTCTAATTATGGCACAGGAGCAGTATTATACCAACGAGATTCCAGCCAAGACAGAAGCAACCAGTTAAAGGTGATTGGCTATTACTCCTACACCTTTTCAAAAGCGGAAGTAAATTAAACGACCGCGGAAAAGGAGGCCTTAGCAGTAGTGCTGGCGTTACGATACTTCAGGAGTTATTTTGAAGGCCGCAGGTTCAAGCTTTTCACGGACAATCAGGCTTTGACATACCTTCTGAGCCTTACACAACCGAAGGGAAGAGTGGCAAGATGGATTAGCGAGATTCAACAGTTCACTTTTGATGTTAGTCACAGACCTGGTAAAAAGCTACCTGACGCGGACGCGTTATCAAGATTGCACATACCGCCAATAAACAACGATCAAGGGGCACACGTCGCAAGTGTATGGGAAGACACTGAAGAACTGGAATAAAATCGACGGAAAGTTTGTTGTCCCTCAAAGCTGTATATCCAAAATATTGCGGCTCTATCATGACAGTCGACAATCAGGGGGCCATGATGGCTTTTGGCGGACCTACTGGAAGATTCAGAAACGTTTTACCTGGAAGAACATGAAAGCCGATATAGAGAATTACGTCAAGACCTGTCATCAATGTCAAACTATCAAAGCCAAGTTCCGCCCAAAAGGAAACCAGATGGTCATTCCTTTGTATTCAGATGTCCCCTTCGAAGTCATTCATCTAGATTTCGCTGAAATCAAAAAGAAAGGGGAGGGTGTGGGCAGGACTCAGTCTTTTATAGTGGCTGTTGACCAGTGCACGCGTATGGCGGCGGCGAAACCCGGAAGAGAAGATGCTAACAGTGTTATTGCACTGATGGAAAGAGAGGCTTTAAACACACCAAGGTGATTGCTTGTGATAATGGACCTGCATTCCGCAGCGAGAGGCTCCGTCGGTGGGCCGCAGAAACGGGTATCACTTTGAAATTTTCAGCACCATACCTCCCGGAAGGAAATGCTCTAGCGGAACGCCTTATAGTGACTTGAATACCTTCATTTCTATATACGCAGAATTACGTGGAGGATGGAAGTGGGCTTTTGAGGCAGCGGTCAGGCATCGCAATCAATCTCACACAGCTGGACTTGGCTGTAGCCCTCAGTTTGCTGCCTTTCAGAAGACGACGTGGTTACCAGCAGATTACGAACTTGGCATAGTAGGGAAGATCGATATTCCAGAACGCAAGAAGACGTCAGAGGAATACCACATGTATAAACGTACAATGAAGAAATACTACGACTCGCGCCATGCAACTCACATGCCCAACGTGCAGTCTGGAGACATGGTGCTAGTGCGAAAAGGTCTTGATCGTTCTAAGAATGCTTTCAGAGGCCCTTATGTTATCCTCAAAACGGTGAAGCAGCAAGGTATACTCAAGTCGGTGCACTTTGAAGGACCAACAGGCAAGACAGAAGTTACAACTGTAGGTAACCTAGTGCGCCTTACCATCCGCGGAAGGATGGCAATAAGAGACCCGGAGGATGTAAGGTCCCGGTCAAACGAAGAAGAGGAAGTGAAGAGAGAGACGAAGAAGAAGCTAATCGAATGAAAACAGTCAACAGTTGATCAGTCTCGGATCCTTTATTTTACAATAGATACTGAAGAGGAGAGGGCCAAGTATACTCCCCTGCGGCACTCCTATCCTTGTGTTCTTTAATTGAGAGGAGACGTTATTAACATGTCTAAATTGAACCATGGAGCTTAGATATTGTGGGGTCTTAGGGTTTTACTGGAGTACCGGCCACCGCGGGTTCGAGCTTAGCGAGCCACAGGGCCGCCTCAGCCGTAGCCTCCAGCACCGCTGCGCACGAGCCCCAGACGCAAGGGGCTACCACGCGACGCGCGCAAGAACACAGTATTGCCCTGAATAACAGAAACCGTTTATTGTCTCCGGCGGCACCAGCCCGACACAAACACCCGGGCGGCGCCGAACCATAATGGCACGTACACACTAGCGGCAAAACGCGCGCGGCGCGCCGCCGGCGGCAAAACGAAGCTGCGGCAGGGCGGCCATACCAACAGGCGGCGTGCCGCTGCGGCAGTCACGTGACAGCATAGACTCCCCCCCGCCCCCCTCCCCCCATCTCGAACTATCCGTTAGCTCCGTCCGGGAGCTCACGCGTGCAGATTATAGTGCGAAACAAGTTTCCCGCTAACACAAAACGCGAGTACGAAACGAGCGGTTGGGCGGGTCCGCATGAAACCAGTTTCCCGCGGGAACGTCACGGAAGCGGGCCGCTCTCATTGGCCTCCTTCATCCGCGGCACGCGGCGAACAGCAAAAAATCGGTCCAGGAGCGATCGCTGCCGCGGCAAGAAAAAGCTGTTTCGCGGCTGCTTTCGCGGCGTGCGTCTTGTCGCCGGCGGCGCGCCGCGCGCGGTTTGCCGCTAGTGTGTACGTGCCGTAAGGGTCCCGCATCAAGGGCGAAAAAGCAGACACGGGCGCCTATGGCACGTCGCTGCGAGAGCAGAGGCTCAAGCTGGGACACGCCGCTATGAAAAGTCCCGGCGGCTATGCTACTTGCTATGGCGATAATCGATGGGCCAACTCGCGAGAGCTCCGGCAATCTCCTTCGACTTGGGCCTTCGGCAAGTGCGGCTGGGCGTGGTACGACCTCTCGCGAATACTAGGCACCGCTCTTCGGCTTAGCGTCAGGAAAGGATCAGCACAAAGTATGCGCTCCTAGCACGGGCAAAGCACCGTGCGCGAGCTCAAGTCCTAGTCACAAAAGTGTCGGCGGACGTGAGGAAAGCGAGTACAGGGGTCGTCAAAAGTTCCCAGGCCGCCGCGCCAGGCCGAGGAGCGGTAACGGCTCGCCGCTAGATTGGCGCTGCCATCGCGAGCCCGCCTTGGCGCGCGCGGGCTTCGAGCGTATGCGTGGAGGAGGGTGCATCCCTCTCTCTTTGTTGCTCTCCTTGATAACAAACCGAGGAAAAGATAGTGCGGCATGGGCCCTCACTGTTCGGTCTTGGAATTCCACTGCTGTGCAGCGCGTGGCGTATGGGGGTGTTCCGGAAAGTAACATGCCGTGCTTGCTGCCATTTAATTTAGTTAGACACCGTATACTTGTGCGTAGTTTTCGGCTTCCTGAAGAGCAATATCTTGCGTTTAACTTCCCATGGGCACCGCTGCGGCTCTCTCAGCCATCTCCACAAGGAAATTCGCTGCATACGAACATGGTCTCAGCCCGAAATGTCTGCTTGTGTTGCCGAAGAGTTCTTGTTCGCTGCGATGTTGCTAGCGCGATGTCCTGAGCTGCGTGCTACTGAGTGGGTTTACAGCCTCCTAGAATGCAACATTAATGAAGACGCTCGTAGGCTGGAGCAGCTAGCACGCGTTATTGTACGCTTTTCAGAATTATTCGGTGCGCTCCAATGCAGTACCTTCGATCTATCAATGCTACGCGTTCGGCGCTGACACTCCTCCGTCTGCGCTTACAAAACGGAGGACTCATGTGCTATAATGTCAGAAAATAAACGCCTTACGTATATATATATATATATATATATATATATATATATATATATATATATATATATATATAGTCACACTAAGTGGCCGCGCCCTCGCGCCACCGTCGGATCACCTCTCTTCTTACACGGTGCTTTTTACGCTTCGTATAATTACATCCAATAATAAGTCCTCCAAATGAAACAAAACATGTTTTTGTGTAATAATAAAGTTAAAACAGCTTTTTACGCGCTGTTTCAACAGGAAATAAATCATTGTGACAGACGAAACGGATAGCCGTTTCGTCTGCCACAATATAAACATCTGTCACAATGTCACGTCTGCAAAATGTATTTATTTATCTATTTACTTATTTGTACTGCAACCCTCAATTAGGATTTCGGCATGGCGGGCATGGCGGGACACACATCATAGTAAACGCACCAGATCTCCTAATAACAAACTGCCTAAGTCTCCTACTAACTCCAAAACAAAAAAGTGTGCCAAAAATTCTCTTACTAGGACAGACTTTCTGAAAGAGAGAATTTTGGAGCAAGCAGTGGCTGCTGCTCAGCTTTCGTCAACATAGGGTGCCTTAGGGTACTCCAATAGAATTGCCGGTCAATACTTTCTGCTACTACTGGTTTATTATATCTAATTTGCCAACATACTCCTGATATTATACTGTTGCAAGAGACTTGGTTGACAGCTGGTCAAGAAACTATCGTTGCTTTCGATTGGATAGGCCATCACGAGGTGGAGGGTTGGCTTCGTTCATTTCATCTAAAATTTGTCATAGAGCAAAAATTTCATATCAGACTACGTCTCCTGAATGCGAAATTTTAGTATTAGAGATAACACTTCCAGGCTGCGCACCACTTTCTGTAGTTAATACCTACTTCCCTGCTCGGACACAAGATGTCAGTATACTTGAGGTCACCTTAGCCTAATGCAAAAAGAACACGCTATTCACGGGTGATTTCAATTCACATCATGTGGCGTGGGGCTTCCGCACTGATGCATCCGGGAAACGTTTATGGGATTGGGCTTCTTCGAACAATTTTACTTGCTTAAATACTAAAGTTGCAACTTTTGTTCGCTGTCAGTCGCGCTCTGTCTTAAACTTATCATTTGCTAGCTCAAGTTTATCATCCTCATCTTGGGCTGGCCTTGATGACGCCACAAGTAGTGATCACGCTCCTATACTGATGGATACTGTCTGCCCCTTAATTTCTTTAGATAATGAAGTACATGTATTTGTGGACTATTCAAAATTTAAGAAAACGTTACAGTCCACGTTAGCATCTTTGATAGGTATGGAGAGAGATACTAAAGCTATACGCCTTTGCGCGGTTTTGAAGGGTACCCTAAAGAAATCTGAGTCTGCAGTATCGAAAGCAAAAGGTAGTTCTGGCTGTCCCTGGTGGAACCCTGACTGTGCACGAGATTATAGATGCCGAAAGGCTGCGTGGAAGAAACTTCTTAACCAATGCCCTACAAATTGGAGTAACTATACGTATGCTGCAGCTATGTTTAAACGAACAGTCTCTTTACAAAAAGTAATTATGATGAAAAACGATGAAATTTTCTATCGAAGAGGGGCAATAAAAAAGCGCTTTTTAGGTTTCTTCGTTTTCGCAAGGCTATACCTACGCCAGTAAATATTGATTCAGTAATCCTATCGCCTAAAGAATTATCAGAATCATTGGAAAAAATTGCCAGAGGATTAGAAAACCGTTTTACAGCTCAGCTACAATTGAACTTTGTCAAGATTGCATCCGAGGACAGTTTTATAAATGTGACGATTGAAGAGCTTTTGCACGTTGTAAGACTGCTACCTGCCTCAGCTACAGGTCCAGATGGCATAACAACGAGCATGCTAAAAATAATATTTGACGTGTCTCCACAAGACCTACTTAATATCATCAACTACTCCCTAAAGAACAGTTGGATTCCTTCAGATTGGAGGCTTGCTAAAATTCTCCCCCTACTTAAGAAACAAGGAGCGGGATTGCATATGGACAACATAAGGCCCATTGCATTAACATCTAACATTATGAAACTAATAGAAAGAGTGTTATACATCTGTATAATGAGGTTTTTAACTACTAACACATTAAATGAGATTGAGCTCATGTCAGATCGGATTTAGACCGGGATGCTCGATTTGGTGCGCGCGCACGTTGATTTGGAGGGACGTATTAAGCTTGCTGGTCACAGGCGACAGTTTGCAGCGCTAGTGGCTCTTGATATAGCTAAGGCATACGACAGTGTAGAGCATATCGTTCTCCTCAATATCCTAAAGAACGTGAATTTTCCTCCATATATAACAAATTGGATTTATGAATTCCTAAGATGTAGAAAATTATATTGCTCACAAGGCGGTGTTTCGAGGTTAAAATATAATCAGTCCAGGGGAGTTCCACATGGTTCCGTTCTTTCTCCCATTTTGTTTAATATTCTAATGAGCTCAATTCCACTGTGTGATGATGTACAAGTGTATGTTTACGCAGATGACGTTGCATTCTTTGCGTCAGCGAGTGACATCCACTCTCTGCAAAGAATATTACAATCATATCTAGCAATACTTGAAGATTGGCTTGATGATATTCGTATGACATTAAATGTTAGCAAGAGTGCCTTGCTTGTATTTCCCTTAAATATACCTGTTAATGTCTCCCTTCAATACCGTCAAGAAATAATCCCTCAGCGCGACTTTATTAAGTATCTAGGCGTTATATACGATCAAAAACTTAGTTGGCGCAACCACATCGAACATGTTACGTCCAAGGCAGCGCGCGCTGTTGGAATGATTCGAAAATTCGGTCACCGCCGCTCTGGCCTACACAGAGACACTCTCATTATGATTTATTGTATGTATGTTCGACCCATATTGCAATTCGGATGTGCTTTATTCTCTGGTGGTCCAGCATACAAGATCAACCCCCTCGTTCTTCTAGAGCGAGAGGCCGTCCGGATTTGTCTTGGATTGCCAAAATTTGTTGCTAATAACATATTATATCAAGAAGGCCGATTAACCACACTCGTTAGCAGATTCCGCATCCTGACAATAAAAACCTACTTAAACATTTACGCATCTTCATTGAGACGATCGCAGTATGTATTTATTACGGAAAGATCTGCCTTATTTCAGGAAACATGGTCCCGTCTATACAATCCGCAGGTTCTTTTTGTGCAAACTCAACTAGAACCATTAAAGGTTCAGATACGCGAGATCATTCCCCTCGAAAAACCCGTAAATGCTATTAGAATTGAATTTGATGACATATTTCCTTCCAATGCTAAACTCCTGCCAACTAAATATCTAAGCGGATTACTGCAAGATCATTTAGCGCAAATGAAAATCAATACTGTAATAGCGACGGATGCATCAGTGTGTGACGAGAAAGCGGGTATAGGTATTTTTTCTGAGGCGCTATCCTGGTCTTATTCAATGCGACGGCCTGATTTCACACCTATATTTCAGGCAGAATTATTAGCAATTATATTAGCTCTTCGTAAACTTCCTGGAAATTCTTCGACAGCTGTAATAGTAACTGATTAGTTGTCAGTTTGCACAGCACTCACCTCATCCTCATACAATACAGTTTTGAACGAACTAGAAAGATTAATCCCTTCGACCTTACGTCTGGTGCGTTTAATATGGGTACCAGGTCACCATGGTTTGTTCTTAAATGAAATGGCCGACGCACTCGCACGTACATCCCTACAGGGACCAGTCATGCATGTTCTGCCGACTTCTGCTTATATCACCGCGGCTAGGTTTAGAAAACTATGTCTCTTAAATTACTCTGCAAAGCAGACATTCCAAATCACAGACTTAAAGCATTTGCTTTACCCTTGGGATAATCAATGGTGTCCCACACGTAAATTGGAAATCTCAATTACAAAATTACGATGCCGTATTCCACGCCTAAATTTTTATCTACACAGGTCTGGTCTGGCGATGTCCCCTCTATGTCATTTCTGCAATGAACCTGAAACCATTGATCATTATTTATTAAACTGCCGCCGATTCGCAATCCAGAGAAAGAAATACTTCGAAATTCCGTTCCGAAAATTAGCCATCGCTATAAACACTGAAAATATTCTATCTTTCGGGGCATAACACTGGGTTTTAGCCACAGGAACGTATGCAGGGCCGTATGCGAGTTCCTCGGTGACACAAGGAGAATACCAAGTTAATTTACTGATATATATTGTTTATTATTTTACAAAATTCCAATTTACGTTAATTTACTGATTGATTATCTATTAATTTCGAAAATTTCAATTCAACTGACTGAAATTTATTACCTTCTACCTTGATCTCCTTCCAAAAAGCACACGATTCCCTATAAGATAAAATAAAATACGGCTCTAACATCAGTTAGTTTCATTGCATAATTTCAACCCACCAGTTTAACCGCCGGCTTCTTGGCCAATCCCCCGTGGTGGGTATGCGCCATGGCATAGGAAGCAAGCAAGCAAGCAAGAAGACCGTGTACGCCAGCATTCCATTTCATGTGTCACGGCAGCTTTGCAGCTCGCCTTACCATCCAAGAAGTTCGCAAAGAAACCGGTCGACCTACTGAAAGCACGACGGAAAAGCAGGGGCCCCGTCACGAGAACCTCTGGGCCATCGGAGCACCGGCGGGACCATGGGTGCAGCACCGTCGGCGCCGGAGCTGGCGGCGGTGACTTGGATTCCCCCGGACGCGGCAGCCATGAACGATATCGCGCCTCCGCCAAAGTACCGGCTCAAGCTAAGCTGCCATTTGTGCTCACGCGCCCACGCTCGCCACCCTGGACGCTTTCATCGTGTTCGCCGCCATCTCGGTCACAACGGCCATCCCCGAGAAGGCCACGTACTTCATCTTCATCGCGGGCCTGGTCTTTTCCACCATCGCCAGCGCCTTCGACAGGCCCGGTGGACCACACAAGTTTAGCGCGCCGGCGTCGCACACCAGCCGCAACACCGAGGCGGCTTCTCCCACTTCATCTGCCCCCTGCTTGGTGCGTGACAGCATGGGGCGCCAACACAGGACATGCCGAAGGCTGAACTGATGGCATAAAGTTAACGTGTTGGCTGTTTTATCGAAGCTGTTTGTGGATTTTTGCGATATGACAAAAGGATTATACAATAAGATTGCGCTGATAAAATGTTTTTATCCCGGCCTTCGATGTTGTGCCCTGCATTTATAACATGATTATGTACCGCTGTTACAAAAGGTTATATACCTTTTAAACTAGAACATAGGTCGACCCGCTAACTTGAAGTGAAAAATAAGCGAGAAAAGAGTCGCCGAAACGCGTTTACTTTTCCAAGGACGTTGTAGTTGTGTACTGAATATGACTATGCCACTGGTAGCGAACGCACACGAAACTCGGGCACTAACTCCGCAAATGCGTCCTCAAACCAGGCACCTACCTAGGATATATTTTCAGGGGGGAGGGGGGGGGGGCAACCCGCGGTAACATTTGTATGGAAATGAGGGGGGGGGGGTACCTTTATTACTACACATGTAAATAATGCCCACCATTCGCGTAAACCCGCAAAAGAGAAATAAGGTGTATCTCACAGGTACGCCTGTGAGATACACCTCTCATTTACTTGGCAAACGAGGTACCACATAAAATGGACTCGCGCAGGAAAGATATGCAGGAAGGACTCTGCCAAGAAGAAGTGAACAAACGAAAGTGTAAAATAAATATTTCTAGTAGCGTTCTTGGAATTAGCTCTGGAAGAATTACAGCGAAAGATATATTTGCGGAAAAATCACAGTTCTTTTGGATCCCTCGTTTACTGCTCTAGCAATTGCCAAAACCGACTCGTATTGTTATTTGGGAAGTTGTGTAACGATGCGTGGCCGCCAGTCCCGCACAACCGCGTAGAGCGCAGGACGCTGCAGTTCTAGACGTACTGCCGTACGGCGCCCACCGCCGAAGGTTAGAAAAAAGTTGCAGTGGCTTAGCTCGGCTATGCCAGGATATACGTAGCGTTAGCTAAGGTTCAGCTGATTATTCTTAGCTTTCCTGGTTGTCTAGATTGTCAAGGATTAGCTTGATTGTCATGCTTACTGCTGCTCCAATGACACACACGCGGTATACGTATTATGTGGCACATGTATTCATTCCTCCTACGCTCAACCGCTAATTGCCAGGCAACTACTTCGGGATCCGATGAGTCAAGCTTCTCCGTTCTTCTGCGCTGTTGAGCAGCATTTGCGCTCTCCTTCTCCATGGCTATACCACACTGGCAAACGCCAGTCAGAAGAGCAGCGGCTCCAGCGCAGTGTCAGACGGCGACTGCACAGCGAGCGCGCGCCGGCGCCAGTGCGTCTACCACGGCTACGACGTCACTCCTCTGGAATGCGCAGACCGGCGGCGGTGAGTCGCGCGCGGCGGCGGCGGAGTGCGCGAGAGGTGCCCTGCTCCGGTGGCTCCGGTGCGCAAGCCGTGTGACAACACTGATCCTTGCGCATGCGCAGCACGGCACGGCAGCCGCGCGAAACGGGCTTGGCTAGGCCAGTGTAGCTAACGCTACAAAAATACCCAGATAAGCACAGCAGAGAAGTGCCTCCGTCGGGCGCTGAATTGATAACTGTAGAAGCCTCATTCAATACTCACGGAATTATTCTCCACTCCCGGCGGCGTTTTCACTACTTCCTTTTTAAATAAAAAGATTTCGATCCATAAATATTTTCACAAACAATGATTTCATTTCTTATTTCTTGCTTTTCCTTCATGCTTGGCTGTTGCTTCGGCTTTCTCCCTTAGTATAGATCGCTTATTAGTAGTAGCAACAACTTTATTTACCCTTCTCAAAAGGAAAGGGGCAGCGGGGTCGAGGGGTAGAGGAGGGGAGGGGTCTACTCGAGGTATTCCTCCGCTCCCCTCTCAGCCCACCCCAGGATGGCCTCCTGAACGTCGGGCCTGGAGCTGCGCAAGGCAGACCCCACTGCTCCTCACTAGTAAATAAATAATTAATGGGATGGGGTAATGGGTGTTAGGGCATGCCCAAAAAATGTGGTTGAGGTTGGCCTTGGATGCTGAGCAGAAGTGGTAGGCAGGAGAAGGGTAGAGAGAGGGGCGGATGACGTGAAGAAAGTGAGGAGAGGGAAAGGTACGAGTCTGATCTCGCGTTTGGGTGGAGAATTAGCGCCAACGGAAGAAATGTCAGACGATCGAGTGTATAATGTGCATAGTTGTCGTGGAATGTGAGAAGTCGATCTCGCGAGGAAAACGGCCTCTCGAAAGCAATGATTTGCGACTCGTCTAATGCCAGCACCCGGTCCGTTAATGCTCGGGCGCTGGCATGAGCCACCTAGTTGCCGGCGAAACCCGCGTGTGCTGGAGTCCAAATCAGGCCCATGTCTTGTGTGGGAGGGTGATATAGGATGAGGGAAAGGCCTTGCCTTGAAACCCTGCCTGCTCCGAAATTGCTGATGGCTGTTTTTGAGTCACTGACAATGACGGAGGAATTTGTAATAGCGAAAGCCAGGGCTATGACCGTTTCCTCCGCCTCCTCCGGAGAAGAAGCATGGACAGAGGCGGCCGTAGCTAACTGGCCCTGCGAATTTATTACTGAGAGGGCATATTTGGAACCAGTGCTATTGTTATGAGCCAGTTGTCCGGCAGACAAAGAAGATGCTGAAGCATAGAGCCGAAGAGACGAGGAAGACGTGAAACTGTGGTTCGCCATCTTTGTTGTTGTTCCCCAACATTTAGTCTTATTGTACATAGTGTGAATAAACCCCCTTTTCTGTAAATCTCCCCGTAACATCTTGGTGGAGGTGCTGGGTACATCACCAGCACATCACGGAACTTCGAAGCGGAAATCTCGTGGGCCCTTCGACCATGTCGACTGAGAGGCCCGGTGCTTCAGCTTCGGCTACCACTGCACCGATTGTCTTCACTCAACTCCGGGACCCTGGCGCCTTCTCGGGCACTGACAACAAGGACGTTGAAGACTGGCTAATCGAATACGAATGCGCCAGCAAGAGCAACCGTTGGGACCCGACTCTAATGCTGGCGAACATCATTTATTATCTCGAGGGAACGGCCCGTGTTTGGTTCCGAACACACGAGGAGGAATTGACCAGTTGGGACACTTGCAAGCAAAAACTGCAGGAACTCTTTGGGAAGCCGCTTGGCCGCCAGCGAGCCGCCAAAAAGGAACTTTCGTGCCGGGCCCAAACATCGACTGAACCGTACGTTGTGTACATTCAAGATGTATTAGCACTCTGTCGGCGGGTCGATGACAAGATGCTCGAAGCTGACAAGGTCAGCCACATTCTTAAAGGCATCGCAGACGACGCCTTTAATTTACTCGTGTACAAGGACTGCTCGACGGTCGACGACATTATAAGAGAGTGCCGCCGCTTTGAAGAAGCAAAGAGCCGTCGTGTCTCACAACAATTCGTTCGGCTACCTAATACCGCCGCTAGCTCATCGTGTGAAGACGTACAGCCGCCTGGTACCGAAAACTTGCTGCGTCTTGTCCGGCGTGAGATTGAGGCTGCGTCTCCGTCGGTTCCCCCGATACGTTCTTACGACGAGTCCCGCCCGGCAGTATCTCTGATTCAAGCTGTCGTACGCGAAGAGCTGGCGAACGCAGGCATCCGTTCGATCTGTTCTGTAAGTAGCCCTACGGTCGGCAATTTCTTTCGACCTCCCCGCCCACAATCGACCTACCTCCGATACCGCGACCCAAACCAGTGGCGCACACATGACGACAAGCCCATATGCTTTAATTGCAATGGAGTTGGTCATATTTCCCGCCATTGTCGCTATCGTCAGATTTCGTCTCCTCGTCCCGCGTACGCTTACCGCCCAGAAGACAGCCGGTTCTCGCCTTTTCATGCCCGCAATGACCTGCCGCACTGTGATGTTGCTGCTCCGACTCCACACTACGATCGCCGCTCGCCGTCCCCACAGAACCGGCGTTCTCGCTCACCGATTGCCCGTCGCTCACCGTCGCCATACCCCCGCCGTCCCTCTTCGGAAAACTGACCGGTGCAGCTCCCGGAGGTGATGCTGCATTGACCAACCGACCCGGAAATCCTCTGTTGACCCTGACCACCCGACAAAACCTTTTGGACATAGGAGTGGACGGCGTGCCTGTTTCGGCGCTCATAGACACGGGGGCGCAATTATCGGTTATGAGCGCTCGCCTTTCTCGTCGTCTCCGCAAGGTTCTGACGCCCGCGGCGTCGCCTGTCGTTCGTGTAGCCGACGGCGGCACATCTTGCGTCGTTGGGATGTGCACTGCGCGTGTGAGCTTCGCCAGTCACCAGACCTCAGTACTATTCGCCGTTCTGCAGCAGTGTCCACATGAAGTCATCCTCGGCCACGACTTCCTGAGTACCCATTCTGCCCTCATCGACTGCTCTTCTGGCCTTCTCCAGTTGGAACTTCCTTTTGTACCCGATCTCCCCACCGAGTCACAGCCGCGTTTATGTGTCGCCGAGTTTGTTCGCCTTCGACCAGCCGCCGCGACGTATGTCACACTGACCTCTGATTCTGCCATTTGTGACGGCGACTACGTCATCTCTCCTTCCCTAGACGCTCTTTTATCAAGGCAGGTAGCCCTCCCTCACTCTGTTGTGACTGTTTCTGCGAACCGGGCATGTATCCCTATTCTGAACTTTGGACGGACTCCACAGTTTCTTCCCGAAGGTATCACGCTGGGACATATAGCACCTTTAGACGCACACGACCCTGTGGCCCTTACTATGGATGCGCCCCTGTCTTCTGGAAGCCCTGACACTAGTACTTCATTTGATGCACATTTTGACGCCATGATCGCCCCCGACCTTTCGGCTGCTCAGTCTGACGACCTTCGTCGTTTGCTAGCCGCTTACAGCGACGTTTTCGATTTTGCTTCGCCCCATCTCAACCAGACAAAAGTTGTGACTCATCGCATTGACACCGGCAACGCCAGTCCCATCCATAGACGTCCTTACAGAGTGTCTGCGACTGAACGGCGCGTAATTCAATCCGAAGTCGAGAAAATGCTTACAAAGGACATCATCGAACCATCTACGAGTCCTTGGGCGTCCCCTGTGGTGCTTGTCAGGAAAAAAGACAACACCTGGCGGTTCTGCGTCGACTATCGCCACCTAAACAAGATTACTAAAAAGGACGTGTACCCTCTGCCGCGAATTGACGATGCCCTCGACTCTTTGCATGGCGCACAGTACTTTTCTTCTATAGACCTTCGGTCCGGCTATTGGCAAATCGCCGTTGACGAAAAAGACAGGGAGAAGACCGCCTTTATAACACCCGATGGGCTCTACCAGTTCAAAGTTATGCCATTTGGCTTGTGCAATGCCCCCGCAACATTCGAAAGAATGATGGACTCCCTTCTTCGTGGTTTCAAGTGGTCTACTTGCCTGTGCTATCTCGATGACGTAGTTATTTTCTCGCCTACGTTCTTCAGTCATCTAAGTAGACTCTCGGCTATTCTGCGCATCCTTCGCAATGCAGGCCTTCAACTTAACTCTGCCAAATGCCGCTTCGGTCGCCGCGAGATCACAGTACTTGGCCATCTTGTCGATGCTACAGGTATACGGCCTGACCCTGCCAAAGTTAGCGCCGTTGCCAACTTTCCGACACCTCGCTCTACTCAGGACGTCCGTTCCTTTTTCGGCCTGTGTTCTTATTTTCGGCGGTTTGTGAAAGATATTGCAGCACTAGCACGGCCCCTCACCTGCCTGCTTAAGAAAGACGCGACCTTTTCTTGGGGTCCTGCACAAGCGTCCGCCTTCTCACAGCTGATAGGAATACTGACATCACCATCAGTGCTGGCTCACTTCGACGAATCTGCGCCCACAGAAGTCCGTACCGACGCCAGTGGCCATGGAATCGGCGCAGTTCTAGCCCAACGTCAGCATGGTCAGGACTGCGTTATTGCTTATGCCAGTCGCCTTCTTTCCTCGGCTGAGCAAAACTATTCTATCACAGAGCGAGAGTGTCTCGCTCTAGTTTGGGCCATCGCCAAGTTTCGCCCTTACCTCTACGGCCGACCCTTCACCGTTATTACTGACCACCATGCTCTATGCTGGCTGTCCTCTCTCAAAGATCCCACTGGTCGCCTCGGTCGATGGGCACTGCGACTTCAAGAATACTCGTATACCGTCGTTTACAAGTCTGGCCGCCTGCACCAGGATGCCGACTGCCTCTCCAGATACCCAGTAGATCCACCAGACGCTGCCCTGAGCGACTCCAGCCCGTGTGTTCTTTCCATCTCTCAACTCTTCAACATTGCTGCCGAACAACGCCTTGACGAGTCTCTACGCAAGATCATCGACAAATTGCACTCCCACGCTCCTGATCCTTCCCTCCGCCTCTTTGTACTCCAAAACGACACGTTATATCGTCGCAGTTTACTCCCTGACGGTCCTGACCTGTTGTTAGTCATCCCGGCTCACCTCCGTTCCACTGTCCTGGAGCAGCTCCACGACGCACCAACGGCGGGACATCTTGGCGTGTCACGCACATACGACCGCGCGCGCCGCCGTTTCTATTGGCCTGGGATGTCCCGCTCAGTGCGCCGTTACGTGGGCTCATGCGACCTTTGTCAGCGCCGAAAAAAGTTGACTCTGCCGCCTGCAGGACATCTTCAGCCTCTGGACATTCCTTACGAGCCTTTTCACCGCGTCGGTCTCGATTTACTTGGTCCGTTTCCCCTATCCACCTCTGGGAACAAGTGGATCGCCGTTGCCACAGATTATGCGACGCGGTTTGCCATTACGCGTGCACTTCCCACTAGCTGTGCCACCGACGTTGCAGCCTTCTTGCTGCATAACGTCATACTCCAGCACGGAGCTCCTCGGCAACTGCTTACTGACCGTGGGAGACAGTTCCTGTCCAGGGTGATCGATGACATTCTAAGATCCTGCGCGACGCAACATAAACTGACTACAGCCTACCATCCACAGACGAATGGCTTGACAGAACGCCTGAACCGCACCCTTACTGACATGTTGGCCATGTATGTGTCTGCAGACCACCACGACTGGGACGTTGCACTACCGTTTGTGACATTCGCGTACAACACTTCCAGGCATGAGACCGCTGGCTTTTCGCCGTTCTTCCTCTTATACGGTCGCAACCCTACATTGCCTATGGACACCCTGGTGCCTTCTTCTGGGTGCCCTCCCACTGAATATGCTCAAGAGACCATTGCACGTGCCGACCATGCACGTCAAGTTGCTCGCACTCGATTTTCTGAGTCCCAACTCCTCCAGCAGTCTCGCTACAACAGCCACCGCAGGACCACCCACTTTGTCCCTGGATCGCTCGTTCTCCTGTGGTCCCCAGCACGACGCGTTGGCTTATCCGAAAAACTGCTCTTCCAGTACACCGGTCCATATCGCGTGTGCCGCCGAGTGACTGATGTCACTTATGAAATCGCTCCATTGCTGCCTTCGTCATCCTCTGCTCCTCTCCGCAAGGACATTGTACACGTTGTCCGTCTCAAGCCCTATCGTGCCCCGGACACCCCTTAATACTTTGTGTGCTAGCTTTTTTTTGTTTTTTGTTTTTTTCATGTATCCTTCGTTCACCTGCACCGAGTCGGTGCTTTCGCCGCCGGAGGGTAGTGTTATGAGCCAGTTGTCCGGCAGACAAAGAAGATGCTGAAGCATAGAGCCGAAGAGACGAGGAAGACGTGAAACTGTGGTTCGCCATCTTTGTTGTTGTTCCCCAACATTTAGTCTTATTGTACATAGTGTGAATAAACCCCCTTTTCTGTAAATCTCCCCGTAACACTATATTCGGTGGCGTCGACATAGAGCATGTCAGGTTGAAGTGGAGAATTTTCTGTGTAGGGCCTTGGCCCTTTGCCTCCTGCGTGGGATGTGGTGTATATAGTGTATGTTTTTAGGGAGTGGCGGTATATATGTGCAGATTCGCGTGTATGCTGTATGGAATGGAGTGTTTGGGGTGAGTGAGAGAGGATGGAGAAAAGCCTAAGAAGTTAAAAATGTGTCGTCCGGTTTTCGATTAGGAAAGGCGGGTGTATTGGGAGGTGAGATGGGCTTCCACGAGCTCGTCGAGGGTGTTGAAGGTACCGGTCTGCATGAGCCGTTCTGTGTATGTGCGTAGTAGGAGGCCTAGGGCGAATTTATAGATTTTACGAAGGATTGTGTTGACATGTTCAGTCTCCTTTCTGAGAAGGTGCAAGTAGGGAAGTGCGTAAGTTACCTTTGTGATGGCAAAGGCGTGTATTAGTCTGAGAAGATCCTTTTCCCGCAAACCGCCGTGTCGGTTGGACACGCGGCTGAGGAGTTTGTGAGTGTTGTGGACGGTGGATTGGAGTATCTGGAGGGTGTGCGTGTCTGAGCTTGTCTACCCTATGGACATGCTTCTTGCCGAGGAGTATGTGGATGTCGGGAGTGTGTCTACGGTTGCCGGTGTGGGTGGGAAGGAGAAGGATTTCTGATTTCTCGGGGGAACAGACGAGATTCATGCGTCTCGCAGTGGCCTCCACCTTGGCGGACGTCTTGAATCTCATCGTCTGAGCCACGTGCGACCCAGAGGGTGATGCCGTCTGCGTATAGGGAGAAATTCAGAGCTGGGATGGTCTTAAGGGAGCGTGCAAGGTGGAGCAAGAACCGATTGAAGGGCAAGGGAGATAGCACGGACCCTTGTGGTGTGCCAAAGCTCCCAAGGTGATATGTAGGGGATTCCTCCGCGCCAATGAATATTGTCGTGGTGCGGTTGGAGAGGAATGCGGTTGATTTCTACTAAATAACCAACTAAGAAAACTGCTGCACTAAGCATCAAAATAAACATCGAAATAATGAGAAAGGGGGAAACATTCCGCCATTTTTTAGCTGGCAGAATATCAATCTGTTTCACGGCCTCAGTTCAGTGTCCTTTCCCTTGACCAGATCAGCGATTGCTTCCACGCCTCGGCCATAATAATGCCTTAACAGCAGCTCAGTGTTTACCAAGTCTCTAGATTGATTTGGCGGCGCTTTAGGAATGTGTGTGAGGAGTGGTGGCGTGGTGGGGGCGTATGCCGCGTAATTTGGGGAAGTGGGGCGGGGGGGGGGGGCGCTGGCCCTCCAGGGTCCCCCCCCCCCTCCCCTGGGTACGTGCCGGCCTCAAACTGTGGATCCAGTGTACGACGCCCACGAAATGACGTTGTGCGTAGGTTGCACGTCAACAGATTTCCTTTTTTTGGCGCTGAGCGGCCATGTTGCCGTTCGTATCGGCGAAGTCTACAACATTTATTTAGAACGCCGCAGAAAACTGTTTCCGCAAGCCGTTACTCATCGCTCACCATAGAAAAATAAAAAAAAGTTAGTGATTTCACTTAGTGAACGTGGATGACGCGCACGCGTATGAGTGCTATAGCGTACATGAAGCTATCGACCCTCGGTGTGCCTCAACGCCTCCACTGTTCGCATCGCAGATCGCTTTGAAGATAGGGCTCGCGCGGCCGCGCCATAAACAGCAGCCGCCGGAGAAATGCATTGGCATTCCAGTTAATTTTATGCTTCAATGCATAAAGCAACGTATTCTTGAGCAAGTAACTGCAACGCCAATGCATTTCTCCGCAAAGTTCGGGAATTAATATCTCGAAACTGGTGTCATCCTGAGAATGCGTTCCTCTCTCTCTCTCTCTCTCTCTCTATATATATATATATATATATATATATATATATAAGAGAGAGAGAGAGAGAGAGAGAGAGGCAGTTCCGTGACGAAGGCTGGACTCCGGCCGAAACGTTGAAAAAAAAAAAATAAACGTTTCGCGCATTCGTCCGTTCATTGCGAATGCATTGAACACTATATCATCGAGAGAAACGTTCAGTTCTATATACCGGGTGTTTCAGCCAACACTTTATAACATCTTTAAAGGTTGCCTGTGGGACATAGCACAATTCTAGTTCATGAGCTGTGCTACTCGAAGACGCGGACATTACTTGCATAATTGACTAACTAAAATTCACTAATTAAGTTTTAGACTAATTACCTTATGGCCCATATTGCAATTTACAAATGATAGCCGTGGAGTTCGCAAAGCGGATCCACTTGGAACTATTCCTGAGGATGACACCAGTTTCGAGATATTAATTCGCGAACTTTGCGGAGAAATGGTTTGGCATTCGAGTTACTTTTGTGCTTGAATGCATAAAACGACGTTTTGTTAAGAAAGCACCCGCAACACCAATGCATTTCTCCGCAAAGTTAGGGAATTAATATCTCGAAACTAGTGTCATCCTGAGAATGCGTTCCAATTAAAGTGGATTCGCCTTGCGAACTCCAGGGCTAGAATTTGTAAATTGCAATATGGGCCAAAAGGGAATTGGTCAAAAACTTTATTAGTGAATTTTTGCTAATTAGTCGATTATGCATTTCAGTTTTTTTGCAATATCCACCTCATCGAGTAGACCAGCTCATCAAGTAGAATAGTGCTATCTGCCACAGGCAACGTTCAAACATTTTTGGAAGTGTTCACTGAAACACCCGGTATGTATATATGATACTTGCGGATTGTCATTGGATTAAAACCGACTGAAAAATGCCTCAATGAGAGTTATCTTTGTCATTGACAGCGGTGTTTATCAATCTCACATAATGAACCATTGCAACCCAGTGGTGCAAAAATTATTCGAAGCGTGTCACTGAAGTGAGACAAAAATGTCACAGAAATTCCCACTAAAACTGTCAAGTGGATTTTAATAACACAGGCGTTTTGGAGCTATATTATATCAGCTAACGTGAAGTAACCAGTTACTTAGACGTTTTACATTTGTTTAATGTCCATACAGGTGACTGATACGCAGTAAATTAAAAAACAAGGTGTAGAGCGAATTTATTTATTTATTTATTTATTTATTTATTTATTTATTTATTTATTTATTTATTTATTTATTTATTTATTTATTTATTTATTTATTTATTTATTTATTTATTGTTACTGCAATTCTCGATGAGGATTTTGCCAGGGCCGGTTTTACAACATAGCTGATTCCAAAATTTCCAAAAACGTAACAAATAGTAATGCAGAAACACATCACAGCATACATTTTAATGCTGTGATGTGAAATTGTGAAATTTAGTTTTTGCATTTTTTAAGACTTGTTCACCTGAGTCTTGCTTAATCTCCCATTGTGGGTATGCGCCACACGTTCAGAGGACAAGAAGAAGAAGCAGAGCCGCTCGTGTTTTGAGGCAGTGGAAGAAGAAGGCAGTGTACGCACGCTTTCCATTTCATGTGTCACGACAGCTTTGCAGCTCGCTTTACCGTCCAAGAAGTTCGCAAGGAGACCGGTCGACCTACTGAATGCCTGACGGAAAAGCGGAGGCCCCGTCACGAGACCCTATGAGCCTTCAAAGCACCGGCAAGACCATGGCTGCAGCACCGTCGGCGCCGAAGCTGGCGGCGGAGGCCTGCACTTCCCCGGACGCGGCAGCCATGAACGAGGTCGCGCCGCCGCCAAGGTACCGGCTCAAGCTGAACTGCGATTCGTGCTCACGCGCCGACGCTCGCCATCCTGGACGTTTTCTTCGTGTTCGCCGCTATCTCGGTCACACCGGCCATCCCCGCGAAGGCCACGTACTCCTTCTTCATCACGGGCCTGGTCTTGTCCACCATCGCCAGCGCCTTCGACAGGCCCGGTGGACCACACAAGTTTAGCGCCCCGGCGTCGCACACCAGCCGCAACACCGAGGCGGCTTCTCCCACTTCATCTGCCGCCTGCTTGGTGCGTGACAGCATGGGGCGCCAACACAGGACATGCCGAAGGCGAACTGATGGCATTACGTTCACGTGATAGCTGTTCTGTCGAAGCAGTTTTTAGATTTTTGTAATATGACACAAAAGTTCAACAGTGAGACGACGCTGATAAAATATTTTTATCCCGGCCTTCGATGTTATGGTCTGATTTTCTAAAATGAATATGTATTGCGGTTTCAAAAGGCTATAGAGTAGACTCCCCTTAAGACGAACTCGAACGGACCATGAAAATTCCTTCGTCTCATCAGAAGTTCGTCTTAGCAGAAGTGGCCTCCAAAAAATAATTGGCAACATGACCAAGTGCACCTAAATATCCCTCTTCAAAACGGTAAATGATCTAGACTTACAAAGGGGCGAAAATGGCATAAAAAGCATGTATTTATCTGAACTTAATAGAGAACTGTTTTTAAGCGGTATTCTTGCTTGGTGTTATCCCGTCCGTGATGGATGTTTGTCGCTTCCGTGAAAATCGGCGAGCAGCCACAAACGACGTCATCTCACGGAATGACCTTTAAAAAATCGTTGCTTTTGTGCTGCTGGCAACGGTTCACTAGGGAGTTCCAGCAGGCATCTGCCACCTTACAGGTAGGACCCTAATGATGACGCGAGGTCATAAGCTCCCGCTGAGAAATGCCATGGGCTAGGTGAGTTCCTCCGCTTTTTAAAAATTTTTTTTTCTTTCCTCCTCTTGTTTTCGCCTCTATCCACGGGCGACATGAGCCGCAGGCCTCCGGTGAGTAGGGTGCCTCGATGCGCGTGCCCCCGGACGCGGCGCATCGAGGCACACTATAGCCTCCAGGATCGGTAGCGGTGGCGGTCACTCCGAATGTTCGTCTTAACCGAAGAGTACGTCTGAGGCGGTTCGTCTGAGGCGTATTTTTTTGTATAGTCTATGGAAAACCAAACAAACTATCCCATTTTGTTCGCTTTACGCGAGAATTCGGCTTAACCGAGTTGGTCTTAACGAGAGTTCACTGTGTGCCCTTTAAACTATAATATAGGTCGAGCTATCACCTTGAAGTGAAAACTAAGCGAAAACAATTTGCCGTGGTTGAACGCCGTTAAACCAAGTTTGTCGAGCGATAGCACGGTTTTGTTTGCTTTGGGAATGGACACAGACGCTGCTCGGTGCCGTCAGCAACTACCGCATCTACAATTTCACCACAAGACAACACACAGACGCTGCTCGGCGCAGCAGCAGCACCGACATAATTTGCCTTCATGCTGAGTCTCGCTTCGCGTCGAAAGCGCAGCGCATACGAAGCTACCAACACTCGGCGCACTTTCTACACATCGCAGATCGCTTTGAAGATGAGCCCGCTCATCTTCATCGGAGAACTGCCGCACGACTGGCCGCTCGAGGCACTTTGCATGTATTTGCGGGCTTCTTTCATGCTCGGGAAAACACTTTTATGTAGCACGTATTTAGCAATAGAAGGCTGTATCGGGAGTTTTTCATGTTGCTTTAGAACTTTCTCATTGACAGTTTAATAAATAGAACAGTACTTCTTGAGTTAGATAATTAATTACAAATAATTAATTAAATCTCAGTAACGAAAAAAATACTGGCGGCTGCTCCACTGTACTGCAAACAATACGCACTAGGCTTGCTTCGCGTAACGCTGTTCCTCTTTTTTTAAATCGTGCAGCGTGGTAGCTGGGACACCCTGTATATGCAAGTGTTATTGACGTACTGTACGACGACGAATAGTCGTTTCCGTTCGAATGTAACGCATAACAGCCCTATTGAAGTCTCAAAGGCGAGTGACCGATGCAAGTGAGGACTGTTATTCCTAATGATTGTGCTGCCAGAGAGTCGTGGCTGTTGCGCGGATGCGCAGTTCCTGTGAGAATTACCGCACGGGTGTTAATAAGTCCTGCTTAACATGTTCCTAGCTGTCATTTAATATAAACGCCCTGTTTTGGGGCAGCCTGTAAATCTGGTAACTAGATTCCGACAATGGATGGATGGATGTAAAACTTTAATAAACGTCCTGAGACAGTCTCACCATGTTTGCAACCCATTAAACCTTGGTGCCACATGTGGTACCACACTTATCTTCTTCAACGAACGCATCAGATCTGTACATATCTCTACGTGTATGTGAGACCTGCCATTCCTTTAATTGTTTCATTATGGTCGTTATGATAGTGCACCGGATAACTGAAAGCAGCCGTCTATAATATAAAAGCTGCTGAGTTGAGCGGTCATACATGTGGGAACGGCATTACATTTATGTATGAAATATAGGATAAGCGCGCGTAACATGTTTTTCTCGGCAATATGACTCGAGAATAATTTATTTTGTTTACACCCCTAGAAAAAAGCCGAAGAACGCAGCCACCTGCTTCTCTCTCTTTTTTTAATTTAAACAAATTCTTCGGTTTTACGTATGTGGCAAAACCACGATATGATTATGAGGCACCCGGTTTAGTTTTCACCACCTGCGGTTCTTTAACGTACACTTAAATAGAAGTACACGAGTCTTTTTTCCATTTCGTTCCCATTGAATTCCGCGACCTGGATTGAATCCGCGAGCTCCAGTTTAGCAGCACAACGCCGTATCCACTACATAGCCACGATGTAGGCTACCGCGCAGGCTTTCTTTCTTTTCTTTTCTTTTTTTTTCTTTTTGAAGTATCGACTGGAAAAAAATTCCACGTACGACTTACGGCCAAACATTAGCATATAGAATGACTAACCAAAACCGTTTTCGGCGCCCGAGGTCCGACCGCAATAAATGACCCCGTACCAATTACTCCGCATTCTGTTCCGCGAGGAAGGGCGGAAACTTGAATGAAATGTTGCGCTGCAGTTTACTCTTTTTTTTATCTATAACAATGCTTCCCGTAAATCTGAGTATAAGGCGCCGGATGGGGCAGATATGCTTTACTTGTTTGAAGCGGCAAGCAGGAAGGTTACATGTTTCTCCGTCTGCGTTTCGCAAGACCTACTGATGGAAAACTATATGAGCAACAATACACACGAGAGATACATGCTGCTTGAAGAAGGAGAAAAATATTTGTTCTCCAAAGGGAACCGTACAATAACATAGTAGAATGAAAGCCGACACTGCGGCCGCAATGC
Source organism: Dermacentor silvarum (assembly GCF_013339745.2). NCBI lineage: Eukaryota > Metazoa > Arthropoda > Arachnida > Ixodida > Ixodidae > Dermacentor > Dermacentor silvarum. The sequence goes on from NC_051154.1 coordinate 145,258,242, forward strand.
ACGCGCAATCACCGAGTGGCATTAAAAAATAAAATAAAATAAACAAGAGAATGAATGGAACTTATTCTCAAGGCATAAATACATGTCATATGCAATTATGAACACCATTTGAGCGGTATGAACGCAAATACCAGCGCGCTAAGTCGTACGAATGACCCTCGAGCAGTATCGCCAGCAGTTTCCAACGGCGCGACCTTGATGCGGCCCAATCCACTTCGATCGCAGCGCCGCCACAGTATTTTCCCACGTCGGGCGCCTCACTGCAAAGCGCGCGCCGCCCCCAGCCGCTCGTCCTGCAACCGTATTCTAGTACACTCTAATTTGAAACAGTGGCCGCGTACGCCCGGTGCAACAATAGCGCGAAGCTTCTGAAAGGCGTGGGCCGCCTTCATGCCGCTGAACCTTCTCGAATTGCAGTTTAGCGATGACAAATGCACAGTACATCCAAAAATATCACGAAAAGTGCGCAGGGATGACAGTATACAGCTGTTCAGAACTGCCGCATCTGCAGTGGCCTGCTGGATCTCCGACTGTACAGCAGGGATTTATATACACCCGCCTAACACCCCCCCCAGGATGATCTGGACCCCCCCCCCCCTCCCTTCTTTCAGACAGGGACTCATCCTGTAAAAAAAAATCTCGCAGTTTCACCCGAAAGGCGAAGCATCAATTGCGATAGCAAATTAGTAGAGAACTAAACGGAGTAAGGATAGTAGTTTTATCATCTGTACAAACTTCGACATGCAGCAGCACCAGCAACGCGCAGAACTGTTGTCAACGCCGTCGGCGTTTTGCCCGCGTTCGCAACGAACGCGCGCGTAGTTGGTGACTGTTGCCGGTACTTCTGGGGGTGGCTCGGAGGTTTTCGACGAGATCAGAACGGAACACTCGTCGATCAGCGTCAGAAGTCTTTACCACCTTCTCGCCTCGCAACGTTTTTATATAAATACGCATCCGGTGCCGCAGCTAAACGTCGCCTCTCCTCCCTCCCTCCCGTCTCCACAGGGCCTATCGCGGGACGGAAGAAGTCGCGTTTGCTCTCTCTCTCTCTCTCTCTCTCTCTATATATATATATATATATATATATATATATATAGTGATTGTAAAGGAGGAAAGACACGCTTAATTCTACAGCCCTTCAGGGAGCACTGCGCAGAACGCGCGTTTGCTCTCCGCCGTGCGTTCGCTCCCCGTGAAAGCGCGCGTCCCTCGCGTTCTTTCACTCGCACATACAGCATACAGCGTGCGTCGACGAATTCATCGCCGTTGGACGTCATACGGAACTTCACGGTGATGGCGACGACTACGCCGATGGCAGAATTCCGCTTGGAGTGTCCATATAATTGCTATCGCAATAAAATTACGCTGAACCCATGCACTGTGGTTTACTCTTTGCGGAGGTGGATGCTACGTGGCCTTAATTCCGAGGTCCAATTTTGAAGTTCAACGCGCAGACGACAGTGCTACACTGCGACCTGCAGGGAGCGGAGAATCCTTGAGGTCGCGGTAAACGCTTACGCGTGAATGAGATGCGAGATTCATATATTGTCTTTCTGTTTTTCCATTTATAAGTCAACGTTATCGTATGCACAATACGTACAGCACGACCAGTACCCCTGTGCTTAGTCGTAAAATTTACAATGCGGCACATTGCTCTCGTTATCGTTAAGCACCGAACGACTAGACTGGAGAATGAGTAAAATTTACAGACGGTTCCTGGAGAGCTGGCTTCACTGCAAGCACTCCTATTGCTGCCGTTGAAAGAAGCTTTTCCACCATGCACAGGCTCTTAACATCAGATAGATGTCACATGACGCCGGCCCATGTCGGCGCGCTGATGAAAATTTCTATTGAAGCTCCAAGTAACCCCTCGGAAAACGTCTGGGTAGGAGGACTTATCCTCCACCTCATAGAAAACTGGCTAGACCTCTGTCGTCCACTTTACGCATGCTTCAGACTAAGTCCTATCCCAACCTGGCCCTTTTTCATTCGATCACTCCAGAGGCTTTTAGCTCTAGTTGCCCCGACTGTGCGGCTGTTAGCAATCTAGAACACATGCTCTGGCGATGCCCCTCGTTACAGGGGCCCAATCGCATCACGGAAGAAGAATGGAGCTCGGCCATCCAGAGTTCAGAACTGTCACGACAAACTTGGGCTGTCCAGAGAGTCCACGATGCGGCGGTTCGGCTCGGCCTACCCGTCCCCACGTGGGAGCGGCCCGCAGCTCTGCCCTAGGGCAGGGCTTCTCAGGACCTATTTAATAAAGTTCTTTGTCTGTCTGTCCAAGTAACCCCAATATTAGGAACGCAACAGACGAAGAAAAGGATGAATATTTGCAGTTTGTGGACCAAGCCTACATGAAAACAAAAATATTAACCTCAAATTTTCTGATACTACGTCATGGAAATTGATATTAACGATTAGAATTCATTTCATATCGCATTCTTAAATAAGACAATCCGATTTAAGTATTCTTCCCTTTTCTACCCACTGTCGTCCGATTCATGGCCAGTCCCCCTTAGTGGGTTGTGCTATACATATGCTTCAAAGCAAACCAAACCTATATGATGTGAACAAAGAAACCACGTTAGGTATTGTGCGGGGTGACACGGTGTGTAGTTTGTGTAGTCCCAGCTTCTTTTATTATTATTATTTTGTGAATGTGGCAGCCACGGTTGGCCTAGTAGTTTCTTTGGATATTGTATGTACCGGATTCTAGCGGACATGATGCGCATATACTCGTATACTTTTTAAAAGCGAATCATTTCTTCGCGATCATATACCAAGTAAACAGTATCTATCTATCTATCTATCTATCTATCTATCTATCTATCTATCTATCTATCTATCTATCTATCTATCTATCTATCTATCTATCTATCTATCTATCTATCTATCTATCTATCTATCTAACTATCTATCCGCCTACGTCTTGGTGCTCTCATGGTCGTTTCGTTAACTTGGTAAGTACCAAAATTGGCATAGTATGACCAGAGTGTATGACGAACATAAATTTGATAGGTCATGACATGCGTGTCATGTAGGTCATGAAACAGCCGTCTACATCTTGGTGCTCTCATGGTCGTTTCGTTAACTTGGTAGGCTCCCCGCGCACTGCTTCGCATAACATCGATTCGCGGATCTGCCGGATTTTTTTTTTCTTAGTTGTTATATTTGAATTGTATTGTTTAAGGTATATGGCTTCTCCGCGCCTATTGTGCTTGGTTTTTTTTTTTCTCGTGCAAAGTGATATTGTACTTAGTTTTGAAAACGACTGCACTTTGTTCGTTCGAAAACGTGTGCACACGTTGCAGCGCGGCCTCCTCAGTAGACATTTATAAGCACTGTTAAATCAGTGGACTTTTTCCTATAATCCGGTCTCTAGTGATGACTCAAGCTGCAGCGAGAGGCGCTGGTTGTTGCTGTTGTGGCTATGGTGTGGGGCTGCTGAGCACGAGGTCGCGGGATCGTATCCCGGCGGCCGCATTTCGATGGGAGCGAAAACACCCGCGTACTTAGATTTAGGTGCACGTTAAAGAACCCCAGGTGGTCCAAATTTCCGGAGTCCCCCACTTCGGCGTGCCTCATATCAGAACTGGTTTTGGCACGTAAAACCCCATAATTTATTTTAATTTTTTTTTTTGGTTGTTGCTGTTGCATGAACATGCAGGGTGGTCGCAAGCAGAAATAAATGGCGGGAAATTCAAACGCAGCTTAATGACGAAGCTATCAGCGTGTACGCCTTGACCGAAACGCATCTATATATATATATATATATACGAGATTTGGAGCAGCCTCCTGTTATTGGCAATATTGTACGGGAGGGGTGCAACAGAATGACTGGGTCAATGAAAGGTGGAGGCGTAGGCATGTTAATTAGGTGAGGTATGAAGTGGCAAATGGTAAAAGAGACATGTAAGGAGCATTTCTGGATTAGCGGCACATGGCAAGGAAAAAAGATGAGGCCTGGAGTAGCTTACCTATGGACAGGCAGTGATACCTGAGGTAAAAATAAATAATTGGTTGATTGCATTAGAAGCGATATTAATGAGTTCAATAAATCGGGCAAGGTCGTATTAGCAGGAGATATGAATGCGCACATGGAAAATTAAGACGGATATTCTGATTACAACGGTTCTCTAGTGCTGGATCTGTGTGACGAACAGATCCTTATAGTAGTTAACATGGAGAATAATTGTCATGGAGAGGTAACGTGGCAATGCGGAAACAAGCAGTCATGTATAGACTATGCCTGTCTCAGAAATGGTCTACGAACGACTAGACCAAATGATGATAGATGAAGATGGAAAAGATAGCCTGGGAAGCGATCATAAATGTTTAACGTTAAAATTTGGGAGAGATACTAACGCAAAACACGAACCAATAGCATCAGAATTTCAAAAATGAATGAAAACCAAATAACAGAGACCGCAAAAAACATAGGGAAGTAAATGGAGGCGTTTCCTACAACAGTCTGAGAATACAAGAAACTGGTAGATACTATGCAGCAGGAGTTAAGACAGACAAGGCAAAAAAATGTTTGGTTGGAAAGAGGAAACCATGTAAGTTGTGGAACAACGAAATAAAGCAAGCTATAGAAGAGCGTAAGCAGGCTTCTAGGGATCATGGAGAAACCAAAAAGTTGGGATTACACGAAGAAGAGGTGCTCCTTAGATGGAACAAATACCGAGAAAAGAAAAGGTTGGCGAGTGAACTCGTGCAAGAGAAAATTAAAAGCACAGCTGAACGTTGGGAGCATAACGTTCGTAAAAGAGACAAAGGCACACCAAAAAGATTCTGGAACTGTGTAAGAGCACTCGGAGCTACAACTAAGAATTCGCAAATGGCTATAAGGGATGAAGACTGCAACATCATCGAAGGAGACGATGCGCTGCCGTACAACAAAGACGTTATTAAGGGTAAATTTGGTAAGAAAGGAAGCGTAATCCAGACTCAAACAGATACAGAAACAACAGAGAAGCCTGAGAGATCAAAATGGTATGCAGAAACCGTTTACTGGAAAAAAGCAGGTCTCCCTAGTAACACGGTCGCAGAATCCGATGAAATTCCAATGCAGCTAATCAAACAGCTGGTTCCAAAGACCAAGGCACTGCTGACTAATGCCATAGAGCAAGAGATTAAGATTAAAACAATGAAAATTGCATTTGCATGGCGTGAGAGCAAGATGAACGTCATCTACAAAGGCAAATGTGATAAGGATAAGACGAGATCGTACAGGCCAGTTACAGTAACGTCGGTGGCAATTCAAGCCTGAAGATTATCACTGTCGAAGTGGGTGGAGATTAGTGATGTACTGGGGGAATTACAGAATGGGTTCAGTCCCGGCAGACACTTAGAGGATAACATGTTTGTACTTAATCAGGGCAGATATTTAGGTCGCTCAGAATATAACTTTATGGATGGCATTTCCAGATATTAGAGAGTGTACGGCAACGTAGACAGAGAATCGTTATGGGATATTCTCAAGCACAGAGGCATAGATGACGATTTCGTCGAGCTGCTGAAGGATATATATCGAGACAAACGAGTACAAATTGCATGAGAAGGCAGAAAATGTAATGCAGTCGTGAAAATTTACCAAGGACTGAAGCAACGAAGTCCTCTATCGCTATTGTTGTCCAGGCTTTATGTTAAGAACATCAAAAGATGACTGGAATACAGTGAATTAGGGTTTGATTTATCCTACATGCGTAATGGGCAAATGGTGCAACAGAAGGTTACCGGAAAGATGTATGCGGACGAAATAGTGCTACTAGCGGACAATGCAAGATATTTAAAGAGAACATTTTTAGCTCCCGCGGATGAGGACAAAAATATAACATTGACAACACTATGCGCTAACTTGAACAATTTAGTCCCAGCAAAAAACACCTTTAAACACTATCCATAGTAGCATATAGTTGAAGTTAGCGCATTGTGTTGCCAACGTCTCCCTTTTGTCCTCGTCCGCTGGCGCTAAAAATGTTATGCCCAACATACAGCAGATTTACAGAGACTAATTACGAATATGTGTTGCAACGCAGCGACAAATCTAGGTCTTAAGTTTGACACAGAGAAATCGGGAATCATCATCTTTATTCAAGAGACGACTAATTACGTGGGGTCAATTCAACAGCTCGTCATACCCATAGTCAAGCCATATACCTCGCCGTACACATAAACGAAGGAACGACGACTTACTCAAGTATCCACCAAAATAAGCTGAAAATAAAAGCGAAGCGGAATGCAGCGATAATGATACATAGAGCATTTTGGGGCTACAATAAAGTGTAGGTGGTGCGTGGAATCCGGAAAGGAATTATGATGCCATCGCTAATGTTCGCCACTGCCATTCCGCGCTTAAAATTGGTAGGTCGGTTGACTTTTGGGAGGCCATGGTAAAACCACAAATGAGGCAATTCAGGTTGACATGGTAATGGAATGGCATGGAATTGACATGGCAGAGGTTGGGCCTCTGTTGAAGTCGCATGAGCACAGAGCAAAATTAGTTTTGAAGAAAGGCGCAGGAACGTGGAAGAAAATAAATGCAGGGCAAAAGTGCACAGGTATCTGTACCTGAAAAGCCTGAACACAAATACCAACTGGATGTAAATCTTTAAAAATTAAAATTCAATTGTGTGGCTTTACGCGCCAAAACGACGATCTGATTAGGAGGCACGCCATAGTGGGGGACTCCGAAATAATTTCGACCACCTGCGGTTCTTTAACGTGCACCTAAATTTAAATAGACGGGTGTTTTCGCCTTTCGCCCCCATCGAAATGCGGCCGCTTTGGCCTGGATTCGATCCCGAGACCTCGTGCTTAGCAGCCCAACACCATAGCCACTAAGCATCCACGACGGGTGATGTCAATCTTTCGAAAGTGCCGAAACACAACTTCATCGACTGCGCCTTGGGACAGAATGTGAGAAGGGGTGAAGTATACCCCCACCTGCACCACTAATGTATCGCACTAATGCCGCCTTGGGACAGCATACACCAAACATTTTCTATATCGCATAAAACGGGATTCTTCCCCGGCTTGCTCCTGTGGCAACGACGATGGTCCTGTTCGCCGCCTACTCCTTATTGGCCCAGATATGCGACGAAAAGACAGCAACTAGAACAAGAGCTACATTCCGCTGATACTCACCGACCATTCTCGCTCGCAAAATTGCTGGGCCCATGACCATCGAAAATTGCTCAGCGAAAAGCATTAAACGCCCTCGAACATTATTTCCAAGACACCAAGCATCCTTAGCAATTACTAGATATTTCACTGAATAGCCACACGGTATAACTACAACTTGCCTTTATTATTTGCAATTATTAGCGCTTGTGTATCACGTGTTATACTCTTTTGTATTCTATATAGTCTCATCTGTTTATATGCTCATCACAGTCTACATCGCGGCCGCTTGTGCGTATTTGTGACTTTGTTTACCAACTCATTGTGGTGCGAATTGCCTTTGCCTTTTATATTTATGTTTGTGGGTGTCTAGGACTGTGAGCTGTGGGTTTGTGGCCCTGTGACAATGTTTAATTTCATTTTCGCGCTACCAATATTTTTTTATATTGTTGCTTCTGCTATGATAAAGAAGTAGCCATCACCATTATAGGGTGACTACAGCTTTCTTTTTATTTTCATTTCACTAAAAAAACTAGGAAGAGGTCTAGAAAGTTGGCAACCAAGTACAGGGTGATTGACAGTGTAAATAGACAACCAGGAGTCATCACAAATAAAGTGAGAGAAACAGAGACGGTAAATTGGATTCAACGAATAATAAAAAATGACCCTGGAGATTTACAAGAAAGGGAAGGAAGAGATGCGAGGGGAAAATATGTAACGCACACAATACGCCTTGCTATTTGAGGCTCGAGCTGGTTGCCTACGGACAAAAACATACCGGATCACGTATTCGTAACAAGATGAAGCATGTGTATGCTGCAGCAAAAATCCGGAGACCACTCAGCACATCCTAAGGAAATGCGTAGGTATTCAGCCAGTGAAACCCGTAAGTAACGTACACCTTCGAGAAGCGCTTGGATTTAAAGCGGACGGAAGCATCAACCGGTCAGCAGTCGAGATACGCAAGATACGTTTAGAGTATTGGTAGAAAAAGTGCAGGGAAGAGATTGATACGACCGGATCCGTTACAGGCATAGCTAGCGGTACAATGATGTCGGCGAAATGCAAAAACAACCTTGTCCCGTGCATCGGGGACACCTTAAAGATCCCCTGGTGGTCAAAATTAATCCGGAGTCCCCCACTATACGGCGCGCCTTATAATCAAATCTTGGTTTTGGCACGTAAAACCCCAGAATTCAAATTCATTCATGGTGCAAGGTAGATAGAGAAGTTTTGAGGAAGAGAAAAAAGGTTAAGGAGATGTATACAAAAATGCTAGAATGAAAAGAATGTATAGCATACCTGATGAACTCGAGCAGACTAGGGGACGATTTGTCACCGCCCCTTTTCAAAGGGGATGCCAATAATTGATCATCATCATAATTATCATCATAACATAGGGTAACTCGATGGCAGCGACGCCGTTAAAGGTGGAGACACCCTTTCACTCAGTCCGCGCCGCTTTTCGAAAGCGCCGATTGTGGAATTTGTTATTTGTGATATATATATATATATATATATATATATATATATATATTGTGGAACTTGTTATTTGTGATATATAACAGTAGCGACGAATTCGCGTAAACCCATCGCCTGTTTTAAAGCAACCTGTAGCAGTAGGACCATACCATTTGTACGGCAGTACAGACAGTACGTCGATGGTTGTAGGCGTCAAATAGCACGAGGCGTGTTTCCATAACACATGAGGCACACATTATTCTTTTATTTATATTTTTACACATTTTTTCTTCCATGAGCACCATTTTCTGCGGCTACTTTTATTATATATATATATATATATATATATATATGGGATGCCGGTTACAAGATTAATAAACCATTGATAGATCGTACCGCAAGCTTCTGGCTTTGAGTTAAAGAAGACATTTATTTTGTCTATAAGTTCTGGTTTAATCTTGACAAGAGTAAAGCTGGCAGTCACTTTAGCATACGTTAAAGATGATAAACGCGAAAGCCTGCGCGCTCACCAGGCATTCATTTAATTATTTAACATTCTCATTCCAATGCGTTGTTACTTCCTATTACTTGTTTTTCTCTTGTTCTCTTTGTCGTTCGCCTGACATCGCCACTGGTTCTGCGTGGTTAATATGGCACAGTAGAATGGTCGTGGCTTTCTCTTTCTATTTTATTTGTCTACTTTCTTGTAGCGCGGGCAGAATGAGAGGGACACGAAAAGGCATATTAGAAAAACACACAGCGCTGACTTTCAACAACAGATTTATTTCCAGTTCTCGAAGGCGTACATATCCTCCAGAAAACGTCATAAGGCACGTGTACACTGCTTGGAAAATATAAACAAAACCGGGAAAACCAAACGCAAATGCTTTTGTGGCTACATTGATTATTTAGAAGGAGGTCCGTTAACGCGAACAGAGGGAATCGAGCTCTTTTATTAATAAAGAAATTGATGGCTTACTGGCGGATAGGTCACCAAATGTGGCTATGTTCGTAGATTTCATAGTCATTTCGAACTTGCTTCTACGAATGATAACAGTTTTTTAATGTGTCTGATAAGTCACCTGAGACGTCACTGGAATTTTGGTGCCATAACGCCAGACAGTCGTATTCCCCCCCTTCCCCCATGCGCCATTTAAGGCTTTTGCCTTAAATATTCGACGACGACGAGAACCGCGAGGCGGGGTGTGGGAGGTTATCTCGTCGCTGTAGTTCAGTGTCGCGCAGAATGCACCGGAGCCACAATTACGAAAAAAGACCATTGTGAGATAAGGAATGTCGGCTGCTCGAAGCAGCTGTGTAACTTCACTATACCAGCACCACCTCAGATAAGACGAGGCTTGCGCACTTGGAGAATTGTCAAGCACGTGTACTTAAGGTTTTCATTGCCAAACAAAGAAGCCACGAACGTTATCGGGGCCACTTCCCGCGTGTCACCGACCCCATTTGACAGAGCGGTTTGTCAGTCCACTTGTATGATACCAGGGCGCAGAGGAGTTGGTTATCTGAATGACGTTCACAACACGTACAGAGAGCATTGCACCCTCCGATAATCTCGTTCCCTAAAAAAACAGGCCTCTTTGAATGTAGGCTTGCGGAATTCTTCGATGTGCGAGAAGTAGCGACGAATTCGCGTAAACCCATCGCCTGTTTTAAAGCAACCTGTAGCAGTAGGACCATACCATTTGTACGGCAGTACAGACAGTACGTCGATGGTTGTAGGCGTCAAATAGCACGAGGCGTGTTTCCATAACACATGAGGCACACATTATTCTTTTATTTATATTTTTACACATTTTTTCTTCCATGAGCACCATTTTCTGCGGCTACTTTTATTCTCTCTTTTAGAGAGACAGTAGTTCAGTGATCTACAGCGGAGCAGTGGATGAAAAAATAACTGGTCGCAGGTGGGGCACGAACCTACGTCTTCGCATTACGCGTGCGATGCTCTTACCAGTTGAGCTAACGCGGCAACGTCTTCCCATCCAATTTCTGGAGTATTTATGTTTATCTTCTAGAACTAAACCTGGATAGGGGAAATACATGTACTTATTCATTTAATTAAAGAAATAATAACTGATGGAAATGAAAGTGGATGTCCAGGTTTAGTTCTAGTCGAAAACACAAATACCCCAGAAAGTGGATGGGAAAACGGTAGCTCAATTGGTAAGAGCATCGCACGCGTAATGCGAAAACGTGGGTACGTGCCGCACCTGCTCCAGTTGTTTTTTTTTATCCACTTTCGTTTCCATTAATTTATCATTTCTTTAATTCACGTCTTCTTAAGATGGGCGTCCACAACACGTGGCAAGAGCTCGCCGAAGCGCACAAGAACAGCCAACTGGAACGACTCAAGCTTACACCCACCGGGAGATCAGTACTCCGACACCTGAACTACAGCGAGGCGTACGTCGCAGACACGGACAAGAAAGAACGAATACCATCGGACGTTCGAGAGTCCCTCTGCATTGCACCCGTCCCGCGCAACATGCATCCCATATACCACAAGAGTAGAAGGCAAGCTAGAGCCAACGCCATCAAACGAAGATTCAAGCAAGACCCAGACGCCCGCTACACCGACGCGGCCAAGTATCCGCATCGAAACGCGTACGCTCTCAGCGTCGTAGACTCCAGAGGCCGCGAGTTAGCATCGGCAACCGTCAAGGCACGCAACCTGGAAACGGCGGAAGAAGCGGCAATCACTCTCGCCACCACCACGTGCACAGACGCAGCAGTCATTTTCACCGACTCTCAGGCCGCCTGTAGAAATTTCTCGAGGGGCCGCATCTCGGCTGATGCACTCAAGGTATTAAAACGACGTAGCACTCCGCTCCCGTACACCTGTGTAATGTAGGTACCTGGACACGAGGGACTAGAGGGAACGAAGCGGCCCACACCGCTGCCCGCGAGCACGTCAGCCAGGCTCCCCTCGCCCCACACGCTCTCCGACCAGCGGCAGAAGAGGCAGAAGCCGTCCCCAACAACTATTCGGCGATATTGCAGCACTACAGGCTCGAGCACCGCACCCAAAACTCGGCAGAGAAGAAAGTGTGATGCTCAGACGCCTACAAAGAAATATGTAGACTCACGGAACTATAATGCACCGCCTCTACCCGACGCTCCACAGCTACCTCTGCCCACTCTGCAACGTTCCCGACACCCTGGCACGCTTGCTCTTGGAATGCCCGTGGCATGAAGACAGCGAAATGCAGCCGGAAATAGACGCTAACCGAGCACTACAAGCAAACGAAGACCACCTATTCGAAACGTGGGAGGCCAAGCTCGCCCTCGGGGACCTGGAAGACCAACGACAACTCGTCGCCAGGGCCAAGAGGGCAGTCGAAGCTGCAGAGGGTTCCTGGACTAAGGAACCTTCCCACCTCAGGGTGATACCGGGCATCGCTCGGGACACTGTTTCAACATTAAACGTTTCTTTCTCTCTCTCTCTTTAATTCAGTTAATAAGTACATGTAATTTCCCCTATGCGTCCTTGACGTCTTTGTTTGTTGGCTTCTTATGATACACCTTTCTTTTGAATTTTACACCCTCGCCGCTAACACACCCTCGCTTGTTGCCTTGCCCACCCGCCTTACAAGAACCGTACCTATCAGTAGCATAGCCAGAAATGTTGTTCGGGGGGGGGGGGGGGGGGGGGGGGGGTCACGTTGCAGCACGGCCTCCTCCTTATAGAATTTGTTGAGGGATCAAATACATGAATAACTACTGCATTGCCAATGTCATTGTATATTAGATGCTGCAAACGAATTGAACGCTACGTACTGTGAAGTAAAATATGTATTTTTTCATAAAAGAATATATTCGTATGTCCCAAAAATTGTGGCAGCCATAACTGATCTCAATTCTTCCGCATTTTCTTTTGCCTATTTAATAAGTAAAGGAAATATCACACGAACTTTAGAACTTTATCAGTTCGAAACCAGCAAAGCAGTGCGTGCAGCAGATATGAAAAACGTATACATATATATATAAAGGACATGAAATGAGCAAGTTGAGGACAAATATTTTGATGAATGTTTATCATTCAAGAACCTTGTTTACATTTTTGTACATATGCAACGGCCAGGGAAACACCTCAATGACTCTGTCCTTCGTTGCAATAGATTGCGCAGGAGCAGCTGTTAGCGGTCGTGTATTGTAATTACACCGAGATTATAGTTGCAGCAGTGAGTGCAAATAAAAAGCAGGAGTTCTGCAAAATATGCATTAGACATGCGAAGATAGAATGGAATATACAAATGCCGAGATACAGCTTGATGAAGGGCAAAAAAGTGCCGCTGGAAACAAAGTTCACTGCTTGTATACACAACACCTCGCAACAAGATATTTAAATATAAGTATAAGTCTCCAATAAATCTACGTATTTAAGCAAACGTCACTGTATATAATGCATCAAACAAGAGAAATAAACATGTTGCAGCAGTCACAGATACTAAACTTTACGCATAAAAAGACAGACGATCCAGGCACGAACAAAACTATGATCGCAGAAATCGTGATGTGTACTTAGGCCTTGCGGCGGTCGCGACCGCACCATATGAGTAGAATAATAGCGGAATAATGCCGAAATCAGTACGAAAATGTGTAATTTAACTGCCTGCAGAGCGGCAACAAATATTCTGCATCCAAAATTAAAGAAGAGTATTGTTTCGGTTCAAAAAAGAAGTAAAAGCAGGCGGATAAAAGGGAAAGAAAAGGCCAAAAGAAAGCCACAGATGATGCGGAAAGTTGAACTACCCAATATCCGAGTGTGTTTGTTGGGAAATGCCACGGGGGCAGGGCTTTCAATGAGCAAGGTCGGTCAAAATTGGTTATTGATGTCCTCGTAATTTTCGTATTGATCATGATGCTAACTATTAGATCATGATGCTAACTATTAGAATAAACGGCTAAAATTTCTGCCGTTTTAAAAGCTAATGAACAGTCATACGTGTTTATAATTACGAGTTTATGGACCTGAAGGAACAGAGCTTCTTACTTGCATTGAGTTTTGCTGTTTGGCTATCTAAAGGACAATCTTCACTCGGCGGGGAAGTTTAGCGAAGCGGTCAATAACTTCGGACACGCTGACGCCGATGTCTCTGTGGGTGTACAGAAGCACCAGCCTATCACCATGCGTTCCTCAGACATTGTAGAGCGCAAGTATTTTTTTTTTAGTAATCTCATGTTAAAAAATATTCTCTCTGCGCTGGCAGTGGTCACTGGAAGGGTGACTAGAATCTGGAGCAGTTGGTACGAATTTACATAGAACCTGCAGTCGCAATTAGAGAGGGCATCTATTCTGGTTCTCAAACCTAAAAACACTCCTTCGATATCGTTGGCCTCCTTGTTGAGGTACCTTGCACAAACAGTAAGTGGTTCAATTCCAGCAATATCCGCCGTTTCGTCAGCAAGTATAGCGAAGCAGCCTGCAGCGTTTTCTTTTGTATCTAGGCTTTCTTTGATAATTTCACCACAAATTTCTATAATTTGTGGTGAAATTAGATCGATCAGCTGGACCAGGGCAGGCAAAGTAAAATAAGGAAAACAGAAGAAAGTTAAAGGCCTATTATTGAGGTAGTTCTTTTTTGCGGGCGACAAGGTCTGGCTCTCCGTGGCCATAGGGACAGCGGTCCTATAGATTTAAGCAAAGCCCCCGCTGAAAATACTGGTATTTTCAGAGTGCTTCTTCGCATGCGAGCTGATTGTGGAGATACATATCTGAAGAACCATTTGGAAAGTTGCCCCAGTAATGCCTCGTATTTAAGCCACGATGTGTAATATTTGATCAACTTCTCAAATATTATCGTTAGAAGAAAACTGTCAATGAGAAAATTGTAGAGCAACATGAGAAACTCCCGATACAGCTTTCTGTTGCTCAATACGTGCTACATAAAAGTGTTCTTCCGAGCGTGAAAGAAGCCCGCGAATACACCCAAAGTGCCTCGAGCGGCCAGTCGCGCGGTAATTTTGCGTGTATTCGCGGACTTCTTTCACGCTCGGAAGAACACTTTTATGTAGCACGTATTGAGCAACAGAAAGCTGTATCGGGAGTTTCTCATGTTGCTCTCAATTTTCTCATTGACAGTTTTCATCTAACGATAATATTTGAGAAGTTGATTAATTAATAAGACGAACTATGGGATTAGGCGGAATGCAAAAGGTAATCTGGGTATCTCCAAGCGGCGGCAAATAATATTGCCTTGGTTCTGTCCTGTTACCTGGGATTTGTATATTTTTAAAGTTTAGCTAATGTTACGTGGTACACACTGTATATCAGACTTGCTACACGTATATACTCTGATGTCCATCGTATTTTTTTTTTTACTCCGCAAGATCGTTATTTCTTTTTATTTTACTGTGGTGGATTGCCAGCCTTTTCACTATAGGTGTACTTGTGCGTGCGTGCGCATGTGTGCACGTGCGTTAGCTCGTGGCACCTCAACTTTAGTAGGTTTTGTGCGTACTGTAATAGCAACAAAAACATTTATTTGAACCCCTTGCAGCCACATTCACGCTTAGATGCTTGAGTACAGCGTTACGAAACAGCTGAATTGTGATATTCATCGGGTTCAGATCATATATATATATATATATATATATATATATACAGGTAACATGCACCACAATGGAAACAATGCCACCAAGCAGCAAGCTAGACCTTGTAAGTCTGAGTGTCTGAGCCTTTACTTGAGATATGCATTCATGGGTACGTGGCTTAGGACAGGAGAACATACACCGCCATGTCGCGGATTTTTTTCCCGGCAAGGCAGCACCGTGAAAAACTCTCAGATAGAGATCACAGCAGGACAAGCGGCCAAGTTCATGGTTCCAAGCATGAACAATAACGAGTTGTTTACATGAAGCTCCCGGTAAACCGGCCAAAATATGTATAGTAGCGTACAAGCGAAAGCACCAGGGACGAATTCAAAAAAGCCTATTGTTCATAAAGCATTTTTCCATTGCCCGGCAACCGTCGCTAATAAATACAACATCACTATTGGCTGGCATCTGGTTTTACGCACAGTTCTAGTGTAAGAACTTGTTCGTGAATGCAGGATATAAGCGCCCGCGTATTCACAAACGAGCGGCTAACGAGCCTTTAATCGCATGCGGTTGCTGTACGAACCGTTGGAAGTTTATATCGGGTACTCTCTGCTCAAACACACACACACACACTTTATATATTTTTAACTAATGAAAACATTTACTAAATTCTGGGGTTATGTGCCAAAACCACGATCTGATTATGAGGCATGTCGTATGGGGGAACTCCGGTTTAATTTTAAGTACCTGAGGTTCTTTAATGTGCGTCCAATGTACGAGCGTTTTTGTATTTCAACTCCATCGAAATGCGGCCTCCACGGCCGGCGATTTGATCCCGCGACCTCGTGCTTAGCAGCACAACACCAAAGCCACTAAACAACTAACGCGGGTTATGCTCAACTAGCGCGCGAATATTGTATAAAAATTGAAATGACATTTTTACAGCTTCGTTCAACTCCTTATCCCCTCCTTCATGAATCGGTTACAATTACCAGCCTGCACCCCCTCTTACCTTCTTATTGTCTTGTCTGTCCAATTTGTATGTTTTCGTGTATAATAATAATAATAATAATAATAATAATAATAATAATAATAATAATAATAATAATAATAATAATAATAATAATAATAATAATCAATCATTTATTTATTTATCGTGCCCAGGAACAACCGTGAGGTCTAGGTGCTGGCGCACGTATACATAGAAAAAGAAATACAGCAGGGGAGTATCAGTGAAAAAAAAATGAATAAAAAATAACAATCTTGAAAAGAAAAGTGTACATACATGACCGAAGGCGCAAAATGCATACATAATAAAAAGGAGAAGGGAAGTTGAACAATATGTGAAAATAAGACACAACAACGGAAAGCTCAGAGCAGAACAAAGACATAGAGTTGTGAAAAATATCAGCAGGGGACAATATCAGCAAATACTGCAGGGAAATATCAGTAAAAAAATGAATAAAAAATAACAATCTTGAAAAGAAAAGTGTACATACATGTAACCGAAGGCGCAAAATGCATATATAATAAAAAGGAGGAGAAGGGAAGTTGAACAATATGTGAAACTAAGACACAACAACGGAAAGCTGAGAGCAGAACAAAGACAGAGAGTTGTGAAAAATATCAAGGTCATGAAAGTGGGCGTTATAAAGACTCTGTATTCTATGGACGGTTGAGTGTTGGTGGTGACAGGCAGCAACATGGAAAGGTCTGTGTTCTCTCGTGATCTTGCGCGGAATACGAAATGTGATACAACTGAGGAGTTCGGGGCACATGAGGATACCGTGAAGGAGTTTGAAAAGGAAAAGCAGGTCAGCGCGATTACGTCGGCAGCGAAGTAGGGGCAATGGCAATAATCCAACAGTGCTAGAGCAGGGCCCAGAGTCCGTGTTAGCAAAACGGTGATGATATATGCTTAGAAACTTTTTCTGGACCCGATCTATAATGTCACTGTTGGAGGTAGAAACGCCATTCCAGACGACCGACGCGTATTCGAGTTGAGGAAGACAGATTGTTGTGTACAACTTGCGGAACGGTGTAGGAGAATTGAATTCTCTCGACAGTCTGCAAACAGAGCCAAGCGTGCGCATGCCCCGCATTGCAACGCGTTTTGTGTGTGCTGAAAAGTGTAAGGTTGTATCAAAAAGTACACCAAGATCATTGATATCACGGACCTTACACAATGGTACAGAATCTACTGAATAAGAAAAAGAAATGCTTGCTGTTTTGCGGGTGAAAGTCATGACTTTGGTCTTAGCAGCATTCAAGGTGAGGTTATTTTCTGTGCACCATTTAGAAAAAGAAAGCAAGTCAGACTGCAGGATGCGACAGTCACCAACAGTGTGAATTGCCTTAAAAATCTTTATGTCATCGGCATACAGGAGGAATGAAGAATGCCGAATGGCGGAAAGAACGTTATTAATAAAAATTAAAAAAAGGAGTGGTCCTAACACTGATCCTTGAGGAGCGCCGCTGGTTACCATGTACGAAGAAGACGTTTGGCCGTTGACGTTAACAAAACATGATCTACCAATAAGATAACTCCGCAAGAGATTTACAATTGACGAGTCAACACCAAAGTGCGTAAGCTTGATGAGAAGCAGTGAGTGGCTTACCACATCAAAAGCTTTACTGAGGTCGCAATATATGGTGGCTACTTGCCCCCTTTGAAGTACTGGCGCGGAGATATGTGTCATGAAGCTTGCGAGAGTTGTGATAGTGGAGCGGCCGGTGAGCAATCCATGCTGATTCGGAATCAATGTGTTCTTCACAGTACAAGACAATACGTTGTGAAGAGCAAGCTCAAAAACCTTAGACGTGGCACAGAGAAGAGAAATCGGGCGATAATTTGAGACATCGGTTTTACAGCCAGACTTAAATACAGGAAAAACACGAGCAGTTTTCCACATGTGATGGAAGGTGGAGGTATTCAGAGAGCTATTAAATATAGATGTCAATACTGGGGCAAATATACCGCCGTACGCTTTTAAGATTGCGGAAGGGATGCCATCAGGACCGCAAGATAGGGAAGGCTTCAAGCGCTTAAGGCATTCTATGATCAGCTCTGCATCAAACAACACAGGACTAGATGTAGGAGCCGTTGTGTGCTACTGACTGACACCAGCGTTGAAACCTGAAGGTTTATATAGGGAAGAGAAATGGGCAGCAAAACAATCCGCGACTGCGTGGACCTCTACTCCACTAGAGTCGAGCAGGCGAAAACAATCTCCGCGATTACTGGTACGCCCTTGCGGATATACTTCCAAAATTCCGCCGGCCGGTCGGAGGCGCTCTTCTCCAATTAAGAACGCAATATATGCGCCATGATCCCGCTTATAGAGGCGTTTGCGGAGAGTTCGAAAAAAGCAGAATTCTTCTCTCCACTCATTAGGCACAGGAATTCTGGATTTACGGTGCGCGCGATCTTTATGCTTTATGGCAGTTATAAGTTCAGATGAGAACCAATGGGGATATTTAGAGCACCCAGGACTGTACTGAGGAATGTATTGGCGCATACCGCTCAAAACAAGCTCCGTAAACTTATCTATTTGGTCATCAACTTTGGTTTTATCTGTGACCAGGGACCAATCTCTGGTGGACAAGAAGTCATACAAGCCAACATAATCACCCCGCTTGAAAGCAAATCGAGAAGATTCATTAATGCCAGTCGAGAAGCTCTGCTTCAAGGCAGACACAGAGGCAGTTATCTTAAGTGAGGGGTGAAACTTATCGGGACGGACAAGGGAAATGTCACAACGGGAAACATCTATAGCTTGAGCATTAGAGAGGCAAAGGTCTAAAACGTTGCCACAGGAATTGGCGATCAAATTGTGCTGCTGAAGAGAACAGAAGGACATAAAGTCTAACAACAGGCTGCATTTGTTCTCTATGTAATGATTATAGTGAGAATATGTAAGCATGTTCCAATGAATTCCTGGTGTGTTAAAATCACCAAGAAGGATTACTCTGTGTTTGCGATGGGAGGATAAGACACCTTCAATAGAAGAAATGACCTGATCAAACAAAGCAGGAGAAATATTCGGTGGAACGTAGAATGTTCCAATTAACAATTTTTCACAGCGCGCTAGGCTGACTTCAAGCCAAATAGATTCCTGTACACTTTCTATGTCGCTGCGCCTTACACATGTCAGTGAGCTGTCAACGGCAATAAGTACGCCACCACCTTTTTGTTTAACTCCACTGAAGTCCCGGTCACTGCGAAAGACGTTATAATGTGGCGGAAAAAAATCTGAGGAGGAAATTTCGCTGCAGAGCCAAGTTTCGGAAATAACAAAAATAGGAAAGGAAGAGGAAATGACATTGGCGAAAAATTCACGTGCCTTGGTGCGAAGTCCACGAACGTTTTGGTAGAAAATGTCCAGATGACACACCACTTTGATCGTTTTGGGTCTTCTCTGAAGCATGAAGCATACCGTCGTGTAGCACCCCACGGAACAGCTTGAACAGGCACCCCATTGGCCACATACACGGGTCGTTCAGGCGCTTAAGAGCTTCATCGTCGACGGCTTCCTCAGCGCAGACGAGAAATGAGGCATACGAATTACGCCTCGTCTTGAGGCGTTTGCAGGCGATTGGCGGTGCTCCGACGTTTGACAGGTGAGCAGTCAGATGCGCAGACGTCGTATTTTGAGAAAGCCTGGACACAAAAATGGCTTTCGGTCGCGGGGCGCGTTTCGCTACGGATATTGCCTTGCTCTCCCCAGCTCCAAAACAAGCAGGCTGACGTTCACTCCGAGTTGCCTTGGAGAGATGGTCAGCGGTCACGGCACTCGGCGACGCAGTCTGGACGGTCGCAGCATACGTTTTCTTGGACGGGTGGAGCGGCAGCACAGTAGGAGAAATGGGCGGCATCACAGCGGGAGAAATGGGAGACGGCTTGCCAAGCGCATCATGCAGGGAACGCACCTCGACCCGCAGCGCACCCATAGCCTCGGCCTGCTGAGCGGATGCCAGCGCGTTTTCCCTGTGCAGACGCTCGTTGTCACTCCGCAGCCGCGCCACCTCATCGCTGAGGAAGGATATTCCCTCGAGCGCCTGAAGGAGAAGGCCACGGAGGGCCGCGACGTCACCAACCGCCTCAAAACCGGTCCCGACGAGAGCAAGGCTCTGTGGAGGGGTCGCCGATGGGGAAGCAGCGGGCGTGTTGGCATCGCTAAGCCTAGCCGCAGCAATGTCGGCATGGTCGGCGTTCTGGCACAGGTTACACGTGAAAGCTTTCTCACCAGACTTCAGAAGCTCAAGGTCCTCGTCGGGCCATGCAATACACTTCACGTGTGCACGTTTTTCGCATGAAATACAGCGATGAAACTGCTGTTTTCCGTAAAAAGGCTGGGAGCACAGAATACAAACGTCCGTACTAGGCGCCATCTCAATAATAATAATAATAATAATAATAATAATAATAATAATAATAATAATAATAATAATAATAATAATAATAATACCTCCGCAGCAAAAGCAAAACAGGGCCCATATTCACAAATAGTTGTCACGCTAGAATTGCTCGTAACAGAAAATTCCCGCCATATCCTGACGCTGGACATATACTTAGCGATGGCGGCTCCCAATGGCACATAGCACTTATGCACGGAAAGATACTGCACTTCTGTGAATGAGGAACTGCTGAATGTTCAAAACGTCAAACTCAAGGCTGACGTTAACGTGGTTTCGTGGAATCACTTACGTCCGTTAGGCTAGGTTCGCATGAGTCGCACTTGCAATATACCGCTCAATTTAGAGTCATATCCAATATGTCAAATTGGTCTAGTTCACTGTTCTATGAGGGGCATTCTACAAAACGGCGATATCTGTCTTTCTGTTATCGTGTTTTTATTTATTTATTCAGTTATTCATTTATTTATTCATTTATTTTTATTATTTATTTATTAGTATCATGATATTATTTTTCTCCTTTTTTGCTGGGTGATGTAATCGCAAACGGGACATTCCTATCGCTTCCGGCAAAATTGGTCACAATTAGTCAAGAAAACAAAAGTCGCACTTTGCCCGAAAGGCGAAGCATCAATTGCGATAGCAAATTTACTAGTAGAGTATACGGAGTAAGGATAGTAGTTTTATGGGCTACATAAACTTGGACACATTCGCTTACTAACTGAATTAACAAGCATAGTGTGAACGCGCTCAAGCAAACATCAATAGATCGCACTCGATGACCGCAGACAAGCACTGTCAAAAAGTTGGCGTGAGCAAGCATGGCAGGAGCAGTGAGCGAAGGTTGGTGTGGTCTATCGCTTCAACGAAAACTGAGCGGCCGAATGCACAGCGCATACAAAGGTCAGAGCCGTGTGGAGATGGCTTTCAAGATACGGTGCGCGCGACAGCCCTCAGCCGCGCACGGCAGAGTAGAAGCCGCGCACCCTCCCTCCCACGCTGCCTTCCCGCTTTCCTCCTTTCGCGTGGGAGATTAAGTCGCAAGTTCCCCTTGCGCCCGGTCGCAAGATACGCATTTAGTGCCGCAGCTAAACGTCGCCTCCCCTCCCTCCCTCCCATCCCCCCACGGCCTTTCGCACGACCGGAGACGTCGTGTTTGCTCTCCGCCGTGCGTTCGGTCTCCGTGAAAGCGCGCGTACTTCGTGCGCTTTCACTCGCACATGCAGCATACGGCGCGCGGCGACGAGTTTATCGCCGTTGGACTTATACGGAACCTGACAGTGACGACGACGGCGACGGCAGGAATGCGCTTGGAGTGTCCATATAGACCTTTTCATCGGGCAAGGAGGAAAGGGCGCGCGACGAGCCTTTCCTCCTCTCTGGCTTGTGCGAGCCGGCGCGGCGCCGCTTGAATGTGTTGCCCGTCGCTCACTGCGGAACGATTTGGAGGTGTTTTAGCTAGTTCTGAGTGCAATTTATGGAATGTCAGTTCTCACTAGGTCATCGAACATCCACTATGTAGCCTTTAGGTGCAACAGTAGCTACAGTATCCGGAAATTTCTCTTGGATGTGCAAAAATGCGACGCGCATCATCAGCCGCGGTATGTGTACGTGTTGTGAACTATGTTGGATGTATCAGTTTTCACTCGACGAAGAGTTGTTGTAAAACGTTTGCATCAGCCACCGGCATCGCTCTCACGTATTTTAAGTCTAGTAGACTTCAAATCACTATGTCTACGTTAGCTTCCTGCAAGAGGCCGAAGGCTTTGCTCAACACAGCGAGCACTGCGGTTGGCAAACCAACATGATACACACAATTGCTTCGTGCTTAGATCGGCATTGCCTTTTTGCCCTGTAAGGCACAATATACAAAGGGGATCGCTCAAAGAGAATCGAACAGCTATTTGCAAGGACATAATTTCCGTAAGATGGGTGAATGCATCGTAGATGACTGCACTTACGAGACTGAAAAAAAAAAAGAGTTCATATATGTCCTCATTTTGCGGCAAAATAAAACAGAACACGGGATAACGACGAAATAAGACTCCGCATAGTCGTGCCGCATGCTTGGACCACTTGTACCATACGCTATATAGAACAAACAGATCTATAACACAACATTTAGTACTGTCTGGGACGCTCGCACAGTCTGCAGCTGCTCGTTCGCCCACTCGAAAAGTGTGATTCCACTATACGGTATGTGGTTATTATTAAACAAACTATTTTATTTGTGGGCGGAAACCTTGCCCAGCAAACAAGGCAGTCACCCATTCTTTCTACACATAAGTTGAACGCTTGTCAAAGTAAACAGCACGACTTATTCTCCAGCAGAACGGTACTCATGCTGTTGGGATCGTCAAATGTTTCGTAACTACTCGTTGCAGCTAAACCAGAGGTTAGAATTACAGTGCTGAGAATGCTGCAGTAAGGTAAAATTCCTGAAACGAATTTTCAGAAATACTTTACTGATATCCGAGGCTGATTGTAAGCTCAAACAAACGTGCACACGCCGCGCTGGGTGCTCCGGCCGCCCTAAATTTAGCCAGCAGTTACTCCAGCCGCTTAATTACTTCAGACTTAAATTCCTTCACTACGCCTCACAGGACTATTCCCCATGTAGAAGACGCCATTTCATGCTAAATAGACCGCGCGAGTACGAAAAAATCCACCAGAAACTGCCGCCGAGCATATTGACCCTTTTCGCGGAGCAGTTTGTTTTAGAGAAACGAGATGGCGCTCACGGCGGCGCGCCATACCTCTCCTCAGCGACCGCGAACGAATACGAAATCATTACCGCTTCTACTTTGCTTCTGTGAGATTAGCTGTCAGAAATGCAACTGAGTTTTCGCTAACACACTGTTCTCCAATCATGCTAGATTGAATCATGGGGATTGAAGACGTGTGCAATAGTTGGCTGCAAAAATAGTGACGGGGATGTTAAGGAATAGAATGAATCTGTGTGGCCAAGTTCGCGGACCGCTGCTGCAACTGTCCGAACGTGTTACCGGCACTTCGTGATGTACTTACGGCTTTCCTCGAGGATACAGAAACTTGCTCATCCGCCAGCATTGTATCGCTAACCTTCAAAGAAAGGGCTTCATCCCCAGAACGTCGGCAAGAGTGAGTACCACTCGTTAAACAATGACAAAGGGAGTAGCGCCGCTTCCTGTCATAGTAAGTTTCGCGCACGTTATCTATACACATCTGTCCCAAATGGCAGGAAAACTTACGCCCACTCTATCGCCGACGTATCAAGAATAAATGAATGGGGGCACACTTAAATATATACGCACTGTATACGCACAATAATTAACGGACTACACCTATGGCGCATGAATGGTCGAAGCTGAATGTTACGTGGCGGTCCGCGAGAGTAAGCGAGTTACTAGCTGTAATATATATTTGCTACAAGGTATTACAATGTACAAAACAGCTACGTTTCAAGATTTGTGTGCAGCAAGAACAAATCTGTCGGAACTGGGCACACCCGCGAGCGATTAGGCAACAAATAATTAGATAGTGGCCGCACCGACGAAACTTCACTGAGTCAGAAACTGACAGGCCACTGCTTCAAAATATTTGCCGAATAAAGAACCAAGGTCAAAACACACTAATCCTGACTGAATTCATGAACGGAAAGCTGGGAATACATATTTAGCACCGCTTTTAGAACAAGCACCATGTATGCTGCTTGCGCGTTTGGACATAGCTTAATCAGCTCCGAAAGCGCTTTTGCATGTCCTCTGAAGCTGTGATCAAAGCTTCGTGTCGTCCACCTAGTCACCGTCTACTATATATCCGAAAACAGGTTTTCTAAGCCGTGCCAGCGTCATACACTTCCATGGTAAACAAAGAGGCAACGGAGGCAGTTGAGGCAAGCAATGGACGCCGCACCACGTGATCAAACATGGCAGCGCCCACGGGATCGCCGCGAAAAGGGTCAATACCGCAGCATACAACACGGGCGTTCGCCCAAGCCAGCATACCAACTGCCCATAGATGGCGGCACTGCCTACGCAATGGCGGCGCCCATGAAAAAACGGTCTATAATTGCTATCACAATATAAGCTAAATATCACTGT
The DNA here is from genome assembly GCF_013339745.2 of Dermacentor silvarum. Lineage (NCBI taxonomy): Eukaryota > Metazoa > Arthropoda > Arachnida > Ixodida > Ixodidae > Dermacentor > Dermacentor silvarum. Next base: position 145,282,889 of record NC_051154.1, read on the forward strand.
GCCGGGATCGTTTGCTTGAAGAGGCAAAGCGTAGTTGGTACTTGCATAGAGCGTGCAAGCACAGGCATTACGTGTTTGCCTCGGCCTTCCGCGGAGCGCCTCAACAGCAGGAACAGTTATCACGGCTCAAGACCATCCGATCACGACTTACATGACCATCGACACGCTTAGGGCCCATATTCGCCACGTTTCACGGGTGCAATCAAGCTCTCTTGCCTCCCTGCCAGAACGACGACCACAGGCGTCATTTTCCAACGTGGTCAACATTCATAGTGTCTCCCTACCATCGGGGTTCACACCCTCGACACGTTCACCATCAGCGTTGTGGTGTTTAAAACAACCTGAAGTGCGCCTTTACGTTCCAGGAATAAGAAAAAAGACGGACATGCCCACTTTGGCCTTGAAGCAAGCAGCTCTCGATTGCTTGCACTCTTTCTACTCTGACCGAATCCACATATATACGGATGGCTCTTCCACTCAGACCAGCTCCACCGGCGCAGTGGTTATACCATCACGATCAATGAGCATCACATACAAGGCTTCTCACGTGACATCATCGACCGCTTCGGAGCTTGTTGCCCTCCGAGGTGCCATTGATTATATTAACAACCAACCGGCTAATCGGTGGGTAATATTATGCGATTCAAAGGCGGCCCTACAATGTCTTTTGTCAGCTCTCCGTCGCGGGTCCTGCGAACAACTCGTCTCGGAGATACGAGAAATGCACCACCATACGATCGCAAAAGGACACGACGTCGTGTTTCAGTGGCTGCCGAGTCATTGCGGCATCACCGGCAACGACATCGCCGACGAAGCTGCTAGGAAAGCACACGAAGGAGCAAATATTGTTTCTGTACCTTTGTCGAGGACTGACGCAGCCCAACATCTAAGCAAGCTAGCGCAAACTATGACATTGGAGAAGTGGCATACAACTGAATTCGCCCAACATTGGTTGCATTCTCTCGACCCATCTATGCAGCTGCGGCTGTTGCCTGGATTTCCGCGAAATGAGGAGACAATGCTGTGCCGCTTACGCTTGGGTGTTGCATTCACCAATGCTTACACGTGTTTGATTGGAATGGCTGATAGCGCCGAGTGTAATGCCTGTGGTGTCGATGAGACTATAGAACACCTACTATGCTACTGTCCATCTTTTCAAAGCGAAAGACATAACCTCTGCAACGTTCTCAATAGGCTAGATAGAAGACCGTTCACTTTGAGCAAGATCTTGGGACCATGGCCTCGAATATCACAGCTGCAAAAGGCCACAAAAGCGCTGCTGCGATTTTTAAAAGCGACAGGACTGAGTGACCGTCTATGACCCGGACTGAGTGATAATCAGTGATAGAACAGAGATCTGTTGCTACGTCGGCGATATCAAGAGTGAACTTTCTATTCTTCTCTTAATCTCTCTCTCCCCTTTTTCCTTCCCCCAGTGTAGGGTAGCCAACCGGGCTCAGTCCTGGTTAACCTCCCTGCCTTTCATTAAATCATTTTCTCTCTCTGCATAAAGCTCCGCCGGCCAATGTTCACAACAAAGAAGATAGCAGCGAAGGCATTGGCCTATATAAAAAAAATTATTCTAAACACACACACACACACACACACACACACACACACACACACACACACACACACACACACACACACACACACACACACACACACACACACACACACACACACACACACACACACACACACACACACACACACACACACACGCACGCACGCACGCACGCACGCACGCACACACACACACACACACACACACAAGCACAAACAAACAAATGATGAAAAAAGGTTTCCTTACGAAGAGTATTTCTTCCTTGCCCGGCGTTGGGAGTCGCCACGTACTTGTGATTGCAATCGGCGTGATAACGAGGCAATACGGGCCCTCACGTAAGAGCGTTGTGTATTGTGTAAACAGGGTTAGCATGCGACAGGTTTATCGGCTACCGAATAAACGTTGTCAGTCTAATACATGCGCTATATATATCCGATAACCGGGACGTATATCCACCCCCCCCCCCCCCCCACACACACACACAAAAAAAAAAAGTAGTTACGCTAGAACTGTTCTGAAAAGCATGTTCTTTCAAACTTGATGTCGGGCATATCATTAGTGAAGGCGGAATGCCAATCAAAACGAGCACTTACAAGCGAAAAGCTTCGTTAATTTGGCCCCAAAATTTAGCAAACTTAAGTAAGTAAACGCTTTCCTTTATTGAGAAGTCTCTGGGCTTCCGATTCCGCGTTCGCACATGCTTCCACCGGCATTTTAAAGGAAAGATATTTTTTTTAGCTGTATTAATAAGTTACTCATCTACAATACTAAAATGTCTACCCCTATCGCGAGAGCACGCCTAATAACCAGAAAAAGGGAAGAAACACGGACAGGTGGCAACTCGCAAGTTCATGCACCTGCTCGCCGTGACCATATATATTTTGACGGTGTCTGCTCAGGCGTAGTTAATTTGTTTTATGGTTACAGATGGACTACATTGTGTTCTAAAAAGAACGAAAGAGTGCACTTGACCACTTTTCAATAAGTTTTGCTGCGTCACGACGGCCCAAATACGAGAAAAATAGAAAGAAACTTCAAAATCCGTGACGTCACACTTGCGTACCGGCGCTGGAGTATTGGAGAAAAATTGTAAAAGAATGGAACTTAGACCTTCGTTTTACTTCCAATGATAAACCCATTAGCACGAAATTAACGAAAATGAAGTTTTGATGGAATACTTTTGGATAGAAACTGATTCAGCGTTTCCCTTTAGCGTCCCTTTTAAAGGGCCGCTAAAGCGTCGCTTTCGTCTTTTTTAAATACTTTTTAAAAGGATCGCTTTTGCACCTTTAAATGTGTAAAAGTACCCTCCATTCTGTCGCGGAGTTTTAAGCTTATTATTGAAAGTCTCCACATATTATAAGCGTGCGGAGCGATTATTCAATTATAATTGTTCGGACGCGTCGGCAACGCTGATAACTGATAGCGATGGCATGCCGCAAAATTAGAATTTCAATCAAGTGCAGCTTGGCGGCAAGATAGCGGATGTTGTTTTTACGTTTGCGTTTCAAGATATTCTATGAATGCTTACACATTACTGAAGACTTCTACAAACCTTATAAGTGCTGGTTTATGCTGGTTTATCCTGCTTCGGTGAGCCAAGCCAACCCCCTCAACTATGGCGAGTGCCTGCCAGGCGAGCATAATTATCTAGCCACTGGGCCAAAAAACAACAGAAGAACAAAAATTAGTAAGTGCGCGGTTGCGAAGATAGGCGGGCTGTATATATATATATATATATATATATATATATATATATATATATATATCAATGGGGATGACACGCGACACTAACCGAAGGAGTCGGAGGAGGGAAAGTCGAAAGATAGCCCGAAAGTTATGTAATAATTCTCTCGAGGCAGCGTGTAGGTAGTCGGACAAGGCCATATATGACATATGTGATGATGCGTGATGTGAAAGCAGCGCCACTTTACGGCATAAACTGGCCCGTTACATGCAAAAGAAATAAATAGAGGGCGCAGAAACTGCAGTAGCAGCGTGGACTTAAGTTTTGCTTACCACAGAGCACGTATTATTGTCAGGTGACAAGGCATTTATCTGACAACTTATTCGGCTACATGTTACACCACTGTGTGTCGACTGATTCCAGCGTGCATGGTTTCACATGAAGTATAGTTTAGCAAGCTCACCAAAATAAAAAAGTAAATATATAAATATATAAAGAAATAAGAATAAAATAAAAGCAAAAAGTGGACGCCCGCAAATACGAGTGTATCGAGACGCAACGTTGCCCCTACACAGCTAGGATCAAAGCTTTCATATTCTATTTGTTTATTTTATAAAAATATTGTATCACCTAGCTACATGCCCTGATAGTGATCCTCCGTGTTCCTAACGATTGTTCTAAGCGATCACCGCGAGCGTTAACAGATAGGTTCGTAATGGTTCGTACAGCCCATAAACCCCAGATTTTGTCGATTTTCATGATCGCTCCTGTTCACCACTCATGCGATGGGCCTCTCGAAAGTAAGTGGGCACTGATTGCAGAGCACCCGCAGATAGGTTTTGCTATCTTTCGAGCGCGCCATGTCGCAGGGAGGTTGCGTTCACCGGGGGCAGCCTGATCTCTACAGCCCGCCTAATTTCGCAACCGCACTTACCCATTTTTGTTTTTCTCTTCTTTTTTTGCCCAGTGGCTAGATAATTATGCTCGCCTAGCAGGCACTCGTCATAGTTGAGGGGGTTGGCTCAGCGAAGCGGGATAAGCGACTTGAGGCACGAAGAAACGAGCTGGGGACCGGCATTCGTCACAATAGGCTATATAGACACGTGGGGTCGACCTTGGCGCGAAAGGAGGTTGGCCGTGTCTCGGCAATGGGGGACGTTTTCAGCGACTGAAGACCGGTGTTTTGCGGCCCATTATATGCAGCCCCACTCGCCCCCTCTTCGCGAGGAAAGAGCACGCATCGGGGACACTCGTATCGAGATTGCGCGCTGAGAACGCGGTCGCTTCCTTCTCTGCGAAAACATTGAGCATGACAGCCTGGCGAGACTCTTGCGAGCTGCAGAGAAACATGGACGTATGTGAAGCTGCGATTATCGAAGACCGGGTAGTGAGATCATCTGTACCACATCAGACGTTACCGGACGCAGATTACGCGACTTACTTGAGGTCTCTCTGGGGCAAATTCAAAGATCACACAGCGCTGGTAAGTGACTCGACGGGAATAAATGTTTATGTGACAAGCTATCGAACAGCGCCAACGACAACATAAGAGAGACGGTACGCTGTCTTGATTCTTCGTCTCTCTTCTTCCGCGCCGTCGGCGCTGTTCGACACGTTGGCCGCCCAACTTCGCCGTTCCTATTATTCATGGTTTTTGGCTAAACAAAGAACGGAGAGACTCTGCCGTGGAACATGTCAATAATGGTGTTTAGCGCATGCTGCAATGGGTTTTCGTCTATAATTTGGTGTCGTACTTTTTTTCAGGTTACGTTGAATCATTTGTGTAGACAAGCAGGCGGTGCTAGTGCGTACCATTGGGCAGTCAATGAGCGTACTATATGCACTTGCTAGCCGCAGATTAACTCGGTTTCAGCGCAAGTCCAAGAAGTATTAGTTTCTTGAAGCCGAATCTGACGTTGGTGTTCATCGTTCCGTAGCACTTGTATTACTGGTATGGATGTACCCTCTAGGCTCCTCGCTGAGGCATTTATTGTAAACCGGTAAAAAGATCTATACATATATGAGACGGTGTGGTAGCGGTAGTCCCGGTACCCCTTCCCTCGATATATTACATGAAGGTATTACGAAACTATTCATATTCCTAATTGAAAAGGAGCAATTCTGAACTTTCAAATATTCAAAACTAACAAAATATTTCGCAACAATCTAATATGTTAGCCTGGTTACTGATTTCCCTCTGCTTAACAAAGTATTGCAAATTATCAGAAGTGAGACAACGACAAAAGTTTTCGGAGCAGTGCAGAAGCAGAATAGGTGATGCAAGGATTTTTTTTTTTTCGGTTTTACGGCAGAAGCCTTCATGGCTACTTGTGATTCTTGCTCATAGTCTGACATTTCTGTGCTTGACAGTCAAGTCATGTAGAAGTTTTATGTTTTGCGCTACAACCTGTGATGCTTTCCTTGGAACGGGCCCCTTTCAGATGTGTCTGCGGCACAAATCCTTCAGCTGCTTTTATTGCGATAGCAATTATATGGGCACTTCAACCGGATTTCTGCCGTCGGCGTCGTCGCCGTGAGGTTCCGTATGAAGCCCAAGGGCGATAAAATCGACGCCGCGCGCCGTATGCGCGAGTGAAAGCACGCGGGGGACGCGCGCTATCGCGGAGAGCGAACGCACGGCGGAAAGCAAACACGACCGTCGCGCGAAAGGCTGTGGGGGTATGGGAGGGAGGCAGGCGGGGCAACGCTCTGCTGCAGCACCAAATGCTTATCTTGCAACTGGGCGCAAGGGGAACTGGCCACTCGATCTCCAACGCGAAAGCAAGAAAGCGGGAAGGCAGCGCGGGAGGGAGGGGGGGGGGGCAGCTTCTCTGCCAACAACTCCTCTGCACAAATCCTCTGCACTTTGCCCAGCGGTGGCGGTCGCCCGCACCGTCTCTTATCTCCGCACGGCTCTGACCTTTGTATGCGCTGTGCATTCGCCTCTCAGTTTCTGTTGAAGCGATAGACCGCACGAACCTTCGCCCGCTGCGCCGCTTGCTGCCAGCGTTTTGACAGTCGTTGTCTGCGGTCATTCAGTGTGATCTATTCATGTTTGCTTGTGCGCGCTGACACCACGCTTGTTAATTCAGTTAGTAAGCGAATGTTTCCAAGTTTATGCAGCCGATAAAACTACTATCTCTACTCCGAATAGCTATCTACTAATTTGCTAGCGCAATTGATGCTTCGCCTTTCGGGCGAAACAGCGACATTTTTTTTTTCCCCCTCAACTTCTAATGTTCTTTCCGCAACCATTTTGTATAGTACGTAGGCTTGTTGTACTTGCGTTACTGTACCGCAAGAAGCCGAGTGTAGGCTATGGTAGGGCGTCGCGTTCACCAATGCCTACGCGTTCCGCATAGGGATGTCCGACAGTGTAGCATGTGGCAGTTGTGGGGACGCGGAAATGATTCGTCATGTTCTTTGTCAGTGCCAGCAATACAGTTTGCAAAGACAATCGCTTTCCGTCGTGCTGAACCAGTTGGACGACCAGCCTTTATTGGACGAAAGAATTCTGCAACATCGCATCTCAACATCGCATGCACTCAACATCGCATCAGAAGGCCGTGCAAGCGCTCTTGCGCTACCCGAAATCCGCTGGCCTGTGTGAACGTCTGTGATCGGAACGCCTCTTCGGTTGCCTATGCCTGTGTTTTTTTCGCTCTCTCTCTCTCTCTTTGCATTCTCTCCAATCTCTTTATCCCCCACCTCAGCGTAGGGTAGCAAACCGGAAACTCGCTTCTTCTTAAGCTCCCTGACTTTCCTCTCTCACTTGCTCTCTCTCTCTCTACAACCATTTGTTCAGCGTTTTTGGAAAGCGATTGTCATGCAGCAGGCACCCTTTCTTGGAAAGCTAGTTTATAGCCAAGCTGTAAAGTTGTTGGTAGGCTAATCATGCATTTTTTTAACATGGTAATTATTGAGATTGCTTTAAAACTGATCCTTTGAACCTGATAGTTAGCTATCTTTTGTTCCATTATTCAGCGCCCATGCATTTCAACCAACTAGCTCAAGTATTAGCGTATTTACTAGTCAACACAGGGCCAGTACCAGACTATTTCGAAATATTCTTGCTGTAAATATATACGCTTTCCTTTGACTGTTTGGTACTCGATTCGTTACTCAATCCCTAATATTCATATTCTACTCGAATTCGAACAGTTAATGTTCACCCACCTCTAGTACGGGCTCTGAGGAGTGCAGAAAAAGATCAAAAAAAAAAGAAAAGAAAAGAAAGAGATAAATGATATGCGGAAGGCGGGTAGGTTAACCGGTTGATATATATCAAGTTTTCTACCCTTCACTGGGGAAGGGATAAGGGGAGACAGAAAGATAAAGAAAAACGCACACATATGGAAAGAGAGGGAGATTAAAACACAAACACACAAAGGAACTCGGGAGTGTCACAGTTCACAGGATATGTTCGATTGTTTCCTCGCTGCTGCAACTATCACAGGCAGCACTGTCAGCCATTCCGATGCGGCAAGCAAAAGCATTCGTAAAATATACTCCAAGCCACAGTCGGCAGAAAGCAGTTGTCTTGATTCGGGAAAGTCCAGATGGAATGCGTAGTCGGAGGGAGGGGTCCAGGCGGTGCATTCGAGTACCGTATTTACTCCAAAATAGGTTGGTCACGAATATAGGTCGACCCCTATATATTGTGCTCTCCGAGAAATAAAAAAAAAGGCGAAAGCTTGCACTTGGCCACGCAAAGCTCAAGGCACAGCGAATATGGCCGATTGATTGCATCTCTTGGTTGTAGAGATGCAATCTTGGTTTGTAGCTAGGCCTATACTCGTGTACGTCATCTGTGCTAGTACTGGAAAGGCTGCGGTAATGCTGGAAAGATGCGCCGCGCCATCACGCCACCGCCGCGCTATCGCCGCCGCCACAGCTGGTATGACGTCAGGCTCCACCGCACCGTCGCGCTACCACCGCGCACCTTTCCAGTACTACCGCAGCCTTTCCAGTACTAGCACAGATGACGTACACGAGTATAGGCCTAGCTGCAACCAAGTATAAACCTCGACATAGCCAAGTTCAACCTAGCTACAACCAAGAGACGCAATCAATCGGCCAGCTTCGCTGTGTCTTGAGCTTTGCGCGGCCTAGTGCAAGCTTTCACCTTTTTTTTCTCCTGGTTCAGCGCGTCGCGGAGAAGAGAGGCGGGAGTCAGGAAGGGAGGGAGCTGGCGAGGAGGAGAACGCGCGCGCATGCGCCGCGGCGACACGCGGCGCCGCCCTTCTAGGTGTCGCCGCCCTCCTGGTTGTCAATGCTACGACGCGGCAGTTTCTTGATACGAACCACACATTACGGATTGCTTAAACAGTTTCGCTGTTAAAAAGGAAATTAATCGAATATAGGTCGACCCATATCTTTTGAGAAACGGAAAAATTGGAGCATGACACACCTTTATTCACAATACGCTCGGTTCGGCCACTTGCTTCTTGCTGCCACAAGCCACATTCTCGTCAGAACTGTCAGGAAAGTTGTCCTCGTCAGAAGGTAGAGTCCATTGCGCCGCACAAACATTTGGACCCAGCCTCGACACACTTTAAACGTTGACCGGCCGATACCATCTCGTTGTGCCAACTGCCGTGCTTTCGTCTGAGTGTCCTCGGAGGACACCTGAAGACCCTTTGCACGCTCTTCTTCCACATGAAGCCTCAATTCTTTCTCGAGAGCGTCATGCCTCCCGGTTGCTGGGCCGCAAAAAGCACGACGACACCCGTCGCACGCAAAAAGTTGGTTCCGCTGCTTCCTCCAACCCCTAACCAGCTTTTCATTTGCGCCGAACTCGCACTGAGCGGCGCGGTTGTTGAAGTTTCCGTCAATACGTACCACGCTTCAAGTCAGAGTTGCAGCTCTGCCGACGTGAAGTCGTCGCACAGCCGCGCAACAACAAATACAAACAGTCACGTAGAAATTATCGCAAAATGGCGACGCAGAAGGAAACAACCAAACAACCAATAAAGAAGTGTGCTTCATTAACCAGAAACACACATATGTGTTTCCGTAGGAAGACACCGCTTCGGCCCTGCCCGCACGGCGGTTTATGTCCCAAAGTTGCGTTGAACACGACGAGCGCGCGCCGCCTCGACTCGCGTGGTTTGGGACTGTCACCTCGGGCATGGCGCCGCCTTGTCGGCGCCATCGCCAACGTCTGCGCGGTGTTTCGACGGCTCCCAGCGTGCGAAATTGTTCGTCCGGAGGAAGACACCGCTTTCGCCCTAGCAGCGCGGCGGTTTATTTTTATTTGTAACGCGATAGCGTTAAGGGCCCCGTGTTGCAGAAAATCCGGCGTCGGTGTCGTCCGTGGCGCAAAAAATCATCCGCAACAACCGCATGTGCAAGGTGTTAGTACAGAAGAAAATCATTCTCAACCACCCGGACCGCGCAGGCCCTTCGATGTGATGCAAGCTTTTGGTGAACAAAAATTGAATTTCTCACAGTGAAATCCATCAGAAAAAAAAGTCGCAGTTTCGCCCGAAGGGCGAAGCATCAATTGCGATAGCAAATTAGTAGAGAGCTATTCGGAGTAGGGATAGTAATTTTATCGGCTGTATAAACTTGGACACATCCGCTTACTAACTGAATTAACAAGCGTGGTGTCAGCGCGCACAAGCAAACATGAATAGATCACACTGAATGACCGCAGACAACGACTGTCAAAACGCTGGCAGCAAGCGCAGCCGCCGCAGCGGGCAAGGTTCGTGCGGTCTATCGCTTCAAAGGAAACTGAGCGGCGGATGCACAACGCATACAAAGGTCAGAGCCGTGTGGAGATAAGAGACGGTGCGGGCGACGGCCACAGCTGGGCAAAGTACGAACGCAGTTGTTGGCAGAGTAGAAGATGCGCCCCCCCCCCCCCCCTCCCGCTTTCTTGCTTTCGCGTGGGAGATTGAGTGGCAAGTTCCCCCTACGCCGGGTTGCAAGATACGCCTTTGGTGCCTGAGCACAGCGTCATCCCGCCTCCCTCCCTCCCATACCCTCACGGCCTTTGGCGCGACGGTGGCGTTTGCTTTCCTCCGTGCGTTCGCTGCGGTGATAGCGTGCGTCCCCCGCGCGCTTTCGCTCGCGCATACGGCGCGCGGCGACGATTTTATCGCCCTTGGAATCGATACGGAACCTCACGGCGATGGCGACGCCGACGGCAGAAATCCGGTTGAAGTGTCCATATAATTGCGATCGTAATAATAGTAAAGTACAACTTAAACACAACCTAAAGACATGGTGGCGTCGAACTGTTATTTGAATGTACGAGAAAACATAATTCTGTTACGAGGAAACTCAAACAAACCTCTTTTGCCAGCATTTCTACCATAAAAACACCGGCTCACTCGGGTAGCCTGCTTGCGAAAATGTTATCCAGATGGCGCTGGCATCCTCGGCAGGTCGAAAATGCGTTTTCGACACGCGCGCGCGTCGGGGCAATAGCAAACAATTAATAAAATAAGGAAAAAAGGTCCTAGGGCCTTCACATTTTAATGTAAGACAACTTATATTGCCCCTGGAGAAATGTCTTCTCAGCAATGCATTTCTGGTTAATAGTGAAGCCGACTTTAAGGGGATTGGTGTAAGCTTCGTCTTTGTAAGCTGGCTTTCCCACGTTCTGCGTTGTAGTGATTGAAGCCTGCTTGCTAGGTGCGAACGATGCGATGCGAACGGGTCCCGATAACGCTATCGCGTTCCACTCTTAAAGGCGAAGCTTAAGCGTCCCCCAATTTTTTATTATTATTTTTCAATTTATCACAATACCCACAGCATCCGTAGGCATTACAGCGGGTTTAAGGGGGGGAGAAGGAAACAAAGAACCAATAAATAACGCAGGTCAAACAAAACATGTACCCGGAACACTTTCGTACTCGCACTACACAACACTATCTTACTTCAGTGGGCGTATCGAGTTTGGAGTTACATCGTCTGAGAGAATCGTTGCGACATCGGATAGTAACTTAATTGTTTCATTGGCTTATGGTGCAGGGAAAAAATTGCATTTTAAACGCTTCAGTTTTACAGGCTATTTGTTTAATCTTATTTTCATGGTCCAGCCGTTGAGACACGTAATCAGGCTTGGAAAAATATTTTCCGGGGTCAATATCTGTTCTAGTGTGGAATATGTTGTGAAAGAGTTTCATTCTGAGATATTTCCAGCATTGCTGTAGTGGTTCCCAACCGAGGCCTTCTTTTGCTCTTGAAATACTGAAATTCCTGGTATAATTTGAACAAACAAAACGAACAGCTATGCTTTGAATTCCTTATAAACTGTTCACGTCACATGCCCCAATGTTACATCGAACGCGGCGGGCGCGTGCCGCCCCGGCTGACGTGGTTTTGGACTTCGTCTCAGTGAGCGCTCGCGTACTCGTCGGCGGTCGGCGCCGTGGAACTCCCTTGCTCGGTACTTTTGCTAGATTTGATCACGAATATAGGTCGGGATTCTTTCGTCACGAATATAGTTCGATAGCTAATTATGGGTAACATTTCGAGGGAAAAATAGGTTGACCTATATTCGAATAAATCTGGCATACCGGAAACCTGGCGTGTTCCACATGGATAGTGTGGCATCACACGCTAGTATGCGAAGCTTTGTTGCTGCGTCAGTTCTTGATAGAGGGATGGTTTCCTTCACGGCTTCTTCATGAGCCCTCCTAGCAGCTTCATCGGCATGCATGTTCGTTGCCCATGATGCCGCAGTGGCCTGGGAGCCACTGAAAAGTTATGTCATGCCCTTTTTCTGCTAATTGGTTATATAGCTGCCTTATTTCCAGCACGATTTGGTCTTGTGGTCCACGACGTAGAGCGGATAACAGACAATGCAGAGCTGCCTCTGAATCGGTAAATATGCTCTATCTTCGAGATAGATCTTTATGAATCATGCAAAGTGCGCGGCGAAGTGCAGCAAGCTCCGCAGCAGTCGGCGTTGTCCGGTGAGTGGTTGTGAACTGAATGGTCACGGCTTTTTCAGGAAAGATCACAGACCCTTCAAGTGTTGGCGAGCCATCAGTGTAAATGTGAAGATGGTCCTTGTTTGTCTCCTGCAGCATGAGTAGAGATAGCTACTTGAGAGCTGGCGACGAGAATCCGGCTTTCGTTCGAATTCCTGGTACCGAGGGTCGAACTTGTGGGTGAGTCAAACACCAAGCAGGTGATAGCAACCTCTCGGCAGGCGTATAATCTCTAGGGAGGCAGTCACGGTACGCCGCTATCTCCTGGCAAAAGGAGGCACTCGGTCGGTCTTTCGGCAGTGCGGCGAGGAGGTGGAAAGGGGTGCGGGCAATGTGCCTGATGTGTGCTCTGAGCACTTGCAATATCATATGAGTTGTGATTAGGTAATTTTGAGCTATCGCAATTGTTTCCGCTGTCATTGTGCAGCGCGGTAATCCAAGACAAACCCCGGGTGGCTGTGCCTGAGCCCTCTCGATTGCGCGAATGTTACTTTTGCAGGTATTGCTCAGTACAGGTAAGCTGTACCTCGGATACCCGAGAAACAGCGCCCTGTAGATCTAGAACATCGCGTGTACTGACGCACCCCACGTTTTCCCTCCAAGAAATTTGAAAAGGTGTGAAATGGCCGTTAGACGCTTCTTCAGGTAGGCCACATGGGCACTCAAGCTGAGGTCTCGATCAATGATCACCCCTAAGAATCCGTGCATCCTGGCGTAACAGAGGCTCTGCCCATTGATAGATATGCCATAGGACGTCATTGGTTTCCGCGTAAACGCGACCAGCGCGCATTTCTCAGGTGAAATCTGGCGGCCTTGTTCGCTAAGATACACCGATATTGAAGTCGCGGCTTTTTGTAGTCTCGAGTGCACCTGAGGACGTGTAACACCTGACGTCCACACACAAATATATGTCATTGATATCTGACATTGATATCTGGACAGCACTTGGTATGCGTTCCACGAGACCGACAAGAACAAGGACGAATAGTGTGGGGCTCAAGACGCCACCTTGGGGAACACCACGGTGCGTGTAGTGTTGAGAGGTCGGACCGTCATCGGTCTGCTCAAAAAATGACCTCATCTGTAGGTAGTTGCGGGTCCACTGGTAAACTCGGCCACCAAGGCCAACCGATTCAAGAGCGTCAAGCATGGCTCCATGAGCAACACTGTCCTAAGCTCCCTTTACGTCGAGAAACATGGCGACAGATAACCGTTTCAATCTCTTTTGATGCTGGACATAAGTGAGGAGGTCGATGACATTATCACTGGAGTAGCGGAGACGTTGAAAATCGGCCATAGCGTTTGAATAAACTCTGTAGCTTTCCAGGTACCAATTCAATCTGGCAAGGATCACGCGTTCCATCACCTTGCCTACGCAACTAGCCAACGTGATTGGGCGGTATGACGTGAGTTCTTGTGGTGAGTGGCGAGGTTTGAGGAGTGGCACCAGACGGCTTGTCTTTCATTTTGAGAAACGTTTCCATCTCGCCAGGATTCATTGAATATATCCAGTCACGCATTTCGTGCTCGCTCAACCAGGTGACACAAGATGCGGTACGATATGCCATCTGGTCCAGGCGACGACGACCGATTACATAAAGCAAGGGCTGCATCGAGCTCCTCGGTGATGAAAGGCAGGGCCATGCGTGAATCCCGTGAATGCGGAGCGATGTTATCTGTACCAAGGGAGCCTGTGTACTGTTATTGCTCGGCAATCTTCCTGCAGAAATATTCTGCAACCTCGATGTCCTCTCGACGTTAAAAAAGCGCCAGGGCTTTTAATGGCGCGCGTTGTTCGGAAATACACGTAGGCCTCGCACGGTTCTCCATATACGAGAAGGCGGTTAAGAGGTTTTCAGGACCGTGCCACTCTTCAGAAGACGTTCTAAAGTACTCACATCCAATTTATTAAGTGCCTACTTCACTTACGCCTACAGACGTAACATGCTCGAACATGTGTATTATGCGCAAGCTGAACAGCTCAATGCAATATGATATTTTATTGCGATAGCAATTACATGGACACTTCAACCGGATTTCTGCCGTCGGCGTCGTCGTCGCCGTCGCCGTCAGGTTCCCTATAGATAAAATCTTCGCCGCGCGCCGTATGCCCGAGCGGAAGCGTGCGGGGACGCGCGCTATCACGGAGAGCGAACGCACTCAATCTCCCACGCGCAAGCAAGGAAGCGGGAAGCCAGCGCCGGAGGGAGCTGGGGGGGGGGGGGGGGGGCGCACTTCTACTCTGCCAGCAACCGCGCTCGTCGCTCGCTCGCACCGTCGCTTATCTCCACACGGCTCTGACCTTTATGCGCCGTGCATTCGCCGCTCAGTTTCCGTTGAAGCGATAGACCGCACGTACCTTCGCCCGCTGCTTGCTGCCAGCGTTTTGACAGTCGTTGTCTGCAGTCATTCAGTGTGATCTATTCATGTTTGTTTGTGCGCGCTCACACCACGCTTGTTCATTCAGTTAGTAATAGTAGGGCCACATTTTCCAACGCACGCTACACATGCAATGCTGCCCGGATCGGCAGTGCAGCGCTACAGGTGTGTCCCTTCGCACGCGCTGCCCACGGGAAGCGCTTCTCATCAGCACCACCGTTTCACAGGCGCCTTCTCGTGGTCATCGAGTCTCTCTTCATGTCGGTCTACTTACGGCGCAGCACACCTGCTTACTTAATCAGCTCATGTTTACTACAATTCATATTGCTACCAAAGCCGCTCACCTTACTTCGTATGGCATTGCTGTGTTGCTATCGCATTCATTGCTTCGCCCTTAGGGCAAAACTGTGACATTTTTTTTACAGCACACCAACGTGAATTTAAGGTTTTCTTGGCACTACGTAATTGCTTGAATTTCACCACGGCGTCGTTTTGAGAACGTAACTCAATCTGATTCCTCATTTCTTGATTTCCGGAGAGCGTATGATACGGCATCTCATTCAATATCGTTGCGTAAACGAGTTAATTTAAGCGCGAAAGCGTGGTCAATTTCATCCCGCGACCTCGTGCTTATCAGCCGAACTCAATAGCCACTAAGCCACCACGGCGGGTTGATTGGTGTATAATACATCAATTTTATCCTCTTTAGATGTATTATTAGGTGAACTTTGCGGAATTGCGATAATGGTTTTTACTGAGAAGTTATATAGAGTTGTAAACCTGGTACCAGTTGACAGTAGACAAGAACTTTATTGAAAGGTCCTGAGGAAAAAAAGATTGGGGGAGCCGAAGGCACCCCAATCAATCAAGGTGGCTCTCGGCGACGTCGCGGGCCCTCTGGACGGCCTGTCGTTGATGCGTGAAGTCCGCGCTTTGCAGTAGGGCGTCCCACTTGGACTTGTCGTGAAGACCAGAGCCCGCGTTTAACGGGCACAGCCAGAGCATATGATCGAAAGAGCAGTACTCGTGCCCACATTTGGAGCACGATTGCGGGAAGTTGGAATCTATCCGATTGAGCGCTCTGGGGGTGAGGTACGATCTCGTCTATAAGAGCCTGAACGTGACAGACTGAGCCCTGTTTAATTTTTGGTGAGGGGGAGGGAATTTCATCCTGCTCAGTCTGTAGTGGGATGAGATCTCGTTAAAAGTGGTAAGAGGGTCTTTAAGGGAGCAATCCTGTGAGAGAGCTGGACCGTTAGCCCGGGCGCGGTTCGTGAATTCACGCGCTAGGGAGTGGCCTGCTCGTTGGGGTTGCAACCCGCTTGATTAACTACTCCTTTAACGTGGGCCGGGAACCAGGCGATGCGGTGACCTCTTATCTCGTTGTCCGGAGTATTTTGAAGAGACTTGTTGACTAGGCTAGCCGTGTGCTTAGACACTAGGGCTGGCGAGAAGGCCCTGACGGCAGTGCGCGAGTCGGAGAAAACAGTCGTTGGGCCTTTCGCAGCGTTATAAGGGCCAAGGCTATCGCGGTTTCCTCCGCCTCGTTTGCGTGCTTAGTGCAACAGACGCAGTGCTAATCAGCGTTCCGCGCGCGTCTACGACCGAGATTACAAACCTGTTTTCGCTGCCGTATTTGGCCGCGTCAACGAAGAGTGCATCTGCCCCGTACGGATTAACTCTTTGAAGGTTGGCTTTAGCCCGTGTGATTCTTCGGCCCTCGTTATATACCGGATGAATGTACCAAAAAAATTTTTTTTGAGGAGGGGGTTCTTTTTCGGATTCGATTTTAATTTTCAGATTTTCAAGAATAAAAAAACTGACAGCCTAAACTAAAAATTCGCGCCCGATAATCACTAGACCGTTTGGCGGTACGTCGTCTGTCGTCTGGCAAAATGGGCTGGACTGGTCTGGCTCGCTATGCTAGCTGTCTGGTGTGGAATCGCGTTTGCGGTCGCATAGGCGGGTCTTTACTTGGTTGGTCTCTTGGCGATAAAAGCACGCGCGACAGTCGGATTTCGTGACCTATCTGAATCCGAACCATAAGTTAGGTGCAGAGAAGGCACGCGCCTCCGGTGCTTCGGCAAAGCGCGTAAACGCTAGAGTCGAGAGTAAGCATTTGGATTATGTGAGTGCGCTCCGGCTGTGTGAATGCATGTGAATGTGACTTTAACCTGCGGCGCCTGCGTAAAGTGATCGCGTGATAGCTCAGCCCGCGGATCAGGCCCGAATTCACCCCCCATGTGAATCCAGATTTATTTGAAGTTGGCGGCATTGTGAGCGAAAAGCTGGGATGCTCGCGTCATATCGCTGCCGTCATAGTTATGGCTGTCGCAACGGTTCATAAGCATGGTCGCCGCACAAACAAGTCAGCGTGTGTGGAGTCACATGCAAGCTGTGTATATTGATAGCTATACGTAGGGCGCCTGGTATTCATACTTCTCTCGTGCCAACCAGTGATATTGAGGAGATTCGCGTGTGCGTCCCGTGCTATAGCAACCCAAAGGGAGATTATGTGCGCACTCACCAGCTTCCATTATATAGGCTACAGACGCAGCATTGGAAGGCGGGAATAAATGTCAACCTATACATCTGCCGTTCGCGTGCATCACATCGCATTCCAACAAGTTGCTATTGAAAGCAAGAGCGCGCCATTCTCCGCGATACTGAACTGCCTTTGGGACCAGCCCAGGTCTTCACGGAACAGGTTGTAACGTTTCTTCGTCGGAGTAGAAAAAATCTCAGCCGCTATGCCATCGCAGTCGCCGTCATACATTATTTGTCGCCTTGCTGCTGTCGTCAAGCACCCGTTAGTGTCACGCGCACAATTTTTCGCCTTACACAAATATGTCGGTTATTATTATTATTATTATTATTATTATTATTATTATTATTATTATTATTATTATTATTATTATTATTATTATTATTTGATTTGTACACATATGCACACAAGGACACGAAGGAAATAGGGAGGGAGCAAGCTGACAACTGCCACCGAGAGGGGCACAACGCCTGCCTACTCTTTCAGGAGGAGGGTATAGAGGAAATGAATATAGCAGGAAAGAAAAGAGGAAATAAAGAAATGACGGAGACACAGACAGAACAAAACAAAAACACAAATAATGTCTATAAACGGGAGGCAAAGGCAGTATCTTTCAGAAATGCTAGCAAGGCTCGATGGGCCTGGTCACGTCGAGCAGCGCACCCCCTTGGAAATAGGCAATCGTCAAGGGTCGCACATTGCAGTCCAATAAGTCTATATTCCTTAATTAGCAATGTGCGCTGCGCAACAAATGCGGGACACTGTAAAACGAGATGTTCAAGTGTCTCACAGGAGCCACAAAACGTACACGACGGGCTGTCCACATGCACGTCCTTGTCGGTGTAGGCGTTCACGCACTGATACCTGCACATCCAACCCTTAACTTGTATAACAGCGCTCTAGCACGACGGGGCAAGCCTCGACCACGAACACGGGAAGGAAACGACCCGTCTGCAACACGCTTGTCTGGGTGCTGCTTTAGGAGGTGTCCGCGTATCAGAAGACGAGCGTTTTCAAACATACAGGAAATGTCAGGGCAGTCACATTCGTGGTGGGCACAACTTGAAGCGAGGCGATCAGCCTCTTCATTTCGGGCGATGCCCACGTGCGAGGGTATCCACTGGGCAATGAGGGACACTCCACGCGAAGTAATTTTGCCGGCAGATTATTGGATACTGCATAAAATTGGGCTATCGGCACCTTGTCTCAGTCTGCTGAGGGTGGCTCGGGAGTCTGTAAGAATGACGAACTTCAATGCGATTAATTCTTCGTGTACGTACTTCAGAGCAACATTAATCGCTGCCAGTTCTGCAGTTCTTGATGAGCTTGGATGAAGTATTGCAAAAACCCGTCTGATGTCAGTCGAAGGGCAGAAGAAAGTTACAGAAGCGTCTTGGGCGTCGCTGCGTACAGATGCGTCCGTGAATACTATAATATAATCTCTGAATTTTTCAAATAGGTGGGACTGGGCCAATTATTATAGTGCCGAAACAGGCTGGCTAGACGTTTTGTGTATTTCGGGAATTGACGGACAAATGGGGAAGGAACATTTGTTGTGATTTTCCGGAGTTGTGAAGGAAGTAGTGTATTCTAAACTGCGAGTAGTGTCCACAAACAATGCCGCCATTTTCCCCATGCGAGAGAACGGGAGCTGAATCAGCCGATTAATGAGTGCTTGGCCGTCTGATGCTCGGTGCAAACGCTCGATATGGTGTAGCGCTCTTTGGTCTAGCTGCTTGCAAGCTCAGGGGCAACTGGTACGCTTCTGGGAGTAGTGGAACAGGTAGCGCCTCACGAGGCAAGCCAAACATGACTCGGAGGAAACACGATAGTCCCATTCCAATTGAGACATCACATTTGGCGGCACGTTCAAGACTGGCAAGGCATACATCACGCCAGAGAGGACAGATGATTGATATACCTGAAGTGCTGTCGTCTGGTCGCAACCAGCACCTCTAGCAGTCAAGGCGGCCACATACTTGAGCAGCGACCGGGATTTTT
This sequence comes from Dermacentor silvarum, assembly GCF_013339745.2. Lineage (NCBI taxonomy): Eukaryota > Metazoa > Arthropoda > Arachnida > Ixodida > Ixodidae > Dermacentor > Dermacentor silvarum. Next base: position 145,302,016 of record NC_051154.1, read on the forward strand.
ACCGCACAGAGGTAATGGCAGGGCGCCAAGACAGGCGATCATCGATAATTACGCCCAGGTAGCGGTGGTGTTGTACCCATTGTACTGGTGTCTCTCCAAGGTACAGCCGGCTCATGCTTCGACGAGCGCGTTGCCTTGGATGATACGCGATTGCCGTTTATCTGCTAACGCCTTTGCAGAACCTCAAACGAGGCTATAGTCAACTGCTCGCACAATACTTGACAAAACATCGACTCCCACAGTGCGCCGGATCTACATAACTTTTTCTCTTTCTGAGTGTGAAATAGATTCGTTGGATGACGCCCTACATTGAGTGTACGCACGCGCAGGTTGGCTTTCTGTGTATGTATCCCGTGGTTTTCTTCATAATAATGTATCAGTTGTTAGAGGCTTTCCTGTGTGCTTACGTCACTGTTACGCGGAAAGCAAAACATGAAGAGGTAGGCGTATGCATCGCCGAAAATAGCGTGTTTACACTAATTCCTATCTCTCAAGGGCAGCAATCTTGACGAATGCTGTGAGTTTTATAACTACCATAAATTTACGAGCCTTTGTGCTGCGCTCGTCAAACCAAACGGATAAGAGCAACTCGTCGCCTTTCTGTGCGAACAAGCGCGGCTGTGGCAATGTGGGGGTTGCTTATATTTGTATGAAATATATGAAAGCCGAAAGTGCCCCCATATGTGTTTTCGGTTTTTCACTTATTCAAGGGGTGTGCGAATATTCGTAATTTTAATACGAGTCAAACAGGCCTTGTTATTTTATGAGTATTCGATTCGAGAAATCACTATTCCAATTTGTTGATTATTCGTTTCTGTTTGTATAGAAGAGATAACAACACTTATTGGAGTGTTGCGGGAGAAAGATCGATGTAAGTGGGGACTGCTCCGGATGATCCAGCGGCAGGGGAGCCGCTGTTGTTGCGTTTCGTAAAGCTGAATTCGTAAAGTTATTCGCTTATGATGTGTTCCACATCGCGATTCACTGACATTTGCTCCTACAAAAATTTCGAGCATAACAGCTTTTTGTATGAACATGGTCCCAATTCTTGAGCTAACGCATGGGGTAGACAATTTCTGTTCAATAATTTCCAGTCATGTGGTGAGCTCCGAGTCAGGATTTGGTAATGCCTGCCGTATGCACAGCACAATATGCTTAGGTTCTGGATAGCCTATATACGAATTCGTCGTCTTGATTTAGACAAGGCCATGTATTATTTAACCAGTCTCACCATATTTGCATCCCTTTATATAAATGTGTAACTCTAATGGTCAACCGGTTATCTGCACTACGCATTACATGGCCTTTCCAGCTCCATTTTTTTCTCTTAATGTCAACTAGAACACCGGACGACAGCGAGAAGCGCACGGGACAGAACGCCTAGCATATTTAGTTTCATCGCTCTTTGTGCGGTCCTTAACTTGCTCTCGAGCTTCTTTGTTAACCTCCAAGTTTCTGCCCCATATGTTAGCACCGGTAGAATTCAATGATTGTACACTTTTATTTTCATCGATAGTGGTGAACTCCCGGTCAGGATTTGGTAATGCCTGCCGCATGCACTCCAATCCATTTTATTCTTCTGAAAATTTTCTTCTCTTTATCAGGGCCCACTGTGAGTAATTGACCTAGATAAAAGTACTACTGGGTGTCAAACAGAACGGGCGACAGTAGAAAAGAAACGCAGTCGAGGACAGCCAAAAATTAGGTGGGGCAATGAAATTAGGAAATTTGCAGGTGCAAATTGGAATCAGCTAGCGCAAGACAGGGATAATTGGAAATCTCTAGGAGAGGCCTTCGTCATGCAGTGGACATAAAAATAAGATGATGGTGATAATTATGATATCTATGAAGGGTGTATAGATATCAGTAGAGACCGGATTTTAGGCAAATGCCTTTTTTGTTCCTTGCGCTCCTATCGCCCCATTTTGATATATGAGCATGAATTAGACTTTAAGAAGGGCTTTTATAGTGTTTTTATAGTGCCTATAAATGCCTATTTTAGCGTTTGTGCCTAAATGCCTATAAATTCCTATAAATGCCTATTTTCAATATCGGCGCGTATATGAACACTATTTGGCCTCAAGTTTCGCTTTCGATTGCAGTTAGAGACCGTTATTAATGTTACCGGGCAACATTGACTGTTCGGAACTCTATGGGGTTCAACCTAGTCCTTTAGTTCAACCAACTCCCGGAAAAGAACTGCTAGCAGCATTGAAATGGGACGCGCCAGCCAGCATACGCCGCCGCGCTGACATTGCGCGAGCGGTTGGCGAATGCGAAACTGCGGAGAGTTGTCAGGGCAAAGGAGAGTGAAGAGCAAAAGAAGAAAGAAAAATGTGATGTGCACACGGCTTTTGTTTTGTTTTTAAGGTGTTCTTTTATTTTTAAGGTGTTCACCGCCGTCAGGCGTTCCTTCTCAGCGTACGAGGCCATTCTCAGTGACAAGAGGCACAATTTTGAATCCAAAAATCTCGAGATGGTGGTAGTTTGCTATTGTTTCCACAACATTCACAGTGATTCTTAGACTACGTTCGGCGTGCTCTCCAAACAGATTTCTTCAAACATGTGCACTTCAAATGGGCGGAAGTGTATTTGGCAGTGTTGGGACGTCTGGCCTGTACAATTCGGATAATGTCATTGTATATGAGAAAATTACGAAGATTTGTACCTAACAGTCCTCATTTAAGAACATGCTAATTTCTTAATAAATCGTAGTCTCTCTTGCATTTGTTATTTGTCTGTTTTTGTTGTGTCTCAATTTAATTGCGTCAGGTAGACATAAAGAATCGGTTTTTTTAATCAGTATTCCCAGCTTTCAAGCACTCTTTTTCATGCCTGTTTCACTATATGCGACGCTCGAGCCCAGTGGCCATTGAACATGAATATGAGCAGTGTGCTTATTGAATGAAGCCAATTGATCGTCATTAGTCCGGCAGTTTTATGGGACAATTACGCGGCTATGTTCAACTGTTGGCGCCTTTGTGCAATCATAGAGAATAACATTTCTTGTTTTCCTATCGTAGTAGATATAGGCCGCGCACGTCTTCGTTTGAAATTATTTGCATTTATGTAAAAACTATTGTGCCTATATTTACGACGTTGGAGCCCTAAAACGTTGTTTTGCCTGTCTGTTTTTGGCGCCTAAAACGCGCTTTTTTAATGCCTAAACATCCGGCCTCTAGACATCACACTTCTCACCTTCAACGAACACCACACTCTATGTGCATCTGGGGATGTGGTGTCCCCTTGTTTCACTAATCACGTTGTCATGTTACGAGAAGTAATAAATACGGCAAATCTACAAAAACTTTATCTTTCACTTTGTGCATAAGTGAAAGATAAAGTTTGTGAGTCAATTTGGTTAAAAATTGTCTTATTTATTAGTTCTCGCAACATGCCTATGTTGATATATATATATATATATATATATATATATATATATATATATATATATATATATAAGTCTCTCCTACTCGCATAAAAACTTAGCGGTGACCGGTGTTGGGTGCGTTCTTTGTTGGTATAGAAGCTTGCTGGCGCTTTCTGGCAATGACTTACAGTAATGCGAACGATATTTCCAATGATCATAGGCTTGTGTCACGTCGTTTCTTTTAAAGCGAAGTATATGCTAGGCAAAATCGTATATGGCTATAGATGAAATCGCCTGTGTACATAAAACTATCATCATCAGCATTGGCTCGAGCCTCGTCGTCTTCTTCCGCAGCTGGCTCGTTGGCATCCCTCGGGTTGCACTCGTGCCACTGCTCCCGCGTTCGTCGTCTTCGTCCACAGCTGGCTGCGTTGCCGCTCGTCATTCCAACGTAGAATTTCACTTCTGTCGTCGTAATACGGAGGCCGCGTTTACGGGGGTATGAGTCATTACATTGAGCAATTCATTGTCTTGCGTAGTGGTCAAATTTAATTTAAAAGCAATTTAATTTCGAAGACTCGCAAGCGGCAATGGTGGGCGAATGCTGCTAACCACGCCGCCGAGAAAACTCGAGACATCGAACGCAAGCGACAACGGCTGGACTGCGGGCATACTGTCAGTGACGTCGTTCTCTCCGTCGCAGCCGAACGTGTGTGTAACCTCATAATTGAGAAATACTTTAATGAACCCTCGGGATTAACCCAGTGATAAACACCGGGGCCGCACGTTTCAGCTTCGCTGGTTAACCATCTTCACGGAGTGGAAGGGCCGACGATTTTTTTTTTGTCTTCCTAAAATACTGGCGAGTTACCGTTTCCACATAAACCACTTACAGAGACGGGGCTTGAGAATATCATGAGGCATCGTCGAACCACCTCTGTGAATAGGCGAATATTATTCCCAATTGAGTTATTATAGAAGCGTTGGAAAGTTCTGAGGAGTTTACTGAAGTACAGTGTAAGTTCAGTTAAAATAATATAGACATCTAGAAAATGCTGCAAACATAAATGCTTACAGTATTTACGCACCAATAATTTGTGTTGATGCAAATATCTCTTTATTTTATCATTGGACAGTCACCCTTACGGGTGTTTGTTAACTTACCGAGAAACGTAGAAACATTGTTTCATCGACTACGGCTAGGTGTGGCGGCTGTGGCCTTCACCGATAAAATAGGAAGCGCTGAATCAGCATTGTACGCTTGTGGTGAACCAAATGAGGACATATCACATGTGCTGCTAACTTGTCCGCTTTATGCCATGCAGACGCGAGAGCTGTGCGTCAAGTTTAGAACTGTGGCAGCCTCGTTTCCTCCAGCAATGGGGAATCATGCGCGGTCTTTGGGGCCTACTCTTGGACCATGGCTGATATTGCAACGAGAACTTGTGCATTTCTTTCTTTCTCTTCGTTTCTTTCTTTCTTTCTTTCTTTCTTTCTTTCTTTCTTTCTTTCTTTCTTCTTTCTTTCTTTCTCTTCGTTTCTTTCTCTTTTATTCTTGCTTGCTGGCTTGCTTTCTTGCTTACTTTATTTCTTGCTTTCTGCCTTCGTTCTTTTTTCTTTCGTGTTGCAGCCTAGCCTTGAAGTACTTATAGTATGCGTGTGTCTGAACTTTATCTTATTTTTCAAGATCGTACCTAAGTGTGACATTACGTAATCCCCTATTTGTTTCGTTTTCTTTATTTGTTTCATTTCCAGCAGTACTTTTTCGAGTAATGTTTATCGCTCATTGGGCCTTAGCCTACATGGAACTAAAATGGAGCAACCGGAAGCACCCTGCTTCCGACCTCTCCACCTGGTCCGAGCTAAATCTAACATTTAGAGTTCGACAACCTTCATATTGCACAACGGCGCCTATGCGCCGACTTTCAAAAGGGGCACCATTCAACTGCTTTGAAGCACTGATTGTGACTCTCTGGCGCGATGTAGTTAGAGTACTCTTGGCTTTTAGATACGTTGAACATGACGCAAAATACTTCCCGTTCATTTCATGGGTGCAAAAAAAGAAATAAATAAAGAAGCAATAAATTATCTTGTAAAAAGGGGGGTACTGCTCTAGAAACCCACGGACAACAAAGGTAGACGTGGACAGAAGGTGTGCTGTTTCTAGCGCAGTACCCCCAGTTTTACAAGAGGAACATCCACCAACTAGCCCAACTTGCCGCTCTACTGCAATAAATTATGTTCATCAGCTCTCCCTTACAGCGGGACTTTGGCTTCCAGACTGATAGACAAATGGCCGCCAACAACTATCGTATCCGTTTGAACAATGGAGGAGAAAATAAGACAGAAACGAGAACTCTACATTTATACCTCACGTGGTGGCAGCTCTGACTATCGAAAGGTCATGAGCGTGGCTCCCGACATAGGGAAGTGCGCGCGTGATCTTGGATTAACAGGTATATATGCTGGACTCGCTCGATGAAGTGCCCACCGCTGCAACTCTAGGTGTTCTGCAACAAAGTTATGCTCGGATCTTTGTGAATAGAATGAACTGGTGGGGCACAGCTTCTGCTGTTTGTGCCGATCTTGTCTGCTTACGTGTTGGAGCAATGCTGCCAAATATAATTTCCTTCTTGTCTTTTCTTTTCGACTGGCTACTGTGATACAAATATTTCAAAGGATGCGGCAAAGTTGTCTATACATTGAATGGATCGATTTCCGCATGACAAGAGCATGTTTTGTGTGGAGTACGTAGGTGTTCAACTGCTGAACAAGGATCACAAGGATGCACTAGATGCAAAGGGAAAAGAAACAAGGCGTCTTTGTCTAGTTCCCTTCCTTCTCCGTGATAACCTGTGTCAGGAACTTAAGCCCTTGTATCGGGCTTTGTTTATTCTCACTGCATAGCCGACGTGCCTTAAAAAGGCACACTACCGTTTGAATTCCGAGTGAATAGAAGATATGCGAAATTCCGCAAGCAAGCTCTCGCGCACACTTTGTTTGACCTAACAAAGATGACCGACCTCGGGTTAGAATCGCAATTATGGTTTTAAAACGCGGGCTGCTGACAACATTCCTGCTGCCTTCCTTCGCTCGCACCATGCACCCAAGCTGTGAAAATGAATGTTCCAGGTTTAACAGTGCTACTAGCTGAAAGACGGTCATCTTGGTTACGGCGTCGGCTTTGTCACTTTCTTTGTTACTTTTGCGCCTCACGCGTCCATTGGCGAGTATTGTCTCCAATCCCGCTTCTGACTGCCAGGTGAAGAGCGACACGGGTGAGCGCTACACGTACGGGGAGCTCGAGGATGCCTGCACCCGCGTCGCCGCCGGCCTTGGCCAGCCTCGGCTTCAGGCCAGGAGACATGGCTGGCATACACTGCGAGACGAGCCTGGATGCCATGGTTGCCTTCTACGGCACTGCTTTCGCCGGCGGCTCCACGGTGTTTGCCAAGGCGAGCCTTACAGCACGTCAGTTTTCTCTTTTCTATTTTTTACTACCTCTCGCACTCGCTCGTTTCTTTTTTTCCCCCTTTTCTAGTTTTGCTTTTTGCACGAATCAATTACATGTAACTTGCCAAGAGTGTTTGATTCATCGCATATGTGGACTAATTGGGGTGACCACTTTGGATGTTTCTGATGCTTTTCTGGTTAACATTCCTGCATTCTCCCTTTCATTTTTTTCTCTCTCTCTCTCGCTCTCTCTCTTTGTAAATTAGGTATATCTATCCTTGACTGTAGTATAGCTCTGTAGAATAACGTTGCGCTAGAGGTTCCGCTCATGCGCAACGAAGCTGACGTCGCACATCCCTCTTCCCGCGGTCTCATTCCGATTGGTGCTGTGCACAGCTCCCGATTGGATGCATAGTCATTTCAACAGCAGGCGCGAGACGGACCGCTTTATCTCGCCGTATAGCCAAGCTTCAATTTACGCCGCCCTACTAGCCCTACTACGTCGCAGGAGGGTTGCACTGCGAGCCGCGCTTCGCATTGATGCGCGCGTGATCGGATAGTTTGAATGAATAAGTTGTCGTCATTTATTTCGGTTTACATGGTTGTCTTGAAATGTTGAAACACGGAACTAGACGTTTATGACGATTCTCTTCAATTTTCCGAATTAACCTCGTGATGTAAAATTTATAATTAAGAAGTTATTTAACATAATTATTTTAATTAGTTAATAGGTTGCTTTGGTGGCTTCTTTGCAAATAATTAATATTCATCAATGAATAATAATAATTAATCTTTAGGGATGTTATTCCAGCAACTTTTGCGGTTCTTTTCTTTCTTTCTTTCTTTCTTTCTTTCTTTCTTGAAAGTGTTAAAACTAAAAACAAAAGCACAATGTATGCGGTTTGGAGGCACACTTGACCTATTTTCGAGTGGTTTAAGATGCTGGCTTCAATCGCAGATAGGGCAAATTGGAATTCTTTCGATGTCTATGAATGTTTCTTCACGTGAGTTACGCACCACCAAAATAGAACTATCCCTGGCCAGCGGCCCGATACCCGAACACGATGAGATTCGAGTGCTTGGTCTCTTTATCCACAAACACAAACTAGTTGATACGACAATAGCGTAATTGCGTAAGGTGGGGGACAAGGTGGGCCGGATGGTCCGCCGGGTTTCCAACAAACGCGAGGGGTTACGGTGCAAAGACGCCTACGGTTGGCGCATGCATTCGTGACCAGTCGAGTCCTCTACTCGACTCCTTACCTCCACCGACGCAAGTGTGACGAGAACGCCCTCGAGGTGATTCTCAGGAAGATGTACAAGCGTGTGTTCGATCTCCCGATAACCACGTCCAACCACCGCCTCATGGGCCTGGGGATGCTAAACAGTTTCGCGGAGCTGCGGGCGGCACACTTGACCAATCAATATACAAGACTTTCAAAGACGCCGTCGGGACGCCGCCTATATATTAGCCCGACTATACACATCAAGCACCCAACACTGACGGAAGAGCGCGTACGCTTCCCCGAAGTCTGCAGATACGCCCTGCAGGTGCGGCCTCTTCCGGCCAACATGACACGTGACGACCAAAGTAGTAGGCGCCTTGCGCGGGCGAAGGCACTTGCCTGCCACTATAAACGAGGCAACCTAAATTTGCCCGCGCGGCGCCAGCGCCGAATGCTCCCCTGGCGGAAGGATGGAAGTGTCGAAGGTCGTCTCTGGGCCAGCGCGCGCCCGTGTTCTCTACGGCGCGAGCGATCGCGTGCGTTGTTTTCGCGACGGCGAGCGCGACTTCAGCAACAAGGAAAGGTGGCACGCAATACTGCTGTGTTGTTGATTGCCACAACAGCCTCGAAAGGTCGAAAGCCGCCCGTGAAGTCCTACAGAATTCCGGAGAGGTGTTACGAGAAGGACAGACGACAAGCGTGGAAAACTGCAGTGCGCCAAGCCACGTACTTTCGCATTCGCGTGCAATATCACGACCGCTCGATAAAAACACAATAGTAATATGCCTGTATTTAGCGCATGGCCGTTTTAGACATGTCGCATAGTTGAATCGTACAGTGACATCCACCGTATTAGCTTAGCGGTAAATGCATACGTGTTGCGCCGCTAAGCTCGACGACGCGAGCTCGATTCCCGGCCACGGCGGCCGCATTTCGATGGGGGCGAAATGCAAGAACACACTGGTTACTGTGTACTTTGATTTTTGTGCATGTTAAAGAATCCCCAGTGGTCAAAATTATTCCTGAGACCCTCCATTACAGCGTGCCTCATAATGATATCGTGGTTTTTGCACGCAAAACCCCCGAATTTAATTGATTGTACTGTTCGTTCACTCGCGATCGGCAAGGACGAGCTCGAGAGAATTATACCCCTTTTCCAAACGCTGCAACTTAAATTGCTAGTTGTGCAGGCAACAAAAGGGGCCGCGCGCTACTTGTCTTTTGTGTGGTGGCAATCCGTATTTAATGCTAGCTGCGGTCATCGCGTGCGTCGGTAAGCGGCAGATCGGAAAGCAGCTGCCCGAGACGTGCGCGTTATGTTGGTTGCTTGGCCATGCTTTCTAGGTTCACAATATCCAAGCATGCGTTAAATTAATTGCCACCTTGCACATTCTTCCTGCCAAGAATCTTCGTTTCCTGTAGTAGCCGGCCATCGGCGTGAGCTTACTTTAGCTGCAGCGGGGCATTCGCCCGACGAGAAACTAGATTTCCTTTGATGAGGCATGTGTCGCTAATTCTTACGCTCGTGCTGCTGGTCCCAATGTAATCGCTGGTCACCGTGATTTGGGTTCATTTCGCGGAGCAGTTTGTACGAGCGATTTCTCATGAGCAGTGAAAAGATACCTTCCTCACTAATGCAATGAGTTGCAAAGACTGTAACATCTGCATTGAATATGGCATGATATATGTTACCGAGCCGATGGGAAAGTCCGTACGTCCGGAAGGAAATCAGACAGCGTCTCCAGGCATAATGCGACGTTTTATTCTCGTCTCGGAAATATATAGAAAAAAAAGGGGGGGGGGGGAGGTGGGAAAGAAGAAAAGGTGGCACACGGCGCATGGGCAGCTGCCGCATGTCGATTCGGCTGACGTAAGTGATAACAATATACATTAAATATTTATGCAGCATGATATAGGGCATTGTGCGCATATGTAGTACTTACATCGTTAATTAATTTTATTGGCTTATTGATGCCTAATGCATGTGTTCTTTCTGTGCTGACAGTGCTGATGCCACTCCCTGGTAGCCAAAATGAGAGCAGCGGTGTGTGCGCGCCCAGCGACCAACGAAATCAACCGCAATCGTCACCGTCTCTGCAGATCTCTACAAGCATGCATGACCGCTTTGTTACGGCACCAAGAGAAATAAACGTGACTAAATTACTGAATTCGGTTTGTACAGTGGTGAGCACTGTTAGGGTGAACACCTCCTTAGTATTCAAGTTGGTATAACTTCAACATACCTTCTACTTCAGGGGGGAAATGTGCCGAATACGACGTCTAATGATGATGCCGATAAAATAAACAATAGTTTTCATTATTTTGTGCTAAACATTAACTGCTATAGGCTCGTGAATTCTAATGAGGTGTTCACTCTAACAGTGCTCACCACTGTAACTCTAACTCGATGTCGTATACAATCTTGGTGGACACCTCCGACCCGCACTTGGCTTTCACTGTCACATCACCAAACGCCAAACACGTGTGGAAGCAGACGCTCCCCTTTCTTGAGGTTGCGCCACGAAAAAATCTGTCGGCGTCGGCAACCTTCTTGAAACCGCATTGCAGCCTTTGCAATGCTGTTCAGCAAGCCGGCGATCTGCCGCCGTCGAAAACGGAGCGCTGTGAGCACGAGCAGCGAAGGAAAGCGCGGGCGAAACAATGTAAACAAAGCGGAGACTGCACCACGACGCGACCGCGCTGCTGGACATTTCCACTTTGGGGGCGCTGTCAGGAGGCGCAGTAGCGCCTTCTGGCGATCGTTTTCTTGTCTATGGGAACAAACGCGGAATCTTCTACGTGCACGCCTCCGGCTCTCACCATGAGGGGTAGTACATGGCCGCAGTCGTCCACCAAAACGTCGCGGTAAATGGCCTAACATTTAGAGCTCAAGACATAACACACGCGGAATAAGTCGCCATCGCGCTAGCTGCCGCAGACCAGGACTCACGCGTCATCATTACTGACTCGAGAGGGGCCTGCAGAAAAATTGAACAGGGGTACATTCCTCTCATTGCGTCTCGCATCCTTCAAAATAGCGAGTACCTCGGTGCCTCCGCGTCTCGAACGATCGTATGGGCTTCTGCTCATACGGACCTCGAAGGCAACGAAACGGCAGACGCCGCTGCCCGTGCGCTCACTCTCCGGGCAACGCCTTCAGAACCTTCCGAAATGGATCCCGAACCCAATCCGGCCCTCACTTTTCGAGAAATTACTCAATTATAATAATTCGGCCACGCAATTTATCCAAAGCCCTGTAAGGGTCTTACAAAGGCAGAGGAACGCACACTCCTCCGCCTTTACACCAAAACACTGATGTGCCCGGCAGTTTCAAACACTTTGATCCTGCCTGTACAGGAAAATGCCCGCAATGCGCGGAGAAGTCTTCGGACATCTTCCACATGGTGTGGGCGTGCCTCACCCCGAACCTCACCCCAAAACCAAACCCCACCCGGGAGGACTCGGAGGCAGCCCTGCTCGGCTGCTCCGACCTGGCGAGCCAGAAGGCCCTGGTTGCCCAAGCACAAGCCGCGGCGGTCGCCAATGGGCTCCTGTAATGAGGAGCCCACCTAGTGAGTGTGAGAGGTGGCCCCCTCCGGGCCACCTCAAGCTTCCTCCCTGTATTTTAAATAAAGTTTTTTCAGACAGACAGTGAGTTACGTGTGGAAGTTGACACGGAAACGAATGGGTGCTTGTTAGCGCTTCGTGGGTTCCCATAGTACGTACAGATGAGCGAAAAGTATACAATGATACTGCGTCAATCTAGAGCATGGTAATCGTAGTTTGGTATGACAAGAAACAGCGAAAAACTGAGAGGAGCCCGGGGAAATCATCTGCAAATCTCTGAAGCAGAATCCCTGTTACATCATGTTACAGCAACGGCTAGCGGGTACAGACTAGTTAACTGAACCGGCTAAGAATGACTTTTCCTGTCTAAGGCGTTAAAAGAAAATTCAACCTGGCAGACTTTGCGCGTTTTTTGGAAGGAAGAGATCCAAATGCAGACCGAAAGGGCATGTGACGTCACGTCATGACCACGTCAGTGACGCGGTTCTAGCACGAGAGAAACGGAGAAAGAGAAATTCCACCTTTAGTAGTTTTCCACAAACCAGCCGCCTTCTTTATAGACGAGGAACTTCCAACTCAGTTGGCCTTCCTATGAATGCGGGAAGTGCATAAGGACCACAAATGGCACTGCCTTACACATAGGCGTGATTTTCGTGAGCAATGCCCACGCTCACAGAAGCCAAAATATGAAATTTTGGTGTAATAGCTTTGAATAGGAAATAAATAAATAAATAAATAAATAAATAAATAAATAAATAAATAAATAAATAAATAAATAAATAAATAAATAAATGACTGATTGATGATTGATTGATTGAAGTGTTTTCACGTCGCCTGTTGTGTTCTACATAGTGTGATATGAACCCGACATGCATGCGACCGTAGGCATAGCTTTGCGCTAGCCCCGATAACGACATACAGGGGGCGCTGCGAGTGCCGCTTGCGTGACGTCAGGACACGGACGCGTGCCTGTCGTCTGCTACACTTAAGGCAATGTCGGGGCGCCTTCTGGAGCGTTAATGTTTTTTCGCTCTCGTTTACTATGCTAGTACACTTATGGCGGTCCTCTGGAATATATTTTTGCGATCTCTTCGTGTTTGTCGAAATTTATTCAAAGAGCTTATTGCATCATCATCAGCAGCCTGCAGCCTATATTTATGTCCACTGCCGGACGAAGGCTTCTCCCTGCGATCTCCAATTACCCGTATCTTACGCTAGCTGATTCCAATTTGCGCCGGCACATTTCCCAACTTGATCCCCCCACCTAGTTTTCTGCCGTCCTCGACTGCGCTTCCCTTCTATTGGTATCCATTCTGTAACTCTAATGGTCCACCGGTTATCCATCCTACGCATTACATGGCCTGACCAGCTTCATTTTCCCCTCTTAATGTCAACTAAACTATCGGCCATCCCCGTTTGCTCTCTGATCCACACCGCTATCTTCCTGTCTCTTAACGTTAGGTGTAACATTTTTCGTTCCATCAGTCTTTCTGCGGTCCTTACCTTGTTCTCAAGATTCTTTGTTAACCTCCAAGTTTCTGCCCCATATGTCAGCATCGGTAGAATGAAATGATTGTACACTTTTCTTTTCAACGACAGTGGTAAGCTCCCAGTCAGGATTTGGTAATGCCTACCGTATGCACCCCAACTCAATTTTATTCTTCCGTAAATTTCCTTCTCATGATCAGGGTCCCCTGTAAGTAATTGACCTAGATAAACGTACTCGTTTACAAACTGTAGAGGCTGACTGGCGATCATGAATTCTTGTTTCCTTGCCAGGCTATTGAACATTATCTTTGTCTTCGGCATATTAATCTTCAACCCCACTCTTAAACTTTCTCGGTTAAGGTCCTCAATCATTTGTTGTAATTCGTCCTCATTGTTGCTGAATAGGACAATGTCATCTGCAAACCGAAGGTTGCTGAGATATTCGCCGTTGATCCTCAGTCCTAAGCATTCGCAGTCTAAGAGCTTGAATACTTCTTCTAAGCATGCAGTGAATAGCATTGGAGAGATTGTGTCTCCTTGCCTGACGCCTTTCTTGATAGGTAACATTCTACTTTTCTTGTGGATAACCAAGGTAGCTGTGGAATCCATGTAGATATTTGCCAAGATATTCACGTATGCCTCCTGTACTTTATGGTTACACAATGCCTTTATGACTGTTGGTATCTCTACTGAATCAAACGCCTTTTCATATTCTATGAAAGCCACATAGAGAGGTTGATTGTAATCCGCAGATTTCTCAATTACCTGATCAATGACATGGATATGATCCATCGTAGAATAACCCTTCCTGAAACCAGATTGTTATCTTGGTTGAGTGAAGTCAAATGTTGCCCTGATTCTAGTGGAAATTATCTTGGTGAATATTTTATACAATTCTGAAAGCAAGCTAATGGGTCTATAATTCTTCAATTTTTTAACGTGTCCCTTCTTATGGATTAGTATAATGTTGGCGTTCTTCCAGCTCTCTGGTACACTTGAAGTCGTGAGGCATTGCCTATAAAGGGCCGCAAGCATTTCAAGCATGATATTTCCTCCCTCCTTGATTATATCAACTGTTATTCCATCTTCTCCAGCAGCTTTTCCCCTGGTCATGTCTTTCAAGGCACTTCTAACTTCCTCGCTAGTTATAGAAGGGGCTTCTGTATCCTTTTCATGACAACTTCGAATAAAAGTAGCTTGGCTGCTCTGGGCACTGTAAAGGTCAGTATAGAGTTCTTCCGCTGCTTTTACAATGTCATCGAAATTGCTGATGATATTACCCTGCTTATCTTTCAGTGCATACATTTTGCCTTGTCCTGTGCCAAGTTTTCTTCTCATTGATTTGATGCTGCGTCCATACTTTACTGCTTCCTCAATCTTTTCCACGTTATAACTTCGAATATCCCTTACCTTCTTCTTGTTGATCAGTTTTGACAGTTCAGCAAATTCCATCTGATCTCCCGAGTTTGCCTCTTTCATGTTTTATCTATTCTTTATTAGGTCCTGTGTTACTTGAGAGAGCTTACCTACTGGTAGCCTTGGTGTCTTACCTCCCACTTCAGTTGCTGCTTCTGAGATCAGCCTAGCTATGGTTTCAGTCATTACCTCTATGTTGTCTTCAGCTTCCTGTTTAAAGCTGCATATTTGTTTGCGAGCACCAGCCTGAATTGGTCTGCTTTTACTCTTACTGCCTCTAGCCAGGTTGGCTTGTTTCTTCTTGACTAATTTTACTCTTTCTCTCTTCAAATTTAGAGAAATTCTAGACCTCACTAACGTATGGTCACTGCACTTTACCCTACCTAACACTTCTACATCCTGCACTATCCTGGGATCGTCAGAGAGTATGAAATCTATTTCATTCCTTCTTTCTCCAATAGGGCTTTTCCAGGCCCACTTCCTATTGCTGCGCTTCCTGAAGAAGGTATTCATTATTCGGAGCCTATAACTTTCCGCGAATTCTACCAACATCTCTCTTCTAGCGTTCCTAGAATCGATGCCGTAGTTGCCAAGTGCTTGCTCACCAGCCTGCCTTTTCCCCACTTTTGCATTGGAGTCGCCAATGACTACATTATACTGAGTTTGTACCTTTCTCATTGCTAATTCAGCATATTCATAAAACTGTTCTATTTCTTCATCATCGTGACAAGAGGTTGGGGCGTAGGCTTGTGCTAGCTTCATTCTATACCTCCTATTCAGCTTTATTATGACGGCTGCTACCCTCTCATTATTGCTGTGGAATTCATCAATGTTGCCTGCTATGTCCTTGTGAACTAGAAATCCTACCCCGAATTCTCTCTTATCTGGAAGACCTCTGTACCAGAGGACGTGGCCGCTAATCAGCGCTGTATAAGCCTCACCAGTTCTTCTAACCTCACTAAGGCCAATAATATCCCAGGCAATGCCTGGCAATTCCTCAAATAGCCCTGGTAAGCTAGCCTCACTCGAGAGGGTGCGCGTGTTGAACGTTGCCAGGTTCACTTTCCAGCTATTTCATATACAACAATAAATTTCTCAAAGGCAAAGCTACAATGCCAGCTGACGGAGCTCAGTCCAGTGCAGTGTGGGTTTTTCATGCGCAGTTTTACACTCGTCCGTGGTAGCTCACCTTAGTAATAAAAGCATAAACGCAACAACATAGGATAGAACAATCCAGTTAAGTGACCATACTTGCGGTGGTGCAACAAGCCTGTAACAAACGCTGGCTATATACGACTTCTACAATATTCACCTCGATTTTAACCCGCTAAAACTTGTTTGCTCACAACGAGTATACTTTATGGTAAAATATCGAATGTTTGTATTCCTTCGCAGAAACGTTCGGCAGTAGCACGAGAACTGAACTAACACTGCGGTCTAGATTTTGCAGGCGCTGCTTGATTTTTGAGCGGCTTCTCAAAATTAGGCGGTTATTCGCCGTTTAACTTTAAGCGGCGGTAACTTGAAGTAAAGCTAATTGAGGATTTCAGCTGTTTTTAGCGCACGAAAAGGCATGGGCTAATATTTATTCCCTTTTCAGTGCAACATGTTCAACTCGGGTCAGCAATTCACAGTTGCTTGTTGCATGTTTGAGTAACAGTTAAGATGGATCTGTTTGGCAAAACTCATGCAGCTGCTCGGACAAATTTTTGGCCGAAATGTGCCGTTTAGTCAGTATGGCTACAGCCAGACAGAAGCCGAAGCCCAGCTCATTCTTTAGTAGTTTGACATATTGACGATATCATCATTCACCGGAGGAGGTCAAAAATCAAGTGAATTCATATTAGAGCACTGCACGGGCCGATTTTTTTAGTCCGGGCCCACCGCGGGCCCGTTTTTACGTTGGGCTGCCCGCCCGAGCCTGACTAAACGTTTTATGGTGAGACCCAGGCCCGGCCCGGGCCCGAAAATAATCTACGTTACCCGCCCGGCCCGCCACCCTTTTGTCTTAGGCCCGAGCCCGGCCGGAGCCCGGCTAGAAACCGGCCCGAACCCGGCTCGAGACCGAAAAAGATCACCGAGCGGCATTAAAAAAAAATGAAGTAAAGAAGACAATGAAAGGAATTTATTCTTAAGGCATAAATACATGTCATATGCAATTATAAACACCACTTGAGCGGTCTGAACGCAAATACCAGAGCGCGAAGTAGTACGAATGACCCTGCCGAGCAGTATTGCCAGCATTTTCCAACGACCCGACCTTGATGCGGCTGAATCCACTTCTACCGCAGCGCCGCCACAGTATTTTTCCACGTCGGGCGCCCCAGCCGCTCGTCCCACTCGACCGTATTTCTAGTCGAAGCGCAGCCACGACAGGTCGTGAGCGCAGTGCATGGATGGAGTAAATGAAGAAAGAAAGCTTCTCGTTCCTCCATGGTGCAGCGTAATGCGCTGCTGCTAGGGGGCCGGTTGAGAACATGCGTGCAATCATGGATGGACGCAGTGCCATATTTCAGCCGCGTAATGAATTATCTTATCTGACCAGTAATCGTTTTACCAATTCACCTTTGAAGAATCAGCAAGTCGCGAACGCGCTTGCACTGCGCTGGAAGGATTAATTAGATTGATTAAGGTAAGGAATACAATGGCATCCTTTGGTTTGAGGCGACTTCGGTCTTTCTGGACTTTTACATTCGGTTCAAACAGAGCAAAATACGACGGAAGAAGGAAAGGGAAGTACACAGGTGTAGCACTGCTAGCTTCCAGCTGCGCCGGGGCAACAGGTTTTTCAGAGTCGAGACGCGCGAGGATAACTCGCGGCACGTTACATGCACACCGCCAGAAAGTCCGAGCCCGGCCCGGGCCCGCGTCAAAATACCCGAGCCCGGCCCAGGCCCGGGTCAAAAAGCACATGCCGTGCCCGAGCCCGTGAAAAAACTGCTCTACCCGGCCCGGCCCGTGGGCCAGGCCGGGCCGGGCAGGGCCCGGGCTTTCGGGTAAGCCCGAGCCCGTGCAGTGCTCTAATTCATATAAGGCTTGGGGTGTCTTCTTTATGAGGCGGGCATATGCGGTGGTCTTTTATGGACTGACGAAGCGAGTAGTTCTCAGTTCGTATAAATAAAGACCTCGGTAGTTCGAGACATTCTGATTCGGAAGGTACTTGGATTTTCCTTTTCAAGGCAGCCTAAGCAGCCCTCTAGTGCGTGGAGTATTCTTAAGGCATTGCCTTTGGCGCTCTGGAGAACTGCTTTGTGGTTTCAATTCGATGTTGCAGTGAACGGATGGGTTTCGCGAACAATGCGTGTCTCGCCATATCGCCATAACGACGGTCGGTTGGTTCCGTTGCGGGAGGAGTCTGCCATATTGACGATAAAGGCTGCTCCAGACCACTATCAAGCATTCCATAGCTCGTAATATCTTGGCTCTCATTCTTAATCACGAAGCGTTTTTTTTCTGGTGATTGCTGTTATGGTATTCGTTAAGTATATACTATACATGACACGCAGTTGTTTTAATAGCCATGAACAATGCTTTTTATGGTTGCTTGCTTCGAAGAACAGTGAAATTAGTAGCAAATTTTTCAATACAAAATGTGCGCCTAACTCTTCCTTTCACCCATTAATTTAGTAGCCACATTTTACTAGAACACCTCGCCAGAGCAATACGAATCTGGATGAAAGCTTCGCAGACCGTATCCGTCTAACACAGATTTATAATGTTTACACCAAATACCAAGATTGCTGTACCGTGTAAACTGCAATGCCTGCCATAACTAAGTACTAAGGGAATGTTATGTTTCGAGCGAAGCAGCATACTAAATCTTCCATGCTGAATTTACATTGTTTTTACGTACAATTTATGGATAAACAGGCCGCCTCATGGTATTGCAAAAGCAGTAGACCACTTCAACTGCTTTATCCAAGGCACAAGTTTTTCACGATTCAGGTGGTTTCGAAAAAGAAACTGCAGTTTAGGTGTGACAGGAGAAAGCAGCCGAAACATCCTTAAGGAAGTACGGCGCCCAGTACCCCGGGCATGCCCTAAGCGAATGAGCGCGCGTGGCAGCCGAGCGAGCCGGAACGAGTGGCGTCTTGGCCATGAAGTCACTCGCAAGAGAGCGCCACTCCAACTTCTCGCTGCTAATAGCCGATGGGAGTCGAAACAAAGTCGAAAATTTAAGTCCCTGGGACATGTACGTTGTCTTATATAGCTTGTACATGTGTCCCGTGAAGCGTAAGGATTGCAAACATTATGAATCTAGTCAAGACGCCCACTTTATCATCATCTTACAAAGAGGACATGAGAAACTCCACAAGTGCATTTCTCCACACACTCAGTCAGGGTAACCATGCTGGTGGACCTCTAACTACGATTGGAAATAAGACGTCAACGCGCGAACAAGCCACAATCCCAGCCACCTTCATTTCCACCCACCATGCAAGTTTCCGAAGCGCGTCTCTGAGCTCCGACAGCGCTGCAAGCGGAAGACCGCCTATCTCGGTAAAGGAAAGTTAGATGTGTGGGATAGCCTGCACATTAAATGAGATTGAAGAACATCTCGCTGAACAGATAGCTAGGAAGGCAGACAATGTGGGCCTCTACACTAACAAAAAAGTCGCAGTTTCGTCCGAAAGGCGAAGCATCAATTGCGATAGCAAATTTACTAGTAGTGAGCTATACAGAGTAAGCATAGTATTTTTATCGGCTGCATAAACTTGGACACATTCGCTTACTAACAGAATTAACAAGCATGGTGTCAGCGCGCACAAGCAAACATGAATAGATCACACTCGGTGACCGCAGACAACCACTGTCAAAACGCTGGCGTGAGCAAGCGCGCCAGTGGCAATGACTGAAGGTTCGTGCAGTCTATCACTACCAACGGAGACCGAGCGGTGAAAGCAGAGCGTATACAAAGGTATGAGCCGCGTGGAGATCGCTTTCAAGATACGGTGCGTGTGACAGCCCGAAGCCGCGCAAAGTACAAGTACGCAGTTGTTGGCAGAGCAGAAGCCGCACGCCCTCCTTCCCGTGCTGCCTTCCCGCTTTCCTCCTTTCGCTTGGGAGATTGAGTCGCCGTAACCCTTGCGCCCAGTCCCAAGATACGCATTTGGTGCCGCAGCTAAACGTCATTCCCGATGGCATTTCGCACGACGGATACATCGCGTTTGCTCTCCGCCGTGCGTTCGCTCTCCATGAAAGCGCGCGTCCCTCGCGCGCTGTCACACGCACATACAGCATAATGCGTGCGGCGACGATTTTATCGCCGTTGGACTTTGTACGGAACCTCACGGCGACGGTGACGGCACAAATGCGCTTGGAGTGCCCATATAATTGCTATCCCAATAAAACGCATACGTTATCTCTGTTTACAGTAGGAGCAGCTGTCAGTCAGTTGTGATGTTGGACATATAATTGCCAAAGGCGTCTGGTCAGTGGCAAAGGCAATTTACGAGCGAAAACGTTGTAAATTCGTCCCCGTATGTAAGCCTGGGTGGCGTTTTTATCCCTGCTGCTTACTGGCTATCATCACTCCATGTCTCGGTGCTTCTCGAAGCGGTGACGCTAAATCAAGTCACGGATGTCAGAGTCAATACAAGAAAAAATGTCTTGGCTATTGACGTCGCACATGAGACGGTGCGGATCACATTGAGCAAACTTACGGAACTTGGCGGCATGAAGGTCCGCTCGTACATTCCTATGGACAGTGACAACACTACTGGTGTCATCAACGACGTGGACGTCTCCATCTCCAGCGCCGACTTGCCGATTTTAATTAGGCCAGCCGTTGATGGCTGCGCCATCACTCATGTATCTCGACTCCGCACATCCCGCTGTGTGAAGGTGGCTTTCAATGGCGAATCTCTTCCCTCACACGTCAAGGTGGGCCACTTTAGACACACCGTGCGTCCATTTATCCCAAGACCACTCCAATTCCCCAACTGCCTGACGCTGGGACACGTGAGCGCTGTGTGCGAGAACACGAGAGCTTGCTCGCGCTGCGCGCAGCCCCATGCTGCAGACTCCTGTATAGCCATGGTTCTCAAATGCCCCACTTGCATTGGGTCCCTTAATGCTACCTCAAAGGACTGCCCCAAAATGAGGAAAGAAATGGCGGTCTTGAAGCAAATGGCAAGAGACCGTTCGTCTCGTCGGGAAACTGTTGCAACCATTAGAAACGACGCTCCCGACGCCGTCGGACTTCGAAGATCGCAGATTCCTCTATGAAGAGCGTGGCACATCCGACAACTCCTCCTCCTCTGCCCCCTAGGCCTGGCGGAGTCGAGTCTAACTCTGACAAGGTCGTGCCAGAGAACACCAATACTGAAGCCTGGCCCGCGCTAACAAAGCTACAGCCGCCGCCACAGCAGAAGCCACAGCCGAAGCCACAGCGAATACCCCAGATGAAGCCACAGCCGACGCCACAGCCGACGCCACAGTTGAAGCCACAGCCGACGCCACAGTTGAAGCCACAGCCGAGGCCACAGCCGAGGCCGCAGCCGAGGCCACAGCCGAGGCCACAGCCGGCACCACAGTCACATCAAAGGATACAGTGCACCGCGGTGAGTCCACAATGCTGACTCCCGATAAATTGCCCAAAGAAGACCGGCAAGTGGTTGTGATGCTTCGGTCCCTTGTAAATACCCTTCGTATACTCTTAAGCAAGCTGCATACTCCGTCAGCGCGAAGTGCAGTGCAAGTACATGATGCTCTTAATCCAGTGCTTGCACGGCATGTACGGCTTCACGGGTAAGCCCCGTGGATCACCCGCAGCCTTCTAATCGCGCAATGACCACTGGCTCTAGGTTCATGTCAGATGTCTTCAACGCACATCAGTAGCTATGGAACTTGACTTTGGTGTCATGGTGCTTCGCTGCACACACAGTGCTCACTCTCTTCCTCTTTTCCTCGTTTTATTCCCCCTTTCCCTTACCCCCAGTGTAGGGTAGCAATCCGGACGTTCGTCTGCTTGACCTCCCTGTCTTTCCTCTCTTTGCTTTCTCTCTCTCTCTCTCTCTCTCACTCCATGGTTTTCCCAGGCGTTTTAATCCCATCGTTGACAGTGAGTATAGGTTGTGAGTCATATTAGTGTAATTAGCGTATCCAACTCGCATGGTCTGAATTGGGAAGTCTTTTTCCCGCAGAAGCGGTTTTTCTCGAGACTTCCACTTCACTGCAACTATACGTCATCGCCCGACATGGTACCAAGACAAGACAGCGCACACACATCGAGTTGGCATATACGCACAGCCATCTCTACTACCCCGTCAGATGTGCCGGCTGCCGGCTCTGTTCTCTGCGAAGTTACGGAACAAAATTACAAACGCTGCCGAAATATCCTCACTGCAACCAATATATGCC
This sequence comes from Dermacentor silvarum, assembly GCF_013339745.2. Classification (NCBI taxonomy): domain Eukaryota; kingdom Metazoa; phylum Arthropoda; class Arachnida; order Ixodida; family Ixodidae; genus Dermacentor; species Dermacentor silvarum. The sequence continues at coordinate 145,323,898 of NC_051154.1, forward strand.
TTCAAGCGCATCATTTCTTTAATAAACCAAATAAATTTCTTTGGCTTTTTCTGACGTTTTCGTACTCGAACGGGCGCCTTCATTCTCGAACGCCAAGTAGCTTTTGGAGACTCATGTGCTGTCGACTGAGAGCTTTAATTGTGGCGTCTCAAGATTTAGATGCATTCGGTGGTCGGTGGTGGATGCTGTGTCGCGTTTCCCCTCCGCTAAACATTTTCTTGTCTTCTGGTACCATGCTCTCGAAATGTACTCTTCTTCCATGAGTATTACACATTTGAATCTCATGCACTTGTACACCTGTTTGAGTCTACATTGGAAGTTCTTATGGCACTCAGCGGCCACAGCTTCTGCTGTAACCTAGTTTGTTTGAGAAATAAAATAATCCCAAATATTTTTTTCTTTTGTTTCTTCAGTTTTCACACCAAGTCTTGTTCTTGTTGCGCAGGAGAGGTGAATTACGATTTCAAGGAAACAAAACCCTGCATTGTATTCTGCGATGAAGAAAACGCAGCTAAGACAGAGGAAGCCTGCAAGACAATACCCAGTGTTAAGGTAAGCCAAGAGGCACTTCATCAGACGGAACTTCACATTTGGTTGACAGATGACGTCATATAATAGCGAGGGCACGGACTTCTCTTTAGACCTCATTCAGGCAACACGATCGCGTTCAAGTTTCAGCCGCGTCAATAACTAATAATATAACTTTTCATCAGATTATAATAAAAATAAGACATCGCGATCATTTTTTTAGTCGTTAGAGGATAAATACCTGCGATAGTCTCAGAACTCAGTTGTTTTATTTTTCTCCAAGTTGCAATTTTTCCCCTGCGACCCTTGTACAACTTTTTTAAGGCACGAACAATGGTTTCCGGGCATTTCTATTTCTTTTTTTTTTCCGGTTTCCAATGCTGGCAAATGTAACATCTCAATGTGAATATGAGAGGTTATTTTTTGACCTGCACATATATGTACGAAAATTTTAATGATACTGTTCAAGCCCCCCTCATCTCTTCCTCTCTCCTGTATTGTACAGTTCACCGAAGAAAAGTGTTAATTCTGAAAACGCCAATAGATGTGCGTCTATCCTCGCAAACGCTGCTACAACGCAGCCTGTTTCTAAAACTGCCTTGCGGTCTTGAGCTCGTCTCGTTATCTCCTCGCGACTGTTGTCATTGCTCAGGTCGACGCTAGAGAGTGTGGAGCGACAGCAAAATCAGAACAAAGATGCATTAGTGTAAGGCAGCTTTGTTGTGAGGTAGCACTCCTTGAAGTATTTTGCTCTTAGTCATCTCAAAATGGAGATACATTTAGGTAGAGTTAAAAAATTACGGGCACATAACAAGGTCTGATTTGAAACCTGGGAAGATTGCAGGCGTTCAAAAATATTTTATATGTGTGGGAACTGTGAAGCATTACACGAATACATGACGCCACACTTTTAACGTTACTCTCCCTCCGATACACGGCCCTGTACGGACCGAATACGTACTGTGCGTGGAAAGCGCTCGAACTGCCAGATGCGCAGGTGCTTACGTGCACGTGTTCTGTCTTCACGCGTGGATGTCTCAGGAATGTCGGTAGCCCTGATTACATAATCATAAAAAAAATGCATCGATGTTGTGGTTGAAATTCTTGGATCAAGTGTCGGCGTGCTGCCTTGCAGACACTGGTGGTCTTCGGCCAGCGCGAGGGGATGGTGTCCTTTTCGACGATACGGCGAAGTCCCCAGGCGGCTTCCCTCCCCAGTGTGGACCCGGAGAGCCTGCTCGCTGTCCTCTTCTCGAGCGGCACCACGGGGCTCCCGAAGGCCGCGATGTTGTCCCACAGAAACGCTGTCGCCCAATTATTCAGCGCAACGTTAGAACAACTTCGTCATTTTCCCAGTTGCCTTTCTCCTTCGTGTCTGCGCTATCTTGCAGCCATTTTGTTTATTACTTTTTTTTGCTTTCTTTAGTATGACAACTGGATTAGTCGGAAGAGACAGAAGCCCCGCTCCATGAGTCGAATTAGTTCGCTTTTACGAGACACATATCCTAATTAACTTGGGAGCTCTTGGGTGCGGGTCTGCGGTGGCACTCACCCCTGAATATAGCGGCGACAGCGACCTCCCAGATGCAGGTTATAGCTGAGAAGTTAGTTTACATATAGGGTGCATTTTTTTTAGTTGCACCAAATTTGTAAAGATAACCTGTGGCAGATAGCACAATTATAGCACTTGAGCTAAATTACTCGATAAGGGCGACATTATTTCCACGAGCAATCAAATGCGGAATTGACTAATTAAGAGAATTTTACTAATTAAGCTTTATACTAATTAATTTACAGCACTTATTGGAATCTACGAATTGTAGCTAGTGAGCTTGCAAGGCATATCGACTTCGAACGAATTTTGAGAATAGCACCGGTTTCGATATATGCGCCGTCAAACTTGCGATAAAAATGCCCAGTTCCACTTACTTTCTTAAACCAAATACTGTTTTATGAATTGAAGCACAAAACTGGAATGCCAATGTATTTCGTCAGACACTTTGAAAGTTAATATCTCGAAACCGGTGTAGTCCTGAGAATTATTTCCAAATGAATACGCCTTGCGAACACACCGCCTACAATTCGTTAATTGCGTAATATGTGTCGTAAAATAATAAATTAAAACGTTAATTATTATAGTTATGTTAACTCTTCAATTAAGCATTTTGATTTCTCGTAGAATTATTGTCCGCCTCATCGAGTAATTTTGCTCAAGGGTAAGCATTGTACTATCTGTCCCAGACAATTTTTTTTTTTTGAATTTGGTGCAGGAAAAAAAATCTGGCATAGTTTCAGTTATTTACTGATTTACTTGGCGGAGTAGTGCCTTTGGCATTGCGCTGCTAAGCCCGAGGTCGCGGGATGGAATCATGTCCGCGGCGACCGCATTTGGATAGGGCGAAATGCAAGAACGCCCGTGTGCTGTGCATTGGGGGCACGTTAAAGAACCCCAGGTTGAATCCGCCATTACGGCGTCCCACATAATCAGATAGTGGTTCTGGCATGTAAAATCCCGGAATTTAATTTAGTCATGTACTGCGGTCACTATTATAACCGCATCCGCCGCGGTAACTCAGTGGTCGAAGCATTCTGCTACTGAGTAAGAGGTCGCAGGTTCGATTCCCGGACACGGCAACTGCATTCCCGATGGGGTCGGAATGCAACGACCTTCGTGTACCAGACTGGGGCGCACGTTAGGAGGTCAAAGCTAATCCAGAACCCTCAAATGCGGCTTTTCTCATAGTTATAATGTTCTTTTCGGACCTCATCAATAAATATACTATAAATGTAACCAAAGGCAGCATGAATATTGCAGATCTGCAATATCCTCATGTGTTCGTAATTCATAGAATACAGTGCAACATTTTATGTTGAATGCGAACATTTTAAGACGTGACTAAGAAGCGACTATTCTAAGAAGTGACATAAATGTAGCAGTGGCTCATGTTTCAAAGGCCTTGAGCATTTTCATGTAATTGCGGAATTATTGCATGCTCATGTGAATAACAAGTGGCATTGTCGTATTATTGGAAGCACGTCGATGAAAGTACGGCTTGCTTGCCTGTGTACATGATCATGTCACCTCAGAAGTGATCCGCTTGTGCTACAGGTAAATGTTCCACCCAATTCATTTGTGAAAATATTTGCGAAAATTTAACAGCGGAGCTGTTTAAGCCGACCGTCAGTCCATGGAGCGTGTGCAGAAACCTCGCTGAACGATGACGTCACCGCGCGTTGCCTAGCTAGCAACCACCTCGCGGAGCGGCGTGTGCTTCACGTCCTCTTCGTGCCGTGCACATATTGCCTTAACATGGGACGTTAAGGAGAGGGAAGGAGCGCATGCGCGCGGCGCGCGCTATGCTCGGGAGAGAGAGAGAAATTGTAGCAGCACCAACGAGGCAACGCGCAGAACTGCTACCGACGCCATCCGCGTTTACCCGTTTCCCCGCGTTCGCGCCGAACGCGCGCGGTGTCCGTGACTGCAGCAAGCGCCTCTGGCGGTGGCTCGGCAGTTTTCAACCAGTCACGACCCGGCAACTGTGGAGCGCAGCTTGGCCGTGAAGTCACCGGGGAGATAAAGCTCGGAGCCGCCGCGACGGCGGCACAACTCTCGTTGACTCTGTGGCGAGTACGTGTAGCCTTGACATGGGACGACCAAAGAAGATCCGGACACCCGAAGCAGAAGCCGCTCATCTTGAAGCGCGTCGCGCGGCCAAGCGAGAATCTGCGCGTCGGCGGTGAGCTGATCCGGAATACCGTGCAACACTTAGCATTTCCTAGCAAAACATAGCCATGCCTAGTAAAACCTGGAAGAAGCTAGGTCGATCACCAGCTCCGCTGTTTGCTCCAGCCTTGCACCACGAGTGCAAGCTTATCGAATTCGGTTTTGAAAAGGAACGGCGTGTCTCCTGCGTGTCTTCGAATGCGAACGCTTGCTTCGTCCCATGGTGGACGTGTGTAGCGGTGAGGACGAGCTCAAGACGCTATGGGCTATCAGGTTTGATCTCAATGCATCCTAATAACAGCGCAAAAGACAGGACAGAGCAAGCCGTGAACTGTAGCGAGGCGCCTAGCTTTTCCTGGGACTAGAAGCATAGAAAAGCTTTTGTTGAATATAGGAACAGTATTGTGAAAAAGATCCAATGGACTTGCGAAAATATTAAATTATGCGGTTTTACCTGCCAGGACCACGGTCTGGTCATGACGTACGCTGTTGGGGGGGGACTCCGGATTAATTTTGACCACCTGCAGTTCTTTGACGTGCAGCTAAATCTAAGCACACGAGCGTATTTGCATTTCGCGCCCATCTAAATGATGCTACCGCGGCCGAACCCGCGACCTCGAGCTCAGCAGCGCAGCACCGTAGCCCTACGCTACCCCACTGACTTGTAGCAGATGTAATGTAGGACAAACGGAAAGGTGGCTTATAGGAAAGCTTGCACGAATGCGCTACCTTTCCCAGAGGAAAACAGACCATACCTTGGTTTTTCTATGCAGCTCCTGCGAATGCTATCAGATGTTTATCAGGTTCGCGTAGTAGGGAAGTATCTCGTGCAGCGTGTGCGAAAGGTATGGGAGGTGCACCTTATCTACAAAAGTGCAGCATGTGTTATAGCTCACCGTCGATCAACCTACATGACAAAGATATTGGGTACATAAATAAATAATTACCACATGTTCACCAACGTCACCTTTACTTTTACTTAGTGTTTTACTTGGTGTACACTAAGTACACTTAGTGTTTTCATTGGTGCATGAAACATCTTGTCTGAAGTTACCTGTGTGTAATATGTGTCTCCAATATGCATAATACGTAAAGTGTTACTGTTTTCAGTCATTTGTGTCATTTAGTCTTAATCCTTTTGTGTGTTGTATGTCGAATTACGCAAAAAAAAACAAAAAAAACATGCCAGTGACCAACATTTACGCCGCAATACCATCCCGCAGCGAGCGAGGAGGCTTCAACAAGGCACGTGGTGCGTGCGCCTTGCTAGTGCAAGTCTGTCAAGGTGCACCTGAAGCATTATTGATGTGTAAGGTCACGTACATATAATGAAGCGCTCATGAAATGAGACAAGCGTTTGAGCAATTTAGCACTTATTATTGCTTGTTTAGAGGGGGAGGGGGGCGATCACATAGAATGGTTCCGCTGGATGGACCATATAGCTGGGCACACTGTTCGGGTCTGGCACTTCAACATTGTCAGCGGAAGAACGGTGTTTGAAGGGGCTCATAGCGGTTTGTTTAAAAAGTATGGAGAGGAGTGCAAACACAAACTAATCCTTTGCTTTTTTAGCTCGAAACCTTGCCCACAGTGGCACAAATTATTGCAGGTACGCGCGCAGGCTATCCATGATATGCATCAATAAAGCACAAGTATGGGAACCACGAATTCACGAGTTACAGTTGCACTTTTCCCTCCTTGTGCAGTCTCGACAACTCTCAAGTGGTGGTCAAGGACGACGTGCTATTGGGAACAGCGCCGTTTACGCACGTGTCGGGTCTGCTTTTCAATCACTGCGTGTTCGCAAGTGGCGCTTGCCTGGTGATCGTCAGAAGCTCCGAGCCATGCGATATCCTGCCGGCTGTTGAGAAATACAAGGTAATTAAATACGGGGCATTTCGTAAACATAAACATTATTATATTCCAAAAGCAGGGGCCGCAATTTGTAGAGCCCTTTGCATTTTTCATTCTTACCCCTCTTGGTGAATCGTTCAGACGCAGCCGTTTAGCGCTGGGATTGACCACTCGGCGCGACCAATGGTAAGAAAACTGCCAGGCACCAGTACCTCCTTGATTACCTTCTCTCAAGTACTGCGAACAGCGAAACTGAAGGGTCGCGGATTTGATCCCGGCCGCGGCGGCTGCATTTCGATGGGGGCGAAATGCAAGAACGCTCGCGTAATTAGATTTGGGTGCACGTTAAAGAGCTCCAGATGGTGAAAATTAATAAGTTCTAGACCAGCTACACGGGTAGAGCATCGAGCTGCGCTGCTGAGGTAACAGAGTTCGAAAGCAACCTTCGGACCAACTTGGTTCGTTGAGTATGTGGCAATGTGTCATACCGCTGTTCTAAGAACATCTTTGACACTGATTTGGAGCACTGGGTATTTGCCATTGGGTATTTGCCACTCGTTCTGTGCTGGTCTTCAATGAAGCTCTTTGGTGCCAACTTTGGTCACTGAGTATGTGCCACTGAGTGAGTGTCTGGCAAGCGAGGGAACCATTCTCGGCGTTCGCAGGCACAAGCGCGTCACGCTTCTCGTCTCGGATGCAACGCGCGGACTTCTCGGCTGTACCACTAGATAGCCCAGCGTGTCCAGAAAGAAGCGCGAGAAAGAAGCCCGTTTGTGGCATGGCGCGTTTAATTCTCAGCGTTCGTACGCCATAGATAGAGTGTACTAGAATTACCATGGATTTCGGGGGCCACGCGCAGGCTTCGCGGCGGCGGTGCTAGACAGACTGGTTTAGGGAAACGCAATAGAGGATTCCTACTGCAGTACACCCTCATGCATAACTCGTCTCGACGGTGGCAATACATTGTGTCGCTATGTTGATAGAATACTAAAGCATTACGGTCGACAGTCATCGGGAGATGGGTTGTGCCGCAATATTTTGTAGTCGGCAGCTTTGCGAAGTTGGAAATATCATAATCGGGCCCGTTACGGGCCCGACTGAAGCTGGATATCCTAGGCTGAAGCTCGGATATCCTAAGCGCGAGCCCGGCCGCTCCGGGTCCGGGATTTCGGGTAAGACCGAGCTGCAGCCCGAGAATGCAGGTCTCTAGTCTCACCCACAAAACGTTTCATCTATGTATATGTACTTAACGAGGTGAAATTCATCCTACTCTGAAATGCACATATCCTCAGTCGCTTCATAACGCTGTTTCGTTTACGTCGATGGCAGTTGTTTCGAAACAAACTTTCCGTCTTTGTTTTACAACTTTTAAGGCATAAGTTACACCAAACCTGGTCCTATCCTTTTCCTAATATAATATTCCTATTATTGTGGATGAGCTGTGTGAGCTTGTACATGCTTCTCCACAACGTCATCCGCTCACTGTTGCTGCGCACTGGTTGCTTTAGCGGCGTTCGCTTCATCGCGCGAACTTCGGCGTTGACGTCACCAACACCAACACGGACGCATTCGCAATCCACCGGTCGGGCAGAGATAGGCTGATTGCCTTTAGGGAAATCATTGATCATTACAGACTAGCCAGGGCTAGATATCCGGCAGCACATCGCTCATTAAACAAGTGGCAATCGATGGCTTGGCGGCTAATACAAACCAACACATTCCCCAACCCCATTGCCTTCGGTCACTATCACCCAGACGTATACACAGACATACGTAAGCATTGTAACAACCGAGCAGATTTTCAACACATAATCTGGGCATGCCCAAAGAAACAATATCATAACAATAACTGTTCAAAACCACAATAACCCCAAGTTTAATAATAAGAAATGAGGAGCAATGGGAGACCGTGCTGCTCAGCTCGGACCCAGATGTTCAAGCAAGAGTAGTCCAAATGGCTGAAGACGCCGCCGCGGCTCAGGGACTGCCGGCCGCCGTCTAAAGGGGGGACGGGGGAGGCTTCTAGTCATTACCCCTTTCTCTAACCACATTTTGGGCAAAATAAACTTATTTCTTTCTCTCTCTCTCTCGGCGTTGATGAATTCGAGCCACAGCATGATGCAGTTGCCTCACCACACATAGATCACGATGAAACTTCTCATGACGAATGATGATTCACAATATTTAGAAATTGCAAATTCAGCGAGAGAGAAGAGTTGTAAATATTTATCGATACACACGAATAATTCATAAAATGTCTAATAGAGCACCGACACACGGCGATCTAGTCAGTGCAGGAGTCTGGCAAAGAGGGCTCATACTGAAGTGCTTGGTGGATGCGTTGTCGGCTGGCACTGTCAATAAGAATAAGCTTTAACGCTCAGGTCCCAGAGGGAATTTTGGTGCGTGAAAATCCAGAGCGTCTTCGATTTGGTGCATTACGTTCAGTCTCTAAGCATACCTTTCGTGAAACATGCAGTAGTTGATTTGTGGTGACCTTTTACATAGCTCTCGTCCAATATTTTCACTGCAGTTTGGTGCACAGAGTTGAAAAGTGATACGTATCCGGCTCTAGTTAAGGCATAGACTTCAATTTTAATTCTTGGGCACACCGAGTTCCTCATAGCTAGTATAAATCACCAGACTAAAGCCAGCTTCATTTTTTTTTACGCCGACTCTCTATGTTTCCACTTCAGGGCACTGTCATATTCCTGTTCCCAACAATTCTTCAGAAGCTGGTCAGAAGTCCACTGCTTGAAAGATACAACGTGAGCAGCGTCAAGAAGATCTACGTTGGTGGAAGTACTACGCCATCCGTGACAGTCGAGGAGACGATGCAAAAGTTCAACCTGGACCACTTTGGACAAGGTAGGAATTAACAGTGTTGGCCATCCTGCGCGCTGACACGCAGCCTGCAACCAATGAATCTTCAGACGGCAACATTCTTTTGTGACTTTAGTGTATGGCCCAGCTTAGAAGGAGAGGGCGGGGTTGGTTTCCAGCGCAATGAAAAATTCATGACAACGAATAAATAAATAAATAAATAAATAAATAAATAAATAAATAAATAAATAAATAAATAAATAAATAAATAAATAAATAAATATCTGGCCATCTGGCGAGATGTGTGAACCCGGGCGAAGATGTCGCGGGCATACTCAGTTGGAATGTTGGTCGCGGGTGGAAGAAGTGTGTCGAAGGGTAAAGTTGGGTGGCGGCCGAACAGCAGATAAAATGATGAAAAGCCGGCGGTGTCGTGGCGGGACGAATTATAGGCAAATGTTATGTATATAGGTAACGAGTCGTCCCAGTCCCTGTGGTCCGGAGAAATGTACATGGATAGCATCTCGGTCAACGTCCGGTTGAGCCGCTCAGTTAATCCATTGGTCTGGGGGTGATATGCGGTGGTTAGTTTGTGCACGGCAAAACAGGAACGAAGAAGATCTTCGACAACGCGGGACAAAAATATGTGGCCGCGATCAGTGGGCAGCTGCCTCGGGGCGCCGTGATGTAGTATGAAGTCATACAGAAGGAAATCCGCAACATCCGTAGCGCAGCTTGTCGCCAATTCTCTCGTGATGGCGTAACGCGTCGTGTAGTCAGTCGCGACAGCAACCCACTTGTTGCCTGTTTTAGACGTAAGAAAAGGGCCTAGGAGATCGATGCCGACGTGAAAGAATGGTTCGGAAGGGACATCAATGGGGTGTAGGCGTCCAGCGGGTAATACAGCAGGTCGTCTGCGGCGCTGACAGAGTGCACAGGCAGCAACGTAGCGGCGCACAGAGCAATACAGGCCCGGCAAGTAAAAGCGGCGTCGTACGTGGTCGTAAGTACGGGAGATACTGAGGTGGCCAGCGGTGGGCGCGTCATGTAACTGCGCAAGAACTTCTACCCGAAGATGTCAAGGTAGAACAAGCAAAAGTTCCGGACCTTCAGGGAGAAAATTGCAGCGGTACAGAACGCCGTCGCGGAGGACGAATGCGCTGATAGCGGGTTCGGGATGCACACAACTACACCTTCGATGAGGAAACGTAGAGTCATCACGGCATTGTTCATTGCCAATGTCACGCAAGTGTGAAATGTCTAGGACGCAAGCATCCGTGTCGTGTGCATCATGGTCTGGACTGTCGACCGGGTGACGGGAGAGACAGTCGGCGTCCTTGTGTAAACGGCCAGATTTGTACAGAACAGTAAAAAGTGTTTTCTTGTAGCCGCAGCGCCCACCGACCAAGTCGTCCAGTCGGGTCTTACAGCGATGAGAGCCAGCAGAGGGCATGGTGATAAGTGATAGCGAAAAATGGGCGGCCAAATAAATAAGGGCGGAATTTGTCCATTGCCCAAACCAACGCCAGGCACTCGCGTTCCGTGATAGAAAACTTCCGCTCTGTGGTCGACAGAAGGCGGCTTGCGTATGCAATGACGCGCTGTGTATTGTTCTGCTGCTGAACGAGAACAGCTCCTAGCCATAGTCGCTGACGTCTGTGTGAAGTTCAGTAGTAGCGGATGGGTCGTAGTGAGCCAGCATTGGTGGAGCCGTTAGCAAGCGGACGAGGGCGGCGAAGGCTTCGGCTTGCGCAGGTCCCCATGAGAAGGAAGCATCTTTTTTGAGTAGGTCAGTGAGCGGGCGAGCGGTGTCGGCAAAGTTCTTGATGAAGCGACGGAAATATGAGCATAGGCCAACAAAGCTTCTGACATCTGCTGTGGATGACGGTACGGGAAAGTTCTGGACGGCGCGAATCTTGTCGGGGTCGGGCTGAACTCCTGCGGCACTGACAAGGTGGCCGAGAACAGTAATCTGGCGACGTCCAAAGTGGCACTTCGACGAGTTAAGTTGCAGGCCGGTACGTTGGAAAACGCCAAGAATAGCCGACAGACGAGTAAGGTGACTCGCAAATGTGGGCTAAAAAGCTATCACACCGTCTAAATAACATAGACAAGTGGACCATTTATAGCCGCGAAGTAGAGTCCATCATTCGCTCGAAGGTTGCCGGGGCATTGCAACGGCCGAACGGCATAACCTTGAATTGATAAAGCCCATCCGGCGTTACAAAAGCGGTCTTTTCGCGGTCCATGTCATCTACAGTAGAGCACTGCACGGGCTCAGGCTTACCCGAAAGCCCGGGCCCGGCCCGGCCCGTGGGCCGGGCCGGGCCGGGTAGAGCAGTTTTTTCACGGGCTCGGGCCGGGCTCGGGCACGGCGTGTGCTTTTTGACCCGGGCCCGGGCCGGGCTCGGGCTTTCTGCGAGTTTTTCTCGGGCTTCTCTACTCTGAAAAACATGTATTTTTCGGTCTCGGGCCGGTTTCGAGGCGGGCTCGGGCCGGGCTCGGGCTTAAGGTAAAGGGGTGGTGGGCCGGGCCGTGCGGGTAACGCAGATTATTTCCGGGCCCCGGCCGGGCCCGGGTCTCGCCATAAAAGTTTTGATCGGGCTCGGGCGGGCCACCCAATGTAAAAACGGGCCCGGCCTGGGCCCGGGCCGCAAAAATCGGCCCGTGCAGTGCTCTAATCTACAGCGATCTGTCAATACCCAGAGCGAAGGCCTATGCACGAGAAGTACTGGGCTCCATGCATACAGTCCAAGGCGTCATCAATACATAGCAGCTGGTAGACGTCTTTGCGCGCGATCTTATTCAGATGTCGGTAATTGACGCAAAAGCGCCAGCTGCCAACCTTCTTCTTAACACGGACAACTGGGGAAGCACATGGACTAGATGAATGTTCGATGACGCCTTTATTCAGCATTTTGTCCACCTCGTGCTGTATAACTTGACGTTCGGCATGTGACACACGGTACGGCCGTCGGCATATGGAATTGGCGTCTCCGGTATGTATACGGTGAGTGACCACTGACGTCTGGCCTAAAGGACGACCATCAAAATAAAAAATGTCGCGATAAGCCTCCAAGACGCGACGTATCTCAGTAGCCTGCGTAGGGAGAAGGTCGGGTGCGATCATCTTGCTTAGTTCGTCCACTACAGGGTTGGACTGATCGAACTCGCCTACGGAGGATGGTGGACCTTCTGTGTCCAATACGAAGATCTCGCAATCATCAATAGGCGAGATATCGGCCAGTGACATGCCTATCGGGAGCACCTGCGCGCAGTAGTTAAGGTTGAGGATAGGGAGTGTGGTCCGGTTTTCTGCAACAGTGAGTAGGGTGTGCGGCACGGCGACGTTCCTTTCAAGCATTATGTGAGCACGTGCACTCACCACATATACGCCGTCAGGAACAGGGGGAAATGAGGTCAGACTAACGTATTGGGTGGCTTGCGGTGGTAGGCGGATGTCCTCGAGGGAACATAAGCGCGGTTGGGTCTCTTGTGGGATGTCGCAGCTCTGGGGCAGTTGAAGCTGAATCACACCGGACGCGCAGTCAAAGAGGGCGGCATGAGATGATAAGAAGTCCATTCCTAGTATAATATCGTGAGGGAACCGTTCCAAAACAGCAAACAAAACAGGGGTAAGGTGCCCTGCGATGCTGACGCGAGCAGTGCACATTTCGAGCACGGTGGGCGTTCCTCCATCGGCGAAGCGCAGGGTTCGTGATGCGGCAGGTGTGAGGACTTTGTTCAGACGGCGGCGCAATCGGGCACTCATCACAGAAAGTTGCACACTAGTGTCGATCAACGCCGGAATGTTTATGCCATCGACTATAACATCAATCAGGTTTTGTCGGGTCGGTAAAGTCAGCAGAGGATTTGTTGGTCGAGTCGGCAGTGCAGCATCACCTCCGGGAGCTGCAGCAGTTAGTTTTCCGGAAAAGAGCATCGGAGGTTCATGGGGGACGGCGGGCGACGAGCCTGAGGCGATAGGGATGACGGCCGACGAGCTGGTGGCGAACGGGACTGGTGACGGCGGAATGACGGTTTGGAATTGTTCCATGTGTAGTGAAGAAGAGGAAGAAGTGCTCTTGCGTCTGTCGCTGTGCGCACCATCAGCGTTCGTGGACTGCCTCGATTGCGTGAGACGTCTAATAAATCGTCATATCACATTTGGTGGAAGGTTCTGCAATCCCCGACCTCACCCTGGAACTTCGCAGCCGAACGTTGCCGACTGCTTCAGCCGCTACCATGCTCGAGCCTACCGACAATCCACCAGCAGCTTCCGCCGCGCCCATCATTTGCGGTGCCGTCCAGCGGCAGCGGGACCCCCCCCGTCTTCAGCGGAGCCGGTGAGACTGACGTGGAAGATTGGCTCTCTACCTATGAGCGCGTCAGTGAGAACAACAAGTGGGATGACCCGACGAAGTTACGTTCCGTCATCTTCTATCTTGCTGACGTTGCGAACCTCTGGTTCCGCAATCATGAGCGGGACCTCCAAACCTGGTCCGCTTTCAAGGCAGCATTCACGGAAGTCTTCGGCCGCCCAGCCTTACGAAAGCTCCGTGCTGAACAGCGTCTACGCCAGCGCGCTCAACAGCCCGGCGAGACGTACACCAGCTACATAGAGGATGTCGTCGATATTTGCGCCCGCGTCGATTCTACCATGAGTGAAGAGGACAAGGTGAAGCACATCCTCAAGGGCATCGAGGACGACGCATTTCAAATGCTTCTCGCGCGAAACCCTTCATCTGTCGCAGCTGTCGTCACTCTTTGCCAGAGCTTCGATGAGCTGCGTCGCCAGAGGGTCCTTGCGCGCAGCGCTGTTTCACCCGGCCACTCTCTCTCGGGCCTCACGCTTCCCTCCAACTCCTCGCCAGAATCCTCACTCTCCGTTCAGATTAAGGATTTTATTCGTGAGGAGGTGGCGCGCCAACTTTCTATGCTGCCTCTCAGCGATCGACCCCTACAGCCTGACACATCTCTGGCTGCTCCTATTAGGAGAGCCACTCGCGAGGAACTTGCCGACTCGCTACCTTTGGCTCAACCATGTCCTCCCGTGGCGGCACCTCTGACCTATGCCGCAGTCGCAGCGCGCCCTGCGCCGCCGACATTCGCATTTCCTGCGACAGTGCGACCTCAAGCAGTGCCAACTCCCGTGTCGCCTGCTATTCCGCCTCGAAGCCAAGTTCAGAACCCTTGGCGCACACGCGACAACCGACCCATATGTTTCGCTTGCGGTTTCGCCGGCCATGTCGCGCACTTCTGCCATCGTCGCATGCCACCTACTAACCCTGCTGTCTCAACGCCTGGGTATGGATATTCCCACGATGCTACCGGCCATTCCATGCATCCCGACCCAGAGTATCCGCCGTCTTCTCGACGCCCTTTCGGCAGCCATCGTTCTCCGTCACCACGTCGTCGCTCGCTTTCCCCCTTACGTCGTCGCCAGTCACCTAGCGAGGGAAACTAGTTGCTGCAGTTCTGCAGGCACGAACTGCCAGCTTCGCGACTTCTACAAGGCCTGCACAGTCGCCACGCAATTTACTGGACGTTTTGGTTGAAGGAACCGCCACAATTGCGCTTATTGATACTGGGGCTGCGGTTTCTGTTATGGACGAAAAGCTTTGTCGTAAGCTCCGCAAGGTCACCACGCCATTGTCTGGTTTGCTACTGCGTACCGCGAGTGCGCAGCATATAGCACCGCTCGCTCAATGTACCGCAAGAGTGCTCATTGCCGACGTTGTTTATGTTGTTGAATTTTTCGTGCTTCCTTCATGTTCACATGACATCATTCTTGGCTGGGACTTCTTGTCTCACCATCGTGCCATCATCGACTGTGCTCGGGCCGAAGTGGCGCTTTTCCCGCTTTCCGAAGCCTCGCTGCCTGACCCTTCTGAAAGTAAAACCGCCAAGCTCACAGTTGTCTCCGATACGAACATACCACCCGAAATGTCGGTTCTTGTGCCCGTATCTTGCTCCGCCGTGCCAGACGCTACGGTGCTTTTTACACCATCGCCTATTTTTCTACGTCGCAAGGCTCTACCTCTACCATTTGCCGTCCTCAACACTGTATCTGGATTATCCACTATGCTTGTGTGTCACCCGCTTCAATCCCCTGTGACCTTACTGCGTGGAGAATCCCTTGGTCGTGTTCAGCCCCTTGACCCGCTTCACATTCTCGATACTTCCGACGACAGTAGCGTTGGCGTTAGGCGGTTCCTGGTCAAATGAAGGCTGGAAACGGGGTGGGCTCAGACCTGAACGGTAATAGCCATAGGGTGGTCGTGGAAGTGAGGATCCCACTCGGCTGCGGCAATGGCGGGCAATGTGACCGATTCGACGGTAGGCAAAGCAGATTGGTCGATCATCTGCAGTTTGCCACTCGGCTGGGTTTCGATAGCCTGGAGCGATCCGCTGTCTAGGCGAAGGAGCAGGTCCATTCGAGAGTCGTGAGGGTGCAATAGAGCAAACGGAATGAACTCCAAGATGTTCGAGTTCTTCGCGGACTATTGCTTGGACAAGAGGTACCATGGGCAAGCTGTTGGGATCACTGACGCGTGGAAAAGGGGTGGCAGGTGACATTGCTTCAATTTCACGCCGCACAATTCGTGTCACGTCTTCCGAAGTCGATGGTCACTGCATTCTGCTGTCCTCGCATAAGGGAGTAGCAGCTGTGTTCGGTAAGCGGGCGAACGATGTTGGAAAAGTTGTATTGCGGCGGCTCTTTTCCAGCTCAAAGCGTTGGCACTCCTTGATAATATCGCCGACTGTCGCACAATTCCTACACATTAGAAGATTGAAAGCATCGTCAGTGATGCCCTTCAAAACGTTCCCGACCTTGTACGGCTCACACATGTCGCTGTCAGTGTCAGCCTTGCGGCACAGAGCTAGCACGTCCTGGATATAAGTGACGTACGATTCCGTGGAAGTTTGTGCACGAGTCGCTAGGTCTTTCTTCGCGGCGTTCTTCCGCCCAAGTGGACGGCCAAACAAGTCCTTCAGCTTCTGCTTGCACGTTTCCCAGTCCGTAAGCTTCACATTCGTGGTTGTCAAACCACTCCCTCGCCGTGCCTTGCAAGTAGAACCTCAACTTCGCCAGCATTACAGTTGCATCCCACTTGTTGTGTGTACTCACACGCTCATTCATGGTGATCCAATCTTCCACATCAACGTTATCGGTTCCGCAGAACGTTCCTGGATCTTTCGGATACGGCACGATAATGGTTGGTGTTGTCGCCGCTGGCGCAGGTACCA
The DNA here is from genome assembly GCF_013339745.2 of Dermacentor silvarum. Taxonomy (NCBI): domain Eukaryota; kingdom Metazoa; phylum Arthropoda; class Arachnida; order Ixodida; family Ixodidae; genus Dermacentor; species Dermacentor silvarum. The sequence continues at coordinate 145,340,078 of NC_051154.1, forward strand.
CGTCCTCCGTCATGATGTTAATACGAAGGCGACGACCGCTGCAGAGCTCCGTGGTCTCTTGGGAATACCCAGCACCTCCACCAAAATGCCACGGGGCAGAAATAGTGAAGCGAAGGTGTATTTAAAGGTATTTACAAAATTGCAGCAACGCTGCATACACAAGATGGCTGCTCGATGATGATGATGATGATGATGATGATGATGATGATGATCCCCGCAGGGGCGTCTGCGTCAGCAGGCGTTTGGTGTGTTGCGACACCACGGACCCGAGCACACGAGGGTCGGACCCTCCCACGCTTAACCGTGCGTGGCTTAGCCGTGTCCGGGGAAAAGGGGATCCTGGGGGTTGAGCCGATGCCAGGAGTTTGGACCTTTATGGCCCCCCGACGGAGGCAACACACTTCTTTGGCCTCTGCTTCACGTAGACGGCACCCCCGGACTGAACCACCCGGGGGAAATCGGTAGTTGCCTTTTCCTGTCTCCCTCTCCAATCTTCGTCTTTCCCTCTCACTTTCAATCTTTCCTGTCTTCTTTTCCCTTCCATTTACTTCCAACATTCCTGGCAGCAAGGGTTAAGCTTGTGTGTCATAACCGCCCTTGGTTATACGTATTTGGTTATAGCGGGAACGTACAGCTGGCGTTTGGGGGGCTTGTGTTTAACAGGTCCTACAGCGTCCCCTCGTTGGGCTCCATGGTGGGTGGCTGGCGTTCCTGCCGAAAGATCGTTATTTTTCATGGCTTTTTCTTTCCCCGCGTTACCCGATCGCCCCCTCAAGCGTGGGCGCACCGAAGCCGTCTTCAAATTTTTTGGCCGGCAAACTGAAAACTTTCCTCGATTCCACATAATCCATTGTGAAAAACCCGAAAAGATGGTGAGAATGATGTCACCTTTTCTAGTTTCAAAATGTCTAACAGAAACATTTGGCGCAGGCTACAAAGCATCAAAGATGGCTAGCGGTGATCTCCTATTGGAACTCCGCGATAAGAAGCAACATGACAAGCTCCATAACCTAGCCTCATTTGGGGACATCCCAGTGACAATTACCCCGCACCGCACGATGAACACCACCCGTGGTGTTGTCACCGATGACGACCTGATGCAACTGGAAGAAAGTGAACTATTAGAAGGCTGGAGTGAACAAAACGTATTCAATGTGAAGAGAATTATGCTAAGGCGCGATGGAAAAGAGATGAGAACAAAGCATTTAATACTTATGCTTGGTTCAAGTGTGCTTCCTGAAAGTATTGAGACAGGGTACGTGAAGCTCCGGCTAAGACCATATGTCCCGAACTCTCTGCGATGTTTTAAGTGCCAGCGATTCGGCCACAGTTCACAGAACTACCGAGGCCGACAAACATGTGCGAAATGTAGTGCCAAGGAACACCTCTCTGAATCATGTGAAAACACCCTCCACTGTGTGAACTGTGACGGGGACCACGCCGCGTACTCGCGGTCGTGCCCGTCATGGAAAAAAGAAAAAAGAAATTGTCGCAATCAAAGTAAAAGAAAACATCTCATTCAAGGAGGCACGAAGGCGGGTATTATCCCTGCCCAAGAACACCTTTGCCGATGTGGCGCGTCAGGGGGCAGCGACACAACGGTTTCCGGCAGCTGTCCGGCCCGCACGCAGTGAGCCGCCAGCGACGCCATCCGCCCCCTCGGCGGCTGCAGCCAGCGCTGCTCCGCCAACTCACAAGAAGGGGCCATCGACCTCCGGGCAGGTGGCCACCAGGGCCTCGTCCCTCGAGACGAGGCCTTCCCTTCAAACCAACCGCTCGCAAGAGCGCGTGTCCAGCGCCTCGCAAGAGGCGATGGACACAACTGGCCAGACGGCGCCGTCAGCGCCTAAGGAGCGGCGAGAGTCTCGCGATCGCTCCAAAAAAGAAAAAGCCCGCATCACAGGGCCCGACAAGGGCTCTGTAAGTTAAGTTAGTCTCTTTAACACACAGCACAAAAACACTTTCAACATGAATACACAAATAATACAATGGAACGTCAGAGGACTCCTACACAACCTCGATGACGTCAAAGAAATCCTACACAGGTTTAATCCTAAGGTGCTGTGTGTTCAAGAGACACACCTCAAGTCTACACAATCCCACTTTCTCCGGCAATACGCCATTTTCCGGAAAGATCGAGATGACGCTCTCGCGTCGTCCGGTGGTGTAGCAATAGTTGTAGACAAGTCTGTAGCTTGTCAACATGTACCCCTTCAGACGGCCCTTGAGGCAGTGTCAATTCGGGCAATTCTTTTTAATAAATTGGTCACTGTATGTTGTATATACATACCCATCGGCTGACTGGGAGCATTTAGCATCGGCTGACTGGGAGCATTTTAAAGATTTAACTTATTTACCACGAGATTTTATAAACAATTTTAGTATCGACGATGCTGTTGCATATTTTACTGCTTTTATTATCAATTCTGCTGAAAAGTGTATCCCACAAACGAATGGTGGTTCACTTAAAAGACATGTCCCCTGGTGGAACGAAGACTGCAGAGAAGCGCGAAAGAGACAGAATAAGGCATAGGGCATATTGCGTAGATCGCCAGGTGCAGAAAATCTAATTGAATTTAAACGCATTAAATCACAGGGAAGGCGGACACGACGTCAGGCAAAGAGAGAAAGCTGGTTGAGGTTTCTATCATGTATAAATTCATACACACAGGAGGCAAAAGTGTGGAACGGCTTAAGAAAGCTAAAGGGGCACCAAATTCATCCGTTGCCTCTGGTGAATGACCAAGGGAATACCTCGCAGGACCAGGCAGACTGTCTTGGGGAGCACTTTGAGCGTGTTTCAAGCTCAATCCACTATTCGCAACCCTTTCTTAAATTTAAACAGAGAGAAGAATGTAAGCCATTCGTTCGCAAATGTCGACAGAATGAACCGCATAACCTTCCTTTCAGTATTGCCGAGTTGAGAGCTGCCTTGATCGCATGTAAGAGCTCTGCACCGGGACCCGACAGAGTCATGTATGACATGATTAAGAACGTACACCCTGATACACAACTAACACTACTCGCACTTTTCAACACTATTTGGGCTGCCGGATACCTTCCGTCCGCATGGAAAGAAGCGATTGTGGTCCCTGTATTGAAGCAAGGTAAAGATCCTTCCTCGGCGGCAAGTTACCGTCCCATAGCTCTCACAAGTTGCGTATGTAAGCTATTTGAAAAAATGGTTAATCGACGACTCATACATTTCCTTGAACTCAACAAAATGCTTGATCCCTATCAGTGTGGCTTTAGAGAAGGGCGATCCACAACTAATCACCTTGTGCGCATTGAAGGAAATATCCGGGACGCATTTGTGCATAAACAGTTTTTCTTATCGGTATTCCTCGATATGGAGAAGGCGTACGACACAACATGGCGTTACGGAATCCTGAGAGACCTGTCGCGAATGGGCATCCATGGCAATATGCTAAGCCTAATAGAAAGCTATTTGTCTAATCGTACCTTCCGTGTCAGAATCGGCAATGTATTGTCACGTCCATTTATACAGGAAACTGGTGTACCCCAAGGAGGTGTGCTCAGCTGCACACTCTTTATCGTTAAGATGAACACACTCCGTGCCTCTTTACCACTGGCTATTTTTTATTCCGTCTACGTAGACGACATACAATAGGCTTTAAGTCATGTAACCTCGCAGTGTGCGAGAGACAGGTACAGCAGGGTGTCCAAGTGGGCAAGGTGTCCAAGGTGTCCAAGTGGGCAGACGTAAACGGGTTTAAAGTTAACCCCCACAAAAGTTATTGTGTTCTTTTCACAAGAAAGAGAGGCTTGATCCCAGATCCCTGTGTAGAACTGCATGGACAGCAAATACCTGTGAACAAGAACACAAGTATTTAGGCATCATACTTGACTTTAGGCTAACTTTCATTCCCCACATAAAATATCTCAAAGGTAAATGCCTAAAAACAATGAGCCTAATGAAGATTCTATCTCACACAGCATGGGGCAGCGACAGGAAATGTTTAATGAATCTTTACAAGAGCCTCATTAGATCGCGACTGGATTATGGCGCTGTAGTATATCACTCTGCTGCCCCAAGCGCGCTAAAGATGCTAGATCCCGTTCATCATTTAGGTATCCGCCTGGCCACCGGCGCTTTCAGAACAAGCCCCATTGAAAGTTTATACGTCGAATCAAATGAGTGGTCACTACATCTGCAGAGAACATACACCAGCCTCACATATTTCCTTAAAGTCCACTCTAATCATCAGCATCCGTGTTTTAATACCGTTAACGATTTGACGTGTGCTACACTTTTCCATAATCGTCCCTCTATAAGACAGCCTTTCTCACTGCGTGTCAGGGAGCTTAGCGAAGAAATGGATATCCCACTCCTCGAACATCGCTTAATGCCTTCAGCCAAAAGCTGTTACCACCTTGGGAGTGGCAGGTAGTAGCATGTGATATATCATTTGTAGAGGTTACAAAGCACGCTTCAGAGGTCGAAATCCGAATGCATTTCCTAGAATTACAGTCCAAGTACTCGTGCATAGAATTTTACACAGACGCTTCTAAATCGCATGGCGGAGTATCTTATGCAGCCGTCGGTCCGTCCTTCTCGGAATCCGGCGTACTCCACCCCGAAACAAGCATCTTTACGGCTGAGGCATACGCAATATTGTCAGCTGTAAAGCATATAAAGAAATCAAAACTTCAAAAAACTATTATATTTACAGACTCCCAAAGCGTCGTAAAAGCCTTGAAGTCACCCTGTAAACAGAAAAACCCTGTTCTCATTGAGCTCTATTCTGTTCTTTGTAGAGCATACGCAACTAACCAGCATGTCATTATATGCTGGGTGCCTGGGCATAGAGGCATCGAGGGCAATGTTCTTGCCGACCAAATGACCACATCAGTCACATCACCCGCTATTAACCCTACAGCTGCTGCTCCCGCAACAGATTTGAAACCTTTCTTGCGAAAGAAACTGCGAAGCCACTGGCAACGCTTGTGGGACGCCGAAGCAAACAATAAGCTCCACTTGATTAAGCCACAGTTAGGGTTCTGGCCCTGTACAACTAAAACACGACGAACTGATGTCCTATTCTGTCGTCTCAGAATAGGACACACATATGGTACTCACAATTTTCTATTGAATGGTGATGACCCTCCAACCTGTGGTAGATGTGGCGAGAGGCTCACCGTCCTCCACGTCCTCCTGGAGTGTCGGGAAGCCGAAAGGGAAAGAAAGAAACACTTTCCTCTAGCATATCGCTATTGTGTCCCTCTACATCCCGCCATGTTTCTTGGTAAAGAACCGCTCTTTAAGACCAAAGCAGTCCTCGCATTCTTGAAAGATGTGCTACATGTTATTCGCCCAATAAGTTCATAGCGCATCCTCTCTCTAGAGGATGTTGCTGTGATGGTTTTTTTTATAGCACTTGCCTCCAGGCTCTTGTGTCTGAAGGGCTCTGTTTAGGCACTTGTGCTTCTGGCCAATTCTTGCATCTGTAGTATTTTTTGTAAGTCATATCATTCTTTTGCAATGTATTGTTCATGTCTATAGTACACATCATTAGTCATTGCCATAATCTTATTACGTATAGATTTTTACGCACTTTACAGCGACTGGCCCCTTTACAGCCATGCCACATCTAATGTTCATATAATTGACTATTCATATACTACTAACAAATCATTACCATCGTCTTGGCGCTCTTTGGCCATAACTGGCCCTTGCGCCATAAAACACCACACATCATCATCATTATGATGATGATGATGCCTCAATCAATGGCACAACCCACTATGGAGGATAGGCCATGAACCGGGTGGTATTCTGATCGAAATTTAAGATATATTAGTTTAGAAATAAATAAGTAATAAAAATTAAAGGAACCAGCCGCGCGCTTTCCTAGCTAAATCGTCTTCGTTGTTCGTGGACACACCATGCCCCACTGCTCCATAAACAATATATATAAACAGACGAGAATTTACAAGGGAGCACATCGTTTCCAAGTCAGCCGTAAGGAGGCCTAAAATGTAGTTAGGAGGCCTGGACATATTTATCGGGATACGCCGCGTGTATATTACCTGTTTTTAATCACTTTGGAAAAATACGTTTTCTTTAACGGCCCCTGACCATGTTTGCCCACTGTGAGCAAAAAAATTTCGGAGCGTACTTCATGCAGTGACGATCGCGTCTGCGGAATGGATGTTAATGAACGCCACTAGAACGCCTGAAAGTTCAAGAAAAGGCCTGCGCACCCGATTTCTTTGAGCAGCCACTGTCCTCGCCAGAAAAGAGTACGTCCCTTGTATAGCGTACCACATCGCAGGTCGCTCTTACCGTGATGCCAGAGACCAAGACATGCTGCTCCGCATAAATTGCCAGCCGCAACGCGAACACGGGTATTCGGCAGTGAAACACAGAGCCCGCAAAACCGCAACGGGTAATGCGCCTAGCAGCAAGAAATGAAGAGAGTTAGAATGAAAAGAAGAGCGGCGCGCGTTTACGTAAATGTGACGTGGTCTCCCAGAACCTATATGGGAGAAGGCAAGGCAGGTATGTCGCTTGTGGGCATTGGTCGAGAGCATGAGAGAGAATTTCAGCTTAGGGGAGCCCAGCTCGGCTCATGTCGCCATGATCTCCTCGAAACATTTCGTTTGTTTCTGTCTCAGCTCTTATCGAACCCTTTGGAAACAAATCTTGAGAACGCTTCCTAGACGGCACTTTACAATTTACAGCATGTAAAGAAGCATCCAGTGGGGCATGGTCTTTGAATTCCGGTAATCCGTCTGGAAGGGAAGTGTCGATAATCCTACATTTGCATCTATTCCGATTAGGTGACGAGCTAAGTTCATAAAAATGCAAGCGAAAGCTCGCACTCGCTTTCGGGGGATTGATTCGCTACGTCCTTAAGTGTTCCGATGGAGTAAACTTTAAATCAGCAATTCGTGACACAACTATTCAAACGCTCAACCATTGATTGGAAGAATCGTAACCGAAGCTAGGCTGCATGCGATGATGCAGACCGTTGCATGCAGACTGTAAGACAGATTTGGGAGAGCGTATATTCTTTTTCGGTCGTTGTGACGTATGACAGCGCACTGCACACCCCGCCGGCCGAAAAGGACAGCGCTCTCCCTAGCGTAATCTTCTGCAATCATCGCGATACCGACAGCACGCTGGTAAGAAATGGGCGTAGCATGAGGGGCGCAAGCGTTAAAGGTCGCGCATGCGCAAAGCAATGCCTCGACAGAAGGCACTTGCGTCCTTAAAGGGCGCAAGAAAGCAGTCTGGCATGCGCTCACAGGTATTATTTTGTCCCCGCCGGCACCTTGCTTAATTTTTTTAAATTAAGGGGAACGTTGTTGGTAATGTGTAGGCGAAGTACAAAGCTTGTGGGCTAATTACAGGCATTTATAGCAAATTACGCAACCACGCGCTCCGGAATGTTATAGGGTTGTTTTATGAACGGCGCAGAATTTAGCCTGCTGTCCCGAGAAAACTGTATCACCGGTGAGAAGTGAGGGAACGTTACGGCCAAACAGCATGCGAAGTTAAATTTGTGTTGTTAAATTACGAAATTACTTAAGCAAGTGCTTGAAAGCGTCAGTCGGTCTTATGCGCTTTTTCCAAGGATAATTGTATTTGACAACAAGTTCACATTCAGGGAAAATGGGGGTCACATTAGACGTAATGTGTGACAAAGTTTAGCGTTTCTGGCCTAATTGCAATCACTAGAAGTAATTACTTAATACTCGTTTTCTGGCTATTTTTATGCGTTCCACGAGACATTATAGGTTTCCCCGGTGGCCTCGGCGAACTTTACAAGGAGGTGGTTTTGTATTTGGTGAAAATAGGGGGAGGGGAATGTGTAGTGAATGTTGAGAGTGCGTAGGTCCCTAATTGCGTGCTGTCCAGTAAATTACGTATGCAAGCACTCCGGAACCTTAAAAGCATCGTTTACAAACGGCGCAGAATTTAGCCCACCGCGACGAATTTATTGAAAAAGGGAGGAGCGATTGTAGCGAAACGCGCATGCAGAGTTAAAAGTGCATGCACAAATTACGGCCTTTGTGAACAATTTCTTCATCCAGTGCTCGAATGCGTTATGCGTATACAGGGTCCTTCGTTATCGGGATTGATTTTTTTAATGGAAGGGGTAAAATAGGGTGTTGTGGATGTTATTTTCTAAAAGAAAAATCGAGGAGAAATCAGGATTTTGCTCTCTCTGGCCGCCAAAAGTTATGACTTTCCTATAGTAACTTTCAACAACGATTAAAGGGGCCCTGAACCACTTTTTCATCGAAGTGTAGAAATACATTTGAAGTGAACATAGGCTATTTCAGAAATACTTTGCCGCAAAAAGTACTTCAATGCGTTCAGCAGAAGCGGAGTTATTGGCGATCAAACACGGCCTTCGCTGTGTTCCCGTTTCTCTTCAATGCCTTGCACTGCGAAGGCTATACGGCGGAGTGGGGCGGCGCCACAACGCTCCGCCTTCGAAATGTCACCGTCGCGCGCAGTTTAAGTTTCATTTTGGATGCCGGGACTTCCGATTTTGGTGCCTACGACGCGCTAAACGTAAGCTAAACGCAGTCGCCTACAACGAGCAGCCAATGGACTCGTGGCAGAACCCCGCGGCGGCCGCGGCGTAGCCGACCGCAGCCACCAACAGCAGCAAATGTGTTTTATTACGTAATAAAGCACACAGAAGAGAGTGAGGATCATGGCTTCTGTTGAAAGGAGAGCGTTTGAGAGAAAAGCGACGTCGCGCTCCGCTTGCGAGCTCCTCGCACCACGTACGACAGCAAAACTTGGCTGAGATGATCACAGCAGCGTATGCTACCCGCGAGCTATGTTATTTCACCAAGCCCGAGGGGTGGTTCAGGGCCCCTTTAACACACGCAAAGGCTGCTTCTTGGACACAAACGTATGTAAACAAGCGAAATCACTCACGGGCTTAATGGCAAAACGAGCTGTTCGCTAGTCATGAGATGAACTTAGTTATACAGATTCTCGTTGGCAGATATTGCTTATATTTTTTTAACCACGCAAAGAAAAACAACAAATAGGGGCGTACGTGTTTGGCGATCCCTTCTTTACTAGGGCGAACTTCGGGGAGAAATTGGATTTAACCCGATTTTGATAAAACTCGTTCGGTGCGCAAAAAATGGGTAATTACCGGATTTTCCCGCAAATGAAATACTGTAAATGAAAATTTTACGGCTGTTATATGCTATGTTTCCCAATATCCCCATCGAACTTAACGCGATGTTCACAGTTGGGGAAAATAAAGGGGATGGTATGTGCAATGTGTGGTGAAACGTTAAAGCTTCTGGATTATGCAGGAGCTTTGCAAATAATACTCAACCATGTTTTCTGAATGAATGAATGTGTGTTGTATAGTGGCGCAATGCCAGATATGGCCCAAGAGCGCCATGCCAGTGTTTGTGAGTTTGCAGTGGAGCGGTGAATTCTGAGAAGTAGATGAGACGTGGCTGTAAAGGGGCCTAAAAATAGTCGCTATAAAGTGCGTAAATTATACATGTACTAAAATTATGGCAATGACTAATGAGATGTGCAATGAAAATGAAGAATGTCTTGAGAAAGAATGATACGATATTTAAAATATTTAAGATGCAGTGAACCATGTTTTCTCCCTATTTTCATGCTTTATGTGACACGTGTGTGGTGTCCTCGCTGAACTAAACCAGTCAACTTAATCCGTGCATGGCGGGGAGAGGTTATGGGTCATGTGTAGGCAAAATTCAAAGTGTGTCGTTCAATTACAGCTTAGAATTTAGCCCGCCGTCCTGGGAGCACTATAAGCCGCCGAAACAAATTTAGCGGATGGGGGAACATTATATGGTAGATGATCATCTGAAGTTAAAATTAAGTACATGGGTTAAGTACAGCATTGGCTAGAAATTTCTTAAGCAAAGCTTTGTAAGAAGAGGCGGGCGAGTTGTTGCGGCAACATGATAAAACAGCTCTAAAGAGGAACTCAAAGAAGCAAAAAGCAATTGAGTGCTATAAAGCGTTATATGCGGGAGGCAGTGAAAACAGGTGTCATATGCGGGCAATGTTGCAAAGTGTGGGGTTTAATTACAAGCTCCTGAAATTCGTAATGCAATTGCTCGATAGAAACAGCTTCACTGAAAATTGGGCTGCCATTCTGCAAGGTCGCACAAGTTTGCCGTTCTTTTTTGTTTTTGTTTTTACTTGTTGGAAAAACCTGCAGACGTCAGTTATCTCTACGGAGGAGATGTCTTTAACGACGTGAGAAATAGACGTGAATGATATGTGTCTGAGCATTATAGTTTCTATTTCGAGTAGGCAGCACTGACGGGCCGTTTATAGTCCGACGTAACGCGCGCGCGCGCGCGCCGCTACGTCACGTTGGCGAACCCACATGCGCAGCCAACGTAACCGGCGGCTTCCGACGTGCCCCGATGGGCACGGCGCCGAAATGGGTCCTGACCCATTCGCGCGTCGAAGGCGACGGCGCCGTCAACCCACAATGCATCGCGCGATAAGAAGAAAGCCCCCACGCCGCTCCGCAGGCGGTCGCACACGGCCGTTCAAATTGGCGCGCGCGGAGGAGATCGTTCTGCGTATGCTCCAAAGATAGCTGCAGATGGCGCTCGCGTTGAAGTATAGATAAAGCCCCTTGAACTTTAACTATAGAGGGGATGGCATCTCGGCGGGCGCACCGCAACCGGCGTAGCGTGACTGGCTGCAAACGACGCTGGCCCGCGCGCCGATAACGTCGGACTATAAACGGGCCTTAACGGCTCACGAAGTAACTGTTTAATTACTTGCATTTATGAGTGATGGCGATGTCGCCACTCACGTGCAGTAGTCTATGTAAGTTATACGAATACTGCTTGTTTTATGCTCCTGGGTGGAAATCACTAATCAAGTACGTAATTCACTAAAATTCACTAATTAAGTTTGTAAGCTACCATTTTGTGGGCATGCTGTAATGCAAAGTTGAAGGCATCAAGTATGCAAAGCCATTCGATGGCAATCTCGTGCCGGGCACGACTTTGGAGACATATACGCTCTGAAAATATTTCGCATATTGGATTGGGGTTCTATTTAACACTTATCGGGACGGCATGCTTCGATAGTCCCGATAAATCTTAACGACTACTGAAGCTGCAACATATCAAGTTCTAGCAGTGACAAGCAAAAAGCGAGCTGATTTGCAAACGCCAGCTGCTCCGGAGCCTGTGCTCCGCATCGGCTGCATTCCATAGGTTACTGTATTTGGCTTGCGATTTAAAAAGAAGGTTATGCAGAAGCTTAGCTAATATTAAGGTTGTGCAAACGATTTGCTTGAGATCACACGAAAGATAGACGTAAGGCTAGTTCCATAGCGCTGTTACAAAAACTACCATGTCTCCTCGTTTTCAGCGTACAGCATGTCCGAGAGCTTTGGAGCTGGAACGATATCGCACAAGCAAAAGAATCATGAGACTGTTGGCACGCCGACGGTCATGACGAAGATGAAAGTAAGTGGCCCTCTTGTAGCTTGGCGGGCAAGTTACTCAAATAACGGAGGTGGCTCTTTAATGCTCTTGCATATGAAAAAAAACTAAATGCTGAAGAACTTCTCAAACAACAACAAACACAGCATAATAATAATAATAATAATAATAATAATAATAATAATAATAATAATAATAATAATAATAATAATAATAATAATAATAATGTGTAGTACTTCTGTTTCTTCATCTGTGTCATTTATGGGCAACAATCTTTTACTAATCTTCGCCCGCTTCACCCGATCCTGTTCCTTTCCCGATACTCCGGTTTGGTAGCTATATAGGCGCGCCTTGCTGTGTTTATTTCCACCAACCTCGCTTCCTCTTTGCAGCAGAACTAGCCTCTATTTTTGCCGGGCTATCTTTTGGCCTCTTGCTTTTCTTTTCATGGAACGGCCAGGTTGTTGCAAATTGTTCATCCTTCGTACAGGTCGTTGATGTCAACACAGGCGAGAAACTGGGTCCCAAGCAAACAGGAGAAATACGAATAAAAAGTCCTGCCTGCGTCAGTGGCTACATGAACAACCGCGAGGCCACAGCCAATCTTTATGACGAAGATGGCTTTCTACGGACTGGTACGTGGTAGTAAGCGAATATCACCTATTTGTACAGCGTGTTTCGGACGCACACAGTTTTGGGATACAATGACTTCCGCGGAGATTGACAGTCAGCTGTAGTGTATTGAACAGACATTTGCGAGATGTTTGGACGAAGACTGCCACGAGCATAAGGATAAAGGGGTAATTTTTCTTTGAATAAGTTTATAGCGGTGGCAGACATCAGGAATTGTGCGACAATCACAAATACGCTTCTTAATTAGCGAGTTTCACAAAAATAAATTGTTATACAGTAACCTAGCAGATATTGCAATTGCGAAAATAAAACCAGTGCATGCACAAGTCACGTCCACTTATTGGTAATTCTGCCAGTAGCGCCAGTTTTGAGATGCTCGACCCCAATATCAGTGACTAAATAGGTTGGTGCTTCATGTAGCTTTGCGCCACAGCGCCCAAAAAGGACTTCGTGGAAAAATGCTAAGTAGAACTCTAATGTTCTTCACCACCAGCTTCGTGAAGAGCGCGCATCGAAATTGACACTAGTCTGAGGTTTCATTAGTGAAATACCCTGGCCACTCACAGGTTTTCATTTCTCAATTGCAATGCCTGCACCAAAATTGAAATAAACTGAAATAGCGAACATTAAAATATATATGCAGGGTGATTAAAGTGAGGTTGACAGGTTATTTTTTTTTCTTTTTTATTACGCGCTGAGACGTACGGGAAGACCACCTCTACAGTAGGGTTATGTGGCGAGGGGGACACAAAGTGAGATGATAATTATTGCTGTTAGCAGTGCAATTAACAAAAATTAAATAATTAACTTTTGACTGGTTGCAGGAAGCATGCAGGAAGTTAGAGGCAGTCGTGTTTCTACAGAGTTCCACTTGGCACAACTCTAGTTTATCCGTGATTTGAGCTATCGAACTGCGAAGTTTAATTGCCGTTCGCATGATTACGCATGCAAGACAGTGACGATCAGCGCAAGGTTCCTCCGTTATCTCGGTATAACAGAAGCTACCATCGTTACAGGCTGCGCGGTTCCGTGTTTTGATAACGGTTCCGACTTCTGCGCTTTGCGATTACGCCAGCCGAGAGTGAAAAGGGGGCAGTTATCACTTTTGGCTATGCCTCCTCCCCGTTGGTAGACTAAACGCCGTACGCAAAAGGCAAAGTGTCATAAGGGAGGATCATTGCGCCGGTCCTCACTGTCTTGCATGCGTAATCATGCGAACGGCAATTATACTTCGCAGTTCGATATCTCAAAGTACAGGATACGCTAGAAGAATTCTGCCAAGTGGAACTCCGTAGAAACAAGATTGCCTCTAACTTTTCAACACAAACGTGCCTGCTTACTGCAGCCAGTCAAAAGTCAATTATTTAATTTTAGGCACGCGGTTAATAAACCCTCGTATGCTACCTATAAATGGTATCAACGCGGCCAGATTCGATACCCTCGCTATGAATAAACGAGGAGAAGGGAAACAGAGGCGCTCGATTTTTGTTAATCACAACCATAAAAGCCAACATGCTTTTATGGGCGTAATATATATATATATATATATATATATATATATATATATATATATTGTGTTACATATGCGAAAAATCAACTTTTACTTCCTAACGTTTGGGTCATGGTATGGACTTCATCAGAGTATGGGCATACAAGGAATAGGTCGCTTTCAAGGGCCATCACAATGGCTCTGTCAAATCGTAAATGGTGATTTAAAAACGTAAATGCACCTCAAGACATGGCAGCTAAACACATTTTGAAGTGTCTGCATTAACCAGAATGGTAAAAAAATGTCAGAAAGCAAATTGAGAACATGTAGCATAGTATAGTAATACACGTAGCAAATCATAGTAGTACTTACAAGTAATAGAACTACGATTAAACAGCAAAAAAATTACGCAACAAGTCAATCTGTTGTGTTCTTTGTGATTAGGGACCCCTTTCACAACTCATTTTGAGTAATGGCGTCCCAACTGCGCCATTCTGATGCATTGCATTCTGTTTGCTACGATTGAACAGTTCTATTTCTTGTTGTGCTACTAAGCCCGAGGGCGCGGGATCAAATCCCGGCCACGGCGGCCACTTTCCTACGTGGACGAAACGCCCGTGTACCGTGCATTGGGTGCACGTTAAACAACCACAGGTGGTCAAAATTAATACGGAGTTCTCTACTATACGCCGTGCCTCATAATAATATCGTGGTTTGGCACGTAAAACTACTAAATAAAAAAAGAACAGTTATATTTTTTCATCGCGTACTTTTTATTCATGCTCTGTGAAACAATTGCAGATCTCGCCGAATAGCTGTGCCCATGTTCCACGCATTGCTTTGCCATATCACCACGTACACAATTAATATGTTAGATTTAAGTGCGCGTTAAAGAACCCCAGGTGGTCCAAATTTCTGTAGTCCCCCACTACGGCGTGCCTCATAATCAAATCGTGGTTTTGGCACGTAAAACCCGATAATTAACAGTTAATATGCACGAACGCATCTCTGGAATTTTAGTCCCCACGCAGCTACTTTTAAGTGCCAAGCATTTCCTGGCGAACATTTGCCACTTTGAGAGTATCTATCTATTTAGCCGCGTACGTCTTGGTGCTCTCATGGTCGTTTCGTTAACTTGGTATGTACCAAAATTGGCATAGTATGACAAGATTGTATGACAAGCATAAATGATAGGCCATGACATCACTGTCATGACATGCATCATGCAGGTCATGAAACAGCCGCCTACGTCTTGGTGCTCTCATGGTCGTTTCGTTAACTTGGTATGTACCAAAATTGGCATAGTATGACAAGATTGTATGACGAGCATAAATGATAGGCCATGACATCACTGTCATGACATGCATCATGCAGGTCATGAAACAGCCGCCTACGTCTTGGTGATCTCATGGTCGTTTCGTTAACTTGGTAGGCTCCCCTCCCCACACACTCCTTCGTATAACATCGATTCCCACATGGCGTGGGATCTGTCGGATTTTTTATTTTATTTTTTTACAGTGGTTTAACTTAATTTGTGCTCTGATGCAGCAGCTGTGTCGGAACTCAGTTTTGTGAATGCGATAGCATGGAAACTGGTGACACGAACTCCGCCAACTGTTCTTTTTTTTTTGTATAATTACTGTTGTGTCTTTTTTCGCCGAGTGATTTCATCCCACATCGGAGCAGTGCAGTAGCCGGCATCTCCAACAGGCGTCAATATTTTCTTACATTCATTGAATAATATCAAAAAATAACATCGCGCCTTTTGCTTCAATTCACCTCTCATTGAGAATGTTCCGACAATCCCAACACTTGTATTCGCTTTTGTCTCCCTCTCAACCAGAGTGATCATGTAGTACTCTTGATTATGTGTCTTGATTTCGTTCCCTCGAGCAACTCAACAGTCGCTAAAGTCGCCAGAGTTGCGTATTGAAATGTTACCGCACTAACAGTCACGCTGAATACGCGAAATAGTTCGATTTGTGTGCTAGGGTGTGTGGAGTAATTTGCTTCGGCCCTTGCATGTGTGCGCCTGTGACTGTAACTGTAATTTATTTACACGAGAACGATTCCGTGCTCGGTGGCGTGCTAGGCAAAACAGATAGGTAAGTACCCTCGCGCATGAGCGCCTACAAGCATGCCACCCAGAACAGGAAAAATGAGCTATAGAAGCTTGGCCTCATGCATGCATATGTGCGCGGACAGGCGACATCGGCTACTACAACGAGTCCGGCGAGTTCTACGTGGTGGACCGCATCAAGGATATGTTCAAGTGCATGGACCGGCAGGTGGCCCCTTCCGAGATCGAGGAAGTGCTGACGCAGCACGAGGCCGTCAAGGAGGCAGCCGTGGCGGGCGTCCCTCACTCTGAGTTCGGCGAGGCGGCCAGGGCTTTCGTGGTGCTGAACGCTGGATACGCGCCCAGCGAGGCCACCGCAGCCGAGCTACGAGCCCTCGTCTCTGGTGAGAAGCTAGTGGACGTTCAGGCAAATATGAGCCAATTTGGCTTGTTTGTCTTCGTCAGTCTAGCTTTGATTGCGACGCATTCTTTACCTCAATCAGCCACCTTTCGCCTGCGGTGGGCAAATTCTGCCGCGCTGCGCCGGTAGGGGACGCGGCAAGTTTGGATAGCATAGCGTTATTGTATAGGACCCCTTTTCCCTAAAGGGAGCCACATACATTAACTCTTAGAGAACGTAGCGTTCTTGGGCGAGGTCCGCACGGAGCGGCGCCGCGAGAGAGACATCCAGGCACTCTAGGAGAGCGAAGTGTAGTTTGGAAAAAAAAAAAATTGGGTTTGTGAAAAAAAAAAAAAAGTGTGTGTGTGTGTGTGTGGGGGGGGGGGGGGTTAAGACGTTAGTAGAGAGTAGTGTTCGTGAGCATATCGTAAAGCCCCTTGCTAATACGTGCCCGGTGGGAAAACGCCATAGAGGGCCTTTAAGAGATCATAAAGTGAAGAACGAAAAGATCGCAGTTTGAGACAGCCATGGCGGCGCGGCGGCGGTGGCACATCTGCTCGTTCTGGATCGCTTCTGGATTCGTATTCTCACCTGGACTCGTTAAACTATTTAGTGAAGTTCAAACGCAAAATTTTGAGTATTTCTTTTAGCCGAAGTTGTATATAACAAGGTTCCTGTTCACAAAAAAAATTGTTTCAATTAATTATGCTATCTTTTACCTGGTTCTTTCTTCCGCAGTTATATTTGATGGCGTTATATATCTCGCTAAACTATGTGGCACTGCGGTCGTTTTCTTCGCATACTTGTTTATAATACACATTTAGAACTGAAGTGGCCTAATTATTACTGAGCAATGGAAGCAGCGCATATGTCAACAAAACGGACCCCACTAACTCAATTGGGCAGCAAATGCCACTGTACGGGTGCCCTTACTATCTATGGTTCCTAAACTAGTTCCCTGTGATAGTAGTATGGACCGCCTCCTTTAGGTAGCACATGCAACTACCGGCACCGTTTACTAGCTGCCCTTACTAGAACCTTGGTTAACATTGCTACAAGCAATTACTACTAACTTTTGGTTAGTAACTGACGCAACGTTTTAACTAAGAGTGCGCGCTCTTGCTGTGCTATCTTCAATCGTCAATAAGGCCTATCGGCTCTCCATTCCTCAAGCACTTTCCTGGAAAAAGCATGACTACGTTAATTAGCAAGAAGCACATGGTATACCAGTAGCGATGACGACACCTGCATACATGATCGCACACAGCAAGTTCCCCATACACAGCGCATCTATTTAACCTAACCTAACACACCTTATCCTAATATATATATATATATATATATATATATAGTAGTAACTGGATTTTTCAATGGGCCACGCGTATTTAGGAAAATCAGAAGCACAACTTCGCGGTTATCTTAGGTTCATTATTTACCCAACAGTTTCGGTCGGTGGACCGACCTTGAAAAAGGTCGGTCCACCGACCGAAACTGTTGGGTAAATAATAAACCTAAGATAACCGCGAAGTTGTGCTTCTGATTTCCTATATATATATATATATATATATATATATATATATATAACAATGACACCAAGGACAACATAGGGGAAATTACTTGTACTTACTAATTGAATTAAAGAAACGATAAATTAATGAAAATGAAAATGGATGAAAAAACAACTGGCCGCAGGTGGGGAACGAACCCAAGTCGTCGCATTACGCGTGCGATGCTCTCACCATTGAGCTACCGCGGCGCCGTTTTCCCATCCACTTTCGGGGGTATTTATGTCTTACAAATAGAATTAACTCTGGGAGTGTTAGCCAGTGCCACCACTCATATATATATATATATATATATATATATATATATATATATATATATATATATATATATATATATATATATACACGAGAAGCACCTCGGATTCCCTTCTTCTCTCGTTCATTCATAGCGAGGGTTCAATTAGTCTGACAGCCTTGATGTCATTCGGTGGCATACGAGGGCTTTTCGCCATGTGCCTGCTTTCTTAAGTTCACGTGTTACCTGACGCCATCGCATAAAAAAATGAATATGTTCCACATCCGCCCACTACGGCTCGGAGTGGCGCTGGCTAACACTTCCAGGGCTAGATCTAGTAACCATAAATACCTAATTTAATGGACTGATTGATAGTGCAACGTACGCGTAATGCAGAGGTTGTGGGTTCGGCTCCCACGGGCGGCAACTTATTTTTTCGTCTACTTCCATTTCCCATTTCTTAGTTATTTTCTACATTTAAATTTCAACTGACAGCTAATTTCCCCGATGACTTCCTTCGCTTCAGTGTCTGTTGGCGCTATATATGGTCATGATGAACAAAAATCAAGCCCGTCAGTTTCCTTTCGTCTCTGGCATGTTGACTCTTTTCGCGGCGATCCCGTGGTCGCTGCCATGTTTGATCACGTGGTGACGCGTCCATTGCTTGCTTCAACTGCCTCCGTTGCCTCCGCGTTTACAATGGATGTGTATGACGCCGGTGCGGCTTAGCAAACCTCTGTTTTGGGAGATATCGTAGACGGTGAGTGGGTGGACGACACGAAGCTTTGGCCGCGGTTTCAAAGAACATGCAAAAGCGCTTTCGGAGCTGATTAAGCTATGTCCAAACGGCGCGAGCAGCGTATATAATGCTTGCTCTAAAAGCGGGGCTAAATATGTATTCGAAGCTATCCAAACTTTCCGCTCATGAATTGAATCAGGATTATGGTGTTTTGGTCTTCGTTCTTTATTTGGCAAAGATTTTGAAGCAGCGGCTTGTCACGTTTCTGACTCAGTAACGTTCCTCGGTGCGGTCGCTATCTGATCATTTTCTGCCTAATCGCTCGTGGGTGTGCTGTTCCGCTAGATTTGTTCTTGCTGGGCACAAGGCTTGAAATGTAGCTGTTCTGCACATTGTAATACCTTGTAACAAATGCATATTATCGCTAATAACTCGCTTACTCTTGTGGACCGTTACGAAACATTCAGCTTCGACCATTCGTGCGCTATCGGTGTAGTACCTTCACTTATTGTGCGTATATAGTGCGCATATATTAAAGTGTGCGCCCATTCTCTTCTTCCTCACACTTTGGCGAAAGGGTGGGTGTAAGTTTCCGTGCTGGTTGGGGTAGATGTGTTAACTGGAACGCCCATGCATTTCGTCGTACACTTTGAAAATTAATATCTCGAAACTGGTTCAGTCCTGAGAATTCGTTCCAAGTGGATACGCATTATGAACTCAGCGGCTATAATTCGTAGGTTAAAAGATGTGCCGTAAAATAATTAATTAAAAAGGTAATTAGCGTAATTATGTTATTATTCAATTAGGCGTTTTGATTTCTCGGGGAAGTAATGGCCGCCTCATCGAGAAGTTTAGATCAAGGATTATAATTGTGCTATCTGCCACTAAAAATTTGGTGCAGCTAAAATAAATCACCCTGTATAAGACATATATATATATATATATATATATATATGCTTAAGCCTTAAACTTCAATAAACTCACCCAGTCCTGTGAACAAGTATTTATCTCGAGAACTACACTGTGATTTGCTTGGTTCCAGAAAGAGCACATGAGCACCCCTACGTTGATCCATGTAGGCTACCAGCCAGGATCGCACTTGTGTCAAAAACCACTATTAGCGCAGCACGGCAAAGATTATCGAGGATGAGGGGCATATTAACACACAAAAAAGCCACGAACACAATGATTGCAGAAGTGTACTGATATCGTTGGTACTTATATGAACTGACACGAAAAAAAAAGATATTTAAAAAAAAACATGAATTGTATCTGAACCGTATTTGTCGAAGTTTGGACGTCTGTCCAACGAAGCGTCCATTTACAGGCGGCACTTGCCTACGTCTTCCTGTCTGACGCCTCCAACAACCGCAGTTATCCAGCACAGTGCTATCCTGTCCAATAAACTTTCGAATATGAAACCCTCAGTCTGAGTACGAATCAAATAGCAAACCAAACACTACTCAATTCATTTTTGAAATTTTGGAATATTCGCACACACCTATAACGCGTAGGCGTGGCTACCAGCCGGGAAGCACTGAATGGGAGCTTTCTTGTTTACCTTGTCACAGCACTGAAACTTCGTCAAGCGTATCGTGTGTGCGTGTGTTTCACTTGGGCCAAAATTGAAAAATATGCAAATGCTATGTAGCTGGACAGAACCAAGGTAATGTTGTTTGCCGTCGCGTAGTATGGTTATACTCAATTAATCAACTATTCCATTTCTCAATTATTACAATTAAAGGAAAAGTGTCAATGAAGAAATTGCAGCGCAACATGAGAAACTCCCGATACAGCTTTCTGTTGCTCAATACGTGCTACATAAAAGTGCTTTTGCGAGCGTGAAAAAAGCCCGCGAATACACGCGAAATTGCCGCGCGACTGGCCACTCGAGGCACTTAGCGCGTATTCGCGGGCTTCTTTTACGCTCGAAAAGACAGGCTAGTTACTTTGGCTTTCGTGTCACTAACGAGTGAGAAGGGAGCGCGCAAGTCCATCTCTTGACATATAGTTCTTTTCCTTACGTGTCACCACTTCTCACCATTCACGCTTGACAGTTCACAGTTTCTTACGAATGTCTGCAGATTGCAAGACTTGTAGAAATATGCAAATGCGCAGCTGTCCCGTTTACACGTTCTTCACAAACGTCCTGAGTTTAAAGATTCTGCCACCGGGCATCTTTTCTGTTGCAGCGAATACCGCCCCGCAAAAGCACCTCCATGGAGGCGTGGAATTTGTGTCGACCATCCCGAAGTCTGACACCGGCAAGAACCTGCGCAAAGACCTGCGAAATGCCTACCTGCAACGCCAGGCAGCTCGCGGACTTTGACAGCTTTCTGGTGCACCCACTGCGAGAGCTCAAGTCGGGTCGAAGAAGTTAAGCCATCTTCCCCTTGAACTATGATGTAATACACTCTTGCACTTGCATTCTCTGGCTTTATTCAATCGTGCTATATGGACACCAGTACGAAAGGGAACACAATATCGTTGTTCTAAGGACGATCACAGCGGAAATGCGAATTGGAACATACCAGGGGGCTGACGCACGATAAACAGAGTAAACCTGTTGACGAAAACATCGCTTGGCACTTTATTTATCTCACTAAAAAATCAAGGATATTTAATGGTTTGAAACTCAGATCAGGTCTTTACCTTTCACGTATTGGTCCACGTGAAATTACGCCTTTCCTAAAGCGTTAACGCTTAAGATTCTTTCTTTGAGAAGGAAATGTTATGCTGCCACCTCTAAACATACAATTAAAATGTTAATTTCGTTGGCATATATAGTGGATATTGCTAGCAGTGAAGAAAATTACTTCAAGGCCGACTTCTTTATAAGTGCATGTGAGGTTTCGTTTAGTTGCGAACCAGACATGTACACGATTCTGAAGGAAAATCGCTAAAATAGGATGCTAAATACTACGCCAATAGTTTACTCAGTATAGAGTACTAAATATCCAAATTCCAAAAGTATCATAGTAGAGTATAAGATACTCAGAAAAGTATTGTGTTGCTTTCGAGATACTTTCAAAATACAAGACATTGCACGAAGAAAACATGGAAAACTGAGGCGCTTTATTTTGTCAAAGAGTGAAAACCCGAATTGCCCAAAACATTTGCTTGACTTCGGAAAGAGCTGTTTTCTTTTTTAAATGTCGTGTTAGACAGCCTGCTCTCTTTTTGAAGATTTTGCCGCTTACGCTGAAAAGCCGCTCTCTGCTAGAGTGGTCAGCTGTATTGAATCGTTAAATAAAATAGAATTACCGCGTAGTAAGCAAAATGACGTCTCTTGGTGGCATACCTACCCTAATACATGTAACCTGGGAGTGCGCTAAGCACCCTCATAGACCAAATACCAGTGACACAATGGAGCAGTGGGAGGCACAGCTGGCCCGCTCCGACCTGGCAAGACAAAAGTCTTTAATTAGCCAGGTCAGCAGGCGGCAGAGGCCAGTGGGGCCCTGGACTGAGAGGCTCCGACTACCCCTCCTTAATATCTTTTCCATTCCAATCAAGTTTCTATTAAAGATTCTTGGTCACTAACTGCGAATGTGATGTCATGTCGATAGTAGACGAAAAAATTACATGCGAAAAGAAATGACCTTGAGGGAATTTCTCAGCACAATGGCGATCATTGATTTCTTATACGGGGACTTGCGTTTTTCTCTTTAAGTCGTAGAAAGCTAATTTTGCGCTTACCGCTTCTTTGTTCTTACTGAAATTCTGCAGAAAGATTCTATTTTATAGTCCGGACTGTTTAATGTCACACTTGGCACAGTTAATTGCCTGGTTTTTAAGGAAGTAATGCGAAGTTGCCTTCGTCTATGGGGAAGCCAACTGCTGCCAAGGCAGCGTTAGCATAAAGTTGTGTCACTGCCTGTCGGCAGGTGTGGAAAGCAGCCGTTCCGGGAGGGTTGTCGCGTATTCCAAAGAATTAGGCAACAACACGCGACGACCCTCTCGGAGAGGCTGCTTTCGCAGTTGCCGACAGGCGGCGACACATGTGTAGAAAACTAACGATACGCGAAGAAACCAGACAGAGAGCTCATCGTTCCAACTTCTTCTCTTCGCAGTGCCCACCTGCGCGCGTTTATTCGTCTTTTTCTACATATTCCCGCCCCCCAGTAGCGTTGTTCAATTCAAGCTTGTACAATTTCTGCACTGGCCTTCTTATAAACTTGCCATCTTGAGCTTTCACACGGCAGGCTCGGATTATTCCATCTTGACCAGGGAAGACGTCCCCGACTCGTCCCAGTGGCCAAATACCTCTAGACATGTTAGGCTCCTCGATGAGTACTACATCATCCACTTGTAGACTGCTACTAGGATGCGATGGGATGAGGTGAAGTGCCCGCAGCTCGAGGAGGTACTCTTTCATCCATCGGATCCACAGGTGGTCCACGAGCTTCTGTCGGTATCGAAACTTCTTGCTGAGATCACATATCGCGTAGCCTGAGCACTTCGAGCTTCGGCGTCACTGTTGGTTCACTCTGGAGAGGCAAGAAATGAGCTCCCGACCAGAAAATGAGCAGGACACAGTAGAGAAGGCTCTCTATAGCGTCCGTATACGTATAGGTTAGGGGTCTTGAATTGATAACCGCTTCTACCTCCAGCAGTACGATCTCAGTTTGTTCGCTTATGAGCTTGCTCTTTCCTAGAACTTTGCGTAAGGATGACCTGACTGATCGGACAAGTCTCTCCCACCAGCCTCCCCACCAAGGCGCTCCTGGCATAATAAATTTCCATTCTATGCGATGCGTCAGGAGCAAAGATGCAAATGGAGAGCTCTTCATGGTGTTCCAAATGTCCCATAGGTCTCGCGATGCTCTCTTAAATGCGAGAGCATTATCGGAGTAAAGTGTTGCTGGCACTCCTCTACGAGCCAAAAACCTACGCAACGCTAGCAAGAAGGAGCTTGTAGAGATTCCACTCGTCAATTCAAGGTGTACAGATCTCCTGGTCGCACATGTGAACAACAGAATATAACCTTTGTATCTAACTTCATCAGTCCCATGTTGCTTTACATATAGTGGGCCTGCAAAGTGTAATCCCACAACTTCAAACGGCTGTGATGTGAGAAGCCTGTCTTCAGTCATTGGTGCATATTGCACCTTTACAGGTTTGACGTTGTATTTTTTGCAGAGAAAGCAAGCATTGATGATCCGTTTAACTTGTTGTGGAGCAAGTATAACCCAGAAACGCTATCGAATATGCATCATAGTGCTTGCCGCTCCGCCATGTAAAGCTCTACAGTGAGCCTCAGTAACAACTAAGGCCGTGAAGGGATGCCTTTGCGGTAGAATAACTGGGTGCTTTTTGTCATACGTAGCGTTCATTCTTTCAAGTCGGCCACCAAGTCGAAGCTGCCCACTGTGATCAAGGTAAGGGTGGAGATCGCGCAGTACGGAGTGTTTCTTGACAGTTTATCTAAGCCGAAAGTGTTCAATATCATTCGTAAATTCTTTGAGGTGGACACGGCAGATCCAGAACATTTCAGCCTTGTTTAGCTCCTCTGTCGAAATAGTTCCACCGGGCGACGTTTGAACACGACGACATCGGTCCACAAATCGAAATACCCAGGCGATGACGCGAAGGAGCTTCTGTAGGTTGCCAAACTTCCTTAAGTCAATCAGGGTGTCCACTATTCTCGGGGCTTGAAGAAGTACATGATGCGTGTCACACTCTGCCTCTTCGCAGATCGATGTGCTCATGTCTGAATCTGTAAGCCAGGTTGATCTTGGCTGTGATAGCCATTCAGGTCCCCTCCACCAGCTGCGACATGTACGTAGAACCTTTAAAGATACGCCTCTAGTCAATAAATCTGACGGGTTGTCTTCTCCTGGGCAGTAACGCCATAGCAGTGGGTCAGCAATTGCTGCGACTTTATTCACTCAGTGCGTTTTACAAACTGACCCAACTTGTTACGGTCACCACGGATCCAGCTCAGTGTGATCGTTGAGTCTGTCCACATGACGCAGGGAAAATGCGTTGAATCCCACGATGAGCGGATGTATTTTAAGAGTCTTGCTCCTACTACCGCGGCCATATAAGCTCGAGCTTCGGCAGTGTTAAAATCTTGGTAGGTGCTACTCGAGACTTCGTAACTATTAGTGATGTAGGTGTATTTCCGCCGTCATCAACTGTTCTCAAATAGGGACATGCTCCATAAGCCTTCAGGCTGTCGTCGACGAATATATGCAACTCTGCCTTTTCCACCGCTCCATGTAGCCCATCTATCACGCAGCGCGGAATCTTGATGAACCCAAGCTGGATTACGTCTGCGCACCATGCTGTGGCATCTTGATCTCCTCTGGTAACTGGTCATCCCAAGACTGGCCTAAAACCCACAGGCGTTGAAACAAAAGCTTTGCAGTGACGGTGAAAGGCGATAGAATACCAAGAGGGTCGAAAATTCGGGAAGCAGCCTTGAGAAGCGTATGTTTTGTGTCCGGCTGAGCTGAGGCTAAATATTCGGCTATAGATTTGGAAGAAAACTTGAAGTAATCAGTTTCGGTATCCCATTGCATTCCCAAAACTGCAGTTGATTTCCGTCATGCACCTTCCACTTGCTCCTCCTGGTGATCGAAAATGTTCTGTAGTTGCTGGTTATTGGTCTTTCATTTTCTGATATTCATGCCTTCATCTCGCATAATTTCTTCGATTGCTCATAGATGCTCAGACCATATTCGAATGTCTCCGCACCCACCAGTAAATCGTCTACATAAAAGGACTTCTTCAAAATAGAAGCAAGCGCTTTGTCCGCACAAGCATTGTCCAAGTGGTGATGAATAGTGGCCATGAGCAAGAAAGGGCTTGATGTTGATCCAAATGGTCCCCGGGTCATGCGCCATTCGACAATGTTACTGTTTTGGCTGACGGGAATGGCATCAAACCAGAGAAACCGGAATGCACCTCGGTCGGTCTCCTGTATCTCAATTTGTAAGAATGCCTTCTCGATATCCGAGTTCATGGCGACCGGAAACCACCGAAAGCGAAGTAGTACTTGTAGTAACTCTGGAGTGAGGTTCACCCCTTTATCCAAGCAGTCGTTGAGTGATGGAAAGCCTTGAGCGTGTGACGATGCGTCAAACACGACCCGGAGCTTGGTGGTCAGCGATTCCTCTCGTATAACTTCCCGATATGGCATATAATAGGTGGCCTGATCAATAGGAACATTCTTAGGTGCCACTTCAGCGTGTCCTAGCTCCAGGTATTGTCGGATGACTGCGTCGTATCGCTACAATAATCCTTCATTCATCAATAGACTGTTTGCCAGTTTTTATAGACGTGTGAGCACGGTATCACGGTTGCTTCCAAGTAGCTGTTTCTGATCTTCTTTCCAAGGCAGCGCTGCGGTGTATCTGCCATTTTTCTTGCGAATTGTTCCTCGGAAGCGTGCAATGGACTCAGTATAGGGAGGTTCGGCAGAATCTGTGATGCCCATTGCTTCGATCTTCCAGAACGACTGTAGAATCTGCGAGGTTGTGTCATCGTCATTAATAGTTTCCACTCGCAGAACACAGACCATAACGTTAGCGTCGCAGTCATGAAAGGTTTTTTGGCGACTCGGTCCTTGCAGTGTCCATCCGAATGCCGTGTTGATTGCGACCAGTCCTGGAATTTCTATGCTCCTTGCAACTTCTCCCGTCATGATTTCCCAAAGATGGTCAGCTCCAATAAACAAGTTGTGGCCGTTCTCAGTCTCCGCTTCAAGAAAATTCTTGTCATCAGCAAGAAAGTTGCCCTCACATCACAGCTTCTGAATGAAGTTGTTATCAGCTGTCGGCGCAGCAATGTCGTGACAGATAACTGGAACTATAATTGCTTGAACAATATGGATGTCGGAACAGTGTTGATTACGCAGTGGTACTTCAACAACCTTGCGTATTTCAGCAGAACTTGGAGATGCGTTGCCAAACGTGTTGAATGCCCCCAATTCGGGTTTCTCCCAGAATCTGCAGTTGCAGTTTTACAGCGAGATCTTCTGTGATGAATGATCTCTGACTGCCTCCATGCAGAATCCCTCTGATGTATCTGCACCTGTTATTTTTAATGACAAAAGTGCGAAACATCTGCAGGTACACTTCTTTGTCCGTCTTTGCGCAAGCATTTGTGCAATCTCTGTCGCAAAGCATTACTGATTGCGACGAGACTATCCCTGTTGTGCTACCCCAAGCCACCGCTGTTCGCGAAGTTTCCGCTGTAGTGTCTTTCTTTCTGTAGTTCGGGTCACACATACTCGAGGCGTGTCTTCCGTGACAAGCTGAGCACGTGAGTTTGACATGGCAAGACCGTGCCTGGTGACCTCGTGATGTGCAGCTATAACAGCGGTTATCCTTAGCTAGCTTCTCTTTTATTGCGATAGCAATTATATGGACACTCAAAAGCAGATTTCTGCCGTCGGCGTCGCCATCGCCGTCGCCGTCGCCGTGAGGTTCCGTATGACGTCAATGGAGATGAAATCGTCGCCGCGCACCGAACGCTGTATGTGCGAGTGAAAGGGCGCGAGGGGCGCGCGCTTTCACGGGGAGTGAACGCACGGCGGAGAACAAACGCGCGTTCTGCGCCGTGCTCCCTTAAGGGCTGCAGAAGTAGGCGTCGCTTTCCTCCTTTACAATCACCATATATGTAGCGCAAACGCGCCTTCTTCCGACGCGCGAGAGGCCGTGGGGGAGGGGGGAGGGGGAGGGAAGGGAGGCGACGTTTAGCTGCGGCACCAAGTGCCTATTTATATCAGAGGCTCCGGCAGCAGTCACCAACGCCGCACGCATTTTGAGCGAACGCGGGCAAAACGCCGACGGCGTCGACAACAGTTCTGCGTGTTGCCGGTGCTGCTGCATGTCGCAGTTTATACAGCTGATAAAGCTACTATCATTACTCCGTATAGCTCTCTACAAATTTGCTATCGCAATTGATGCTTCGCCTTTTAGGTGAGACTGCGACAACTTTTTTTTTTTTTTGGAAACAAGAGATAGGTTGGCGTCGCAGGCACGTGTACCGTGCTTCTTAGATCGACAGAAGAAACACTCGTTCCAGCTGTATGATGCACTGTGCAGTGTGGAAGCGGTGCTGCTGCCTCTAGTTCTCTCAGCACGGTCATCGACAGATCGTTGTGACGATGTGTTGCACTGCTCTCCGCTTTCTACCTCAACACGTGTGAACATGAGCAGCTCTTTTAACTCTGTCTCCGACATTGCAGCTGCTAGTGCTGACTCCGAGACGTTCATATTAGACCCATGTTCTCGTAAAGTCTGACTCCGCTTTCCTCGCGTATATGCTAGAACGATCTCGTATGGCAATGCCTTCTGTAAAATATCAATCAGCATTGCAGAGAAACTGACAGTGGGTACGTTTAGTGCAGTCAGACAGCGGATATTTAGTTGCACGGCATCATACAGCTGCCTGAGGCCGCGTACGTCGCTTCCGCACTTTACATGAGGTATATGGCGAAGCGCTGTCAGGTGGTGCTGCACTATCCTTTTACGATCGCCAAAACGTTCTTTGAGAAGTTCTACGGCATCTGCATAGCAAGCTTCAGAAGTCGGTAAACCGGCAATGGCTGCTGCCGCTTCCCCGGCAAGATAATGCCGTAAATAGAAAAACTTCGTCGTTGTCGATATAGCGTTGTTGAGATGAACAGTCTGCTCGAACTGCTCCCAGAAAGCTGCCCATTTGTGAATGTCGCCTTTAAATGTTGGCATATCAAGATTCGGTAGCCTTGAGCCAATTCTGGGCATAGCGTCAGGAAATGTCGGGCTTGAATTCTGAGAAGCAGTCTCCGCTGTACTATCCACGCGTACCAAAGCGTCGATCTTGCACCGAATCTCGGCAAGCATACTGATAGCTTGATCGTTATATTCTGCAGCAGTTACGTATTCTGCTTCGAGCTCATCGTCGGCAATGTGCTCTTCGAGTGCATCGATAAGTTTCGAGAGCTCGTTGTTGGTAGCAGATAGACTGTCAAAAATACCTGAAAGCTTGGGCTTGTCCACGGTTGGATCTGTAAGCAGCAACGCTCGTCGAGCTGACCGCTTGGTCTTGAGGCAATCCATCCGACTAGCTCTTGATAGAGGTCTGGTCTCCACGCCGATCATGAACGATGCGTTATCCAGTCAGTCCTCGCCGCCCGCAGCGCGAAGCGGTAGGTTAGAAGGTCCTTGGAGATGTGCGATGAAGGTAACGAGTCCGCACGGAGGTTTTCGGCACCAAAATGTAGAAAACTAACGATACGCGAAGAAACCATGATGATGATGATGATGATGATGGGGATGATGATGATGCCTCAACACTTGGCACAAACCACTGAGGGGGATAGGCCACGAACCAGGTGGTATTATGATAGAAATTTAAAATAAATTAATTTATAAATACTTAAGTATAAAAATGAAAATAAATGACTAATTGAAAATGAGAATTAAAGCAATAATAAAAGAATTAAGTACTCTATACAAAGTTAGTTTGCCTTGCCTGAATAGGAATAGTAATATGAATTTAATAATAAATTAAATACAGCAAAGGAAATACGTAGATTTTGAATAATAATAATAATGATAATGATAATAATAATAATAATAATAATAATAATAATAATAATAATAATAATAATAATAAACAGAGTGCTCATCGTTCCAAATTCTTCTTCTCTTCGCAGTGCCCGCTTGCGCGCGTTTATTCGTCTTTTTCTACAACATGTTTATGCTAACGCCGCCTTTGCCGGCGCTTGCTTCTCTGTAAACAAGGGCAACTTCGCATTTTTATTGCGATAGCAATTATATAGGCACTCCAGACGCATTTCTGTCGTCACCTACGCCGTGAGATTCCTATAAAGTCCAAGGGCGATAAAATCGTGCCCGCGTGCCGTATGCTGCATGTGCGAGTGAAAGCTTGCAAGGGTGAGCCGGCGATCGCGGCTCAATCTCGCCCGCACGAAAGAGAGGACAGCGGGCAGGAAGTGCGCCGTCTTGCATCGCGCGCGAGGCTCCCAACGTTGCCAGACATCGAAGGGAGGGGAGCCGGCATTGTACTCCGGCTGCAACTGCGTATGTGGAGGCTGCCCGCGGCAACACCGCCTAGACAGCACAGGCCTACGCACTCCGATCTATGACGTCATGCTACCTGGCCCAAAATTCCCATCGCCAAGACTGGCGTGACGAAAGCGGTGACATCAAAATCACTGCTGCTTACGCGGGAGCATCCCCATTAAATTCTATGGAAGTCGGATCAGGTAGCATGACGTCATGGGTCGGAGTGCGTTGACGCATGACGTCATGGATCGGAGCTTTGTGCGTGCTGTGTGTTCTCGACGCTTAGTTTGCGTTGAAGCGAAACACAACAGGAAGGTAATTTCGCTCGCTGCTGCTCCCGCGTTTCCACACGCCAGCGTTTTGACAGCGAGTGTCCGCGGTCATCGAGTGTGGTGTGTTCATGTTTGCTGTGCGCGCTGACACCATGCTTGTTATTTAGTTAGCAAGCGAATGTTTACATGTTAATACGCCCGATAAATGTACTATCCTTACTTCATATGGTTCTCTGCTAATTTGCTATCGCAATCGATGCTTCGCCTTTCGGGCGAAACTGAGTCTTTTTACAAAAAGCTAGGCAAGTGACTGCGTCAATTATTACATAAATTATTCGGAATATAAAATGCGATCTTTCTGGAAAACGTCAGTAAGAAAAGAGCAGCGGTGAGTGCAAAATAGTTTTCCTACGATTTTAAGAGAAAAACGCCCGTCTTGGTACAACTTATCTGCTAAGATAAAATTTACTAAAATATCAGGTTCACTCGCAGTATGCAAGCGCTACAGTGAAGCTTGGTTGGCGGCAAACGCGCTCGTGCAGGCACCTGCAAAGTAAAGCCCAAACTACACGTACGCTTGCCGGTACGCGCAGGCTCGCGTCTACGCGCCTCTGCGCGTTCGCGAGCGCTGCGCGACAGTTCGTGCGCGTCGGAGCGAGTGCGGGCGCGGCGCGCTGGCTCGCATCACCACGCGCTGCAACCACGTGACAGACAGAGACCAATCGGAGGAAGCGGTTGCCCGAGCGTCTCACCCACCATTATATCGCCACCAAGAGCGTGCGACGCATCGGCCCCGGCATCTACGCCACTATGGCGTGGTGCAGAACGGCTTTACCTTGCACCGGCCGAAATTATATCATGCGCTGAAGCGCTTTCTGAATTTTTACGCTGATTTTGCAACTCATAAGAAAAACGAATAAGCTTAGCAGGTTTTATAAGCATTTAAAAGTACTGTAAGTTAACCTCAAATCGAAACGACGTCTGGCCAAGGAGCCTATAGTGCACGCGGGCGCGTATCCTTTGTAGATGCTGACCACCATGTATTTATTCCCCCCGAGGCGTGGCAAGCACAGAGGCGCGTAGGAAACTTGGCGTGCCTCTGCGAGCGGTGGCAAGCGTACGTGCAGTCTGCGCTATCCCCTCAGCATATTGCAAACCCCAATTGGACGCCACTTGAAGGAACAATTGCCACTATACAGGGTGTCCCAGCTATCACGCAGCACGATTAAAAAAAAAAAGAGGAACGGCGTTACGCGAAGCAAACCTAGTGCGTATTGTTTTCAGTACAGTGGAGTAGCCGCCAGTATTTTTTACGTTACTGAGATTTAATTAATTAATTGTAATTAATCATCTAACTCGAGAATTACTGTTCTAATTATCAAAATGTCAATGAAAAAGTTGTAGAGCATCATGAAAAACTACCGATACAGCTTTCCGTTGCTCAATCCGTGCTACACAAAAGTGTTTTTCCGAGCATGAAAGAAGCCCGCGAATACACGCAAAGTGCCTCGAGCGGCCAGTCCTGCGGCCATTCTGCGTGTATTCGCGGGCTAATTTTTCATTTTCATAAAATCACACCAGTCTCTCAAATCTCTATCTTAAGATTCTAGCTTACCTATTATAAAATTTGGTCCTCTTATTTTTACTTCATATTGACTTTTACCTTTTTGTGCAGAACGACATGCTCGTGCAGGCTAATGTGCTTTCTCTTTCAACTGCAGTCGCATTAGAGCGTCGCACTTTATGTGGTTTCCGTAGTTTCTGCAAGCGCTTTCTGGTCTCCCGGTAATCAGACCACCCTTCGGTTCGTTTTCTTTTTTTTTTTTTTTTTTTTTGCCGGCTACATTTTCTGTCAAGACAAGCTTAAACTTGGACGTTGCGGACCATCATTTCAGCTTGAGAACAATTACTTGCTGAATATTTTTTAAGAGCTAGCATAGAAATAAAATGAAATTAAAATATGCAAACTACTTCGATAACGCAAATAAAACATTTACCTTTCCAGAAAACATACTCAGAAGCTGAACAACCACCTCTAGCAGAAATCTGGGGACATATAGGGATATTTTTGTCTGAGTTAGGGGAAAACTGGCTTCGGAGGCTAGCGACACTATGTCGATGTCTCATACCGATGATGAATGCATATTAGGGCGACGACGAAATAAACTTAAGAAAAAAAAAGGAACTAGGAAGGAACAAAGCAACCGCTCCCTTTGTTATACATAGCACTTATACCATAGAAACTTGTTATAGTCAACCCGCATATAGTCAACTAACTGTCGTATTGTCGAGAGAGAGTAAACATTTTATTACAAAAAAAAAAGGTAGTAAGAGTGCGGAAGGGACCCCTAGTCCGGGGTCCCTAGAACGATCTCAGCATAGTGTAGAGAAACGATGGTCCCGAATACACTCTCATATATGCATCCATGATTTCTTTCACCGATACAATCAAGACGGGTGATGAAACAGATATATAGAAGTACATATGGGGTGATCATTATTAAGTTAATTTTTAAAAATTGCCTGCAGCAGATAGCATAATTCTTGCCCTTGAGCTGAATTATTCCAAGAGGTAGCCATTACTAGCACGAGAAATCGAAACAGATCGCAGACGATGGGCCATTTCTGGGATTCCGAGGTCGCCCTCCAGAGTTTGCTCTCTGCATTACGCCGTGGACACCACGAACGACTTGTCGCGGACACACGAGAGATTTACCGTTGGGCAGTTGAGAAAGCACATGACATCGTATTTCAATGGTTGCCAAGTCATTGTGGTATCCTTGGAAACGAGCAAGCAGACGCAGCAGCTCGATCTTCACATACCAGTGCCGATTGCGTCGCTATCCCGCTGTCTTGAACAGACGCAGCGGGAAAGCTCCGTGCGCTTGCTCGCGAGCTTACGTGGGCCCAATGGGATTCGGCAGACTCTAAAAACCAGCGTCTTTGTTCCCTGGAACCTGATCTGAAGCTCCGCCTTCCACATGGCTTACCACGACGGGAGTTGTTAACTCTCATTTGTCGCCTGTGGCTTGGAGTAGCTTTTACCAATGCCTACTCCTACCTCATCGGAATGGCCGCAAGTCCAGATTGTGAAGTTTGGGGGTGCAAAGAGACGATAGCGCACCTTCTGTGTGACTGTCGTCGCTTCAATGCACAAAGGAAAATCCTCCGCACCATGCTCGACAAGATTGATAACCGTACCCTTACGGAAGCCAGAATTCTTGCACCCTGGTTCCAGCCGACGTCGGCATGAACTGCTTTAAAAGCACTAGTGTGCTTTAAAAAAGGGGAAAAAAGAAAGACTCATTGAAAAACTACAGAATGTGCCAACTGATGCGTTCCTGTTTTTTTTTTTTTTAATCTTCTCTTGCTTTCTTATCTTTTCTGCCCCTACCTATGCCAACCCCCTATGCAGAGTAGCCAACCGGACACTTGATCTGGTTAACCTCTCTCCCTTTCACCTCTTGTTTTCACTCCCTCCGAAACACATATTCAACTAATTAACAAAAATTCACTTATTAACTTGTTCATTACTTTACGGCAAATATTGCAATTTACGGATTGTTGCCGGTTATTTTGTAAGGCATATGCACTAAGAACGAATTTTGAGAATGGCATGGGTTTCAAGATATGCGCCGTGAAACTTCTGGTAAAAAGGCACTGTTGTTACACGTACTTTTTTTAACAAACCACCGTTTTATGCATTGAAGCACAAAAATAAATGGAATACCCGTGTGTTTTGTGATACACTTTGGCAATGAATATCTCGAAACTGGTGTCATCTTGAAAGTTCATTCTAAATGGATACGTCTTGCGAGTGCCATATTGCAAGGTAAATTGTAATATGCATGATTAGTGAATTTCCGGAAATCATTTGAATGTGTGTTTCAATTTCTCCCGCATGTAATGTCCGCCTGTGAATAATGTCCGCTTGTTTGAGCTCAAGGAGTGGAACTATGCTATCTGCCACGGGTGATTTTTTTTTAAATTCTGCAATACTTTAAAAGGACCCCTCGATATACTACCGGCTACGTTATAGACCTTCATTTCTATTTTTTATAATAATTTGCTGCGCACTCTTTCTTTTCATGATCTGATCAAGTGGGCACGTTTTGCTGCTATATGAGATCAATTCATAATGGCACGTGGCGTGGTTTTGCTTGTTGACAGGAAGCTCTGCCACTAGGAGGATATATGCATTGGTTCTACGACCGCGTGCTTGCTCATGAGTTCTGCATAGTGTCAGTGCCTCATATCCTCGTTTACGACCGCTGTCATAATAAACGGCGATGACCGCCATGTCCTTGGTTGTCTCGTGGTAAGCAGTTTCCGCCGGCTTCTCAGTGAAGAACTAGAAAAATATAAATTTGTCTGTTCACTTCCTGAGGTCACTGTATCTAGAGCGAGGGAAATGTACATGCCACGAAACATCTTCCTGCGCAGTCCGCCCTGTGGAAATTTTATGGCAGGAAAATGTCACACAACCGGAGCCACCTGAGTGTGCGGCAGACGGCGTGTACATTAATGGGTTGCGACGCTTGGATTTGCTTACAGGCATATACTAATGGTGGCGCTGACGATACGTCTG
The DNA here is from genome assembly GCF_013339745.2 of Dermacentor silvarum. Taxonomy (NCBI): domain Eukaryota; kingdom Metazoa; phylum Arthropoda; class Arachnida; order Ixodida; family Ixodidae; genus Dermacentor; species Dermacentor silvarum. The sequence continues at coordinate 145,374,542 of NC_051154.1, forward strand.
CAAGCGAAATAGAAAAGTACGGTGCTCCACGAAGGACATTACACGGTGTCTGAAAACGCGCATTTTTTTTAAAGCACTTTGCTTTCTCGAAGCCAAAGAACATGCACAACACCTGTCATAAGTTTCCAGACCTCGGCATGCTTGACCAGGGACGTTTTCCAAGGCGATCTTGCCGAATTAAAGCTCAATTTCACTTATTTATTTCCAAGGTTTAACTCGTAGAAAATTTCCGAGGCGGGGGTCTAGATTTTATTTGGGTTAAGCGACGTCCAACGCAAGCTGAACTTCCCACATCGCGCCCGCCATGGCTGTACGCATGCGTTGCTTGACGATTTGCAGAGGACTCCACCACGTCCTTTTATTTTAGAGTCAATGTAAGCATTAACTCATATGAGGCTGGAAACTCTGCAGACTTAAGACTTAAGAGTTGGACGCAGTTAACCTTGCTACTAAGGAGCTTCCTGCTGAATGCCTCTTTAACAAATATACTTTGCGCAATGAGCTCGAATACAGCTCAAGAAGTTTGCGCAAGACTTGACGGTTTGCAGTATCCACACAGCACTGAAACCATCTGTAACTCTTGTAACTCGGGGCTCCTGTATGAAAGCCACATTTTCAGAGGAGGAGCTTCAAGTGGCTCTGGCTTTCACAGACGCTTTCTATCGCCTGGGCATGACCGGGTTACCTACGCGGCGCTCGAAAATCTTCGCCAGAAAGAACGGCTCGTGCTGCTGTAGACCAGTGCAACGGGTCCTGGCGCAATACTTTGGTTCCACATAAATAAAAATTTGGCCGCTTGGTGCCGCTCCTCAAGCCTGGTAAATCCCCGCTAGATTTGATAACGTACCGGTACGCCCCATTGCTCTGGCCAGTTACATTGAAATGATAAAGGAAATGACGGTGTACACGCACAGTCATTCATTCATTCATTCATTTTTTGACAAAACAAGGCATTGCCCACGCGTCGGAACAAAATGAGGTGATTAACCTCCTGACGGGGTCCTGCTTACGCTGGGCGCAACAGCAACATTGTTCATGTTACAAAATGATAAATCTTTGTTTTGTTTTTTCCAAATATAAAGAGCAGTTAGTTCTGTCACACAAAAAACGTCGAATTCTCACAATAATTTCTAGTTCCACGGAATGGTGCCTGAAACATTACTTGTGCTCAGATGCTATGACTGGCTTCCAGCGTGGTCGCTCATCCATATACAATTTGATCGAGTTGGTCACGTTTGTTCAACATCAATAAAGTCTGAAACCCCTGACCACAGAGTGTTTCTTGAAATCAAAAGCACATTCGACAATGTAATGCATCATGCCGTTAACGCTTCGATTGGCATAGGTATAAGTTGCACTTTTCAGCTTTTCAGTGTGTTCGGACTGACACATAATCTTTCGTAATGACCGGGGATAGTGTCGCGACTCACCATTAAACATACTGCGGAGTGCCGCAGTGCAGAGTGTTGAGACCGACACTATTCCACCTATAGGGCTCGGTGGACCTGTCCGATGTTTGAATGGGCAGTCCAAGTATGGACCTATGAAGACGATACCTGCATCTGGGCATGTGCCGTTACATGACTATAGTAGATGCGAGCAAGGCTACGAACATAGGCGTATCTACCGGGAGGGGGGCAAAGTATGTCATTTGCCCCCCCCCCCCTCCAATTTTGAAAGCGGGCACTTTCGGTTGCACGCTGGAAAGTCCATCGAAACTAGAGCTGAGGCTAAATTTTCTTTCCTAATATAGTGGCCACATAAGTAAGTCTTTTCTTTACACATCCCCTGCTTGGGCAGAGAGGATTGTCTTTTGTGCCTTCTCAGGACACCCTGTATAGCGGACGACGCGCGGGATTCGACATACACGCTCGTGTTTCAGGGAACGCCTGGCCGCTGGGCAGTTCCCGCTCTAACAAATGTCAGCTTATGCAACTGGAATCATGCCCAGGCATCATGCCCAACTGTAATCATGCCTGCATTCGAAAACACAATCAGCTTGCTATATTTAACCTGCGGGCGAGGGGGAGGTCAGAATAAAGCATTATAATCAGCCACGCCCAACGACTGGCGTGCCTTACGTCATGAAGTCGTTGCATTATCAAATGATGGAACTATTTAATCTTTGTCCAGAGAAAGCCTACGTAACGTTGCAGTCTTTGTATCTTATCACCCCCAAAATCCAATCAAACCTCTTACAGGTATAACTGTTGAATTTCATTGTGTAATCACGACTTATCGTAGATACGCTCGTGCAAATGACCTTGGTTGAACGTGCAGAGCCATTTCAATACCAATAGAGCACTGACTTGATATTTTAACAGCGGAGCTGTTTTAAGGTCGAGGTTGATCCCTACGAAGCGATGGTGTTCACAGTTGAGAGTGAAGTGGAGAGAGTGTGAAATGAGGACAGTAGGTGCAGAGAGAGAGACAGACAGAGAGCGAGAGAAATAAATAAATAAATAAATAAATAAATAAATAATAAATAAATAAATAAATAAATAAATAAATAAATAAGCTTTATTGGCGAGGCGGGATTCGGCGAGCGTTATAAGGCGAGCGTTATAACCACTAGGCTTCAACCCACGCACAAGAACATGCATTTATGGGAACCATATGATTACGTTGTACCGACGATTGTAACACAACTTGTTATGGGCGAGAGAAAGAGAAAATGTGAGCGAGAGAGAGAGAAAGGAAGAAAGAGGGAGGGGCGGGATTTGAATCCGTGTGCTCACGGTCCGAAGGCGAGCGTTATACTCACTACGCTTGCAATGCTCCGCTGTTTCATCAGATTTCACAAGCGTGGAACTGGCTTAATTTTTTCTAAAGGCATGTGTCACTTCTGACTTTGACAATTTAATTTTCAGGCTGTTTCTAAATAAGAGATGCAGCTATTACTTGTTTCCCGATATTTCGTGTTTAGAAAAAATGAGGGCTCTTTTTGGTGACGTGTACTGAAAATTTGCATTGTGTAGCTTGCTTGTGTGTTCTGAAAACCTTTACTGAATAGTCGCTTTCTCCCAATTTTTATGCGTTATATACGGCATTTAGTTGTTCTGCCCCGATATCTTAGGTAAAATATCTGGGGCACGGTGTTTATATTTATTCGAAGTACGAAGCAGTGTTGTGAATGACGAGCGATATATGTTTATTCTGTGTAGGTTCATTACAGCCTTTGTAGAAAGTTTCTCAGTGAAGCCTTCCACGATGCCATACTGCCGCTAATAGAAATGTTTCCCAGATTTCCAAAACAACACCACGAGAAAGGGTTCAAATTCCACGAAAATTGAGATAATTTTAAATGCAATGCGTTGCGAAACTTTCACTTTTGCAAGTGTTGCATATAATTAGTGAGCCCCCGTTTTTGAATGTGTTTTCATGCATCATACGAGATTCGTTGTTTCTTTCTCCGGTGTCCTCGGTGAACTAAACAAGACATTTTGTTTATATTTGGGGAAACTTAGGTGCACGGTATGGCCAATGTGTAGGCAATGTTCCAAATGGGTGGGTGAAATGTGCCTTTTCCAGTAAAATACGTATGCTGGTGGACCATAGCGTTATTAGACTGTTTTAGGAATGGTGTAAAACTTATACGGCTGCAGTGGCATAATTACAGCTACAAGTGAGGTCAAATTTTATGAACATAAGGGAAACAATACGCCAATTTTATGTGCGATGGTAAATGCGTGTTAATCAAATACAGCGTTACACAAAAAATGTAAGCAAGTGTACGAAAGCACTACGCTGCTGCTCTTAGCTAGGTATCCCAATATCCCAAGAGAACTCTGCGATTCAGTTAGTTTATACTTTTAAGGAATAGGCAGCAATTTAAGGGCAATGTGTCGCGTAGTTTTTACGTTTATAATTTATTTAGAAGCTTTACGAATAATTGTTTAACCCTCACATTTTTTTTCTTTTTACTTTTTAATGCGTGATATATTAGTTTCGCCTGGTGTCGACCTCGCTGAACTAATGGAGGCAGCTTTATTATTTTTGGTGACTGCAAAGACAAGTTAAAGGTTTATGTGTACGTGAAGTTCAAAAAATACATATAATTGAGGCTTTCGCTATAAATTACATATGCAAGCACTCTAGAGTGTTATGAACGTGTCTGACGAGCGGGGAAGAATTGAGCTCGCTACCCTGGCAGAACTATAAAAACCACCAAGGCCAAATTTAGCGAAAATTCGTGCTACGTACGCTATGGAAAGTCTTTGTGCGAAGTTAAATGCGGTTGGATCAAACACAGCTTTTGTAAAAAAAAAAAAAGTCTTATTCAAGTGTCAAAAAGCCTTATCGAGTGTGTGATATAGCCGCTATCAGCTATGTTTCCCAGTGTCCTGTAGCTATAGCTGTAGGTTACAACAGGTTTATATTTTGTTGAAAGGGGAGGAGGGGGGCGGGGGGCACGGAGAAAGAATACGTGGGGGGGGGCATGGAAACTGCAATGTGAAGCAAAATCTTTACGTTCCTGGTCCAGTTACAAGCGTTGCAAATAATTGCTGAGCCGTCGTTTTTTACAGCGAACCTTTTTATGGTTAAGGTTACGTGAAATTTTCAGGTGTGCGAGCAAAAATTATCATCATCAGCAACCGCTCATACTCCCTAAGCAAGCAAAACATGCAATGACTCATCCCTCTCATTTCCCGGGAAGGAGTAGGGACCGTAGTGGAGACCAGGCCTGCTCTCCCGGAGCAGTATCTTCGCTCGTGGCAGTCTTTTCGTATGCTCCTTCTCTCTGCACGCGCCTATTCCTTCTTTCTAGTTTTATTCTGCGGGAAGGAATTTATGTTTACTGTGTGATTTAGTCCTATCAGATAATTTAGCGCGCGAAACTAAAACAACAATACCGGCAAACGGAGGCCTTAGGAGAGCGAGGGAGGACACCATGGTAAATGTTATGGTGAAATAACATGATCAATTACTACCTTTTTAAAAATTTCCAACAAGACGTGTTCCAAAGCATTTTATGCAAGCAAGTTTTCAAAGGGAACAGCCACATATATATATATATATATATATATATATATATATATATATATATATATATATATATATAATGTAATATATGTAATGCTATATATATATATATATATATATATATATATGTATATATGGCTGCTCCCTTTGAATAAATATATATATATATATATATGGACAACTTCTTCAAGTATGCGATATAGTTACAAGAAACTGAAACCGTTATTTCAACTGTTTGAAAGAAACAGCTTCGCTGGAAATCGGGTAGTAATCCTCCCATGTCGCACACATCTGCTGCCTTCTTGTGAATATTGCAAGTAATTTATGTGATTGTACATCGTTGCCTATAACCTCGACAATACTATTACCTACACTAGCCATACATTTATGCTGTAGACTTAAACACCAAGTACAATTCCTTGTTTAATTATTAAAATTGTTTGTAGGAAATGCGCATTCTTTATGTGCGCTGTACTGCTGCTACTGGGCGGGATCAGGGAGTGATGAACTCATTGCTACTTGTCCCTGTATCATCTTGTCATCTTGAGATTTTATAGAGTTGCGAGAAATAAATGTAAATTCAAACAACTTTTCGGGCCGCCATGGTTCACGATTTGTGATTGATATATAGGTCTATGCCTGTTATATATATATATATATATATATATATAGAGAGAGAGAGAGAGAGAGAGAGAGAGGTCGAATCATTTGGGGTTTGCCCCCCCTCCCCCCTCCTCGAGATATTCTTGGTACGCCATTGGCTATGAAAGGTAGCTCCGTCAACATCGTCGTACTTTAGAAAACAGAATTTGGAGCTTTCTTTAGGAACTGGAGGTTAACTGGAGGAATTTGGAACTGGAGGTTGAATCGTCTTCCAATGTTTATTTTCCCTTTTTCTCTTTTCGTTTTTCTCACGTATTCAGTCGTTTCAAGAAGGTGATCCCAAAAGAGTTCGAGATACAGGTAATTTGATATACAAAACAATAGGCACTCAGGCAAACGGTGGCTTACCGATTGGTGCATCCGAGGGCCGCTAAGTTACTGCATGCAACTCAGAAAAAAAAAAGCAAGCACACTTTATTTACCGGCCAAAAATTGCTGATCACTTTCAATTTCGCAGCGAAGTCCAAGTTGATTCTTTTCCTTACACTTGCAGCGGTCATCGCTCGCGGAAAATGAACTCACGAATGGGCACTCAACCCACACACCGATGCCGCGACAATTAAAGAAGGAATGTTGACGTTCGAAGTAGCACGCGGTCTTGCCGAACAGCTCGACGGAGCTCAACTGACTGCACGCGCGACCCACCTTGCTCAACTGACTGCACATTCTCTTCTCCGCCTCCAGGTGCCAGAATACATCAAAGCGCACAAAGAAGTCTAATTTGGGGTCTTCGGCGTGGCGCCGAGTTCGATATATCGAGTGTACCGGTGAACGGCGTTCTATATACGCGCGTACCAGCCCTATTCATTTGCATGGGATTTTCAAGGGGATTTTACACCTGTTCGATATGCACAATAATTCGTTATATGTGGGTTCGATATATCCGGGTTCAACTGTATTGTGAACCTAGTGAAACCTGCAGCAGCATCGGCATAGTATCACTCGCTTGTTACGCGTGCTGCGTGCTGTGTCAGGTTTCGGACTGCGCTGCAATCTTTCGTCCTTTGGTCTTTGTGCTTCGTTGACTCTTGAATCGTGAGACCAGTGTCTAGAAGAAAGTTTTGCTTGCCATGAAAATGATGACACTGCTGCTAATGCTGAAGAGAAGGCGACGTCGGTACCAGATGCAACCGCTACTTCCCTCTGCAGTGCCGCTTTCATGTTGCGGTCCTTATGTTGCGTATATGAAGCCATCCGCAATGGTGGCCGAAGTTGAACTTCGAGATTAATATTTCATTGTTAATGCCGCCGCTACGGCTGAAGACTTCAGCGGCTGCCATGATCAACTAACTAAATTAAAACATACGCGGAATGCTGATCACAACACACGCAGCTTGCCTGCACGCCGCACGGAGAGTCGTTCCGGTAGTCACGTTAGTTCGCCATGGTCACGTGAGGCGCGTCCCGCGGGTGACGCGGGTGGCTGCTTACGGCGCGGGCTTAAACATCCTAGCACTGCAAAGCCTCCACACTGCCACGCGTCGACGCCCGATGCAGCCTCCACACCTGACACCGTACGCACCCAGACGTGGTGCGGCGCGTGCGGCCGCGTTCCAACGCGTACGTCTGGTTGAGACTTTACACAATATTCCTAGGAAAATCCACCGATGACTACGATACTACCTAATGCAAAATTTAAGCGCAGCGCTATACGCGTTTTCATTTCGCGATGTATTGGCTGGCGCGGACAATATGTCTCGTGCGGCACGTCGCAGACGGAGCGAAGTGTGGCGCAACTGCCTCGCTAATCGGGAGATCGGGAGAGGCCGCGCGTGGATGGCGCGGGGGTGCGATTCACAGCAGCCGTCGCACACAGACCTCCGCTCATGTAGCGCTTTGTTTCCATATATGACATCGTTGGACGCACTCGCCGCATGCCATCGGTGAACAGACGACGGCGCGCTCCTCTGGCGCCATCTCGTAGCGGTTGTCGCCCATCTTGCGCGGCACTACGCTTTTCTTCTCACGCTTTCGCCATACCCTCCTCCTCCGCTTTCCTCCTCTACTCTCTTCACTATCGCCGTCTTTCATCACCCGCTGCCCGCCGCGTTCGCTCTTTCATTCTTCGCTGTGATCGTTCGCTCGGTTACGCCGAGAGACAACGCCGACAACGACGCTCAACGCAGGTACGGGGCGCCTAGGAGCTGCGCTCTAAAAACAAACAGAGCTATGTGAATTGACATTTGCCTTTAATATCGAGTCGGCAGCCTCTTGCTTGAGCGAGCATATATTTTGGAAATCTAATATTTCAACAACATGAGTGCGACACCTGGGCGCTATAACGTAAAGCTATTCCAAACTATTTCAATTCCGTTTCTGTAATCAGCCCTCCACGGTCCGCCAAAATATTCATGATTTGTCACGGAAACCACGAGAAGGATCAATCTGCAATGACGTGTACACACTGATAATGCATGATTAGACCAAACGAAAGAAGAATTATTATTTCCGATTTTACGCATTTTTCGCCATTAGCCCTCCGCAATGGGCCAAATGTTTTCGGGCTGCAGCCACTTCGCCTTTCTGTTATGCGACGTTACAAAACTGCGAAAACTAACCACGTCAAAGTGACATGAATACATTAAAGATGCATGCTGAACTTATTTCGAAATAGCCGAAGACTGCCCCGTTCCGAAAGGAATACCAGATCGCTGCCTGCCTATCACTCTGGCACTAGCTACTCGGAGCTGGTGGGGAGAATGAATTTATTTGCGTACAATAAAAAAATTGTGTGGCCGTATAACCTTGTCCACCCCTTCCGACACGTATATTAAATCACTCTACGAAGCTTTCTTCGCTGAGAATTTGTTTTAGCCACATTTCTAACATTCCGTTGCACGCTGCCGCGATTTTAGACTAGCCACCGCAAGCTAAGCAAGGGGAAGCAGGCCAATCGCAGGCGCCGGCACCACCCTCCTTATCTGGTTATATACTTTCATTGCTCTATCTTAGCCTCATCGAAACCCTCTCCACTTCTGCGTGTTCCTCGCCTCTTGACCGCCAATTAGACAAGAACAACCTGTCAAGGTGGGTAGTGCTATTCGCTTTGAAAGCAAACAAAAGTGATCTCCCGTAAGCGAGTAGACTGGTTTATTGGGCTGTTCAAACAACGCTGCGGGTCACCGCCCGATGTTTTCGTCGGTGGTTACGTAAATTCGACGTAAGTAGAATGGAATAAAACCCGATTGGGAATAACTTTACGTTATAGGGCCCCTGCGTTCGCATGCGTGTACAGAGAGAAATAGAGAAATTTCAGTATAGACATATAGGTGAGAACCAGAGCAATGTGATTCTAGCACCACCCTCAGAAGCTGCACTTGCCCCCCACCCCCATAAAATTAATAGGTGACGAATGCACCTCCCATAACGCGTTGTGCCCACCAGGACCCCTTATTAAATATTTGACAAAAAAAAAAACTAGCCGGCCAGATGCTCGGCGTTCTTTTGACAGGCCAAGGCCAAGGCGTAGTGCAACAGTATTTTTCGGAGCTATATATATGCTTTTGGTGATGCGCAAGCAAATTTCAAAGTGTGTGGTCTAATTTGGGGCTAACGTCTGGTCGTGCCGCTTGTCCTGCGGCATAGATGTGTATATCACAATAAAATGGGGGGGGGGGGGGGGGTCACCGAGGAGGCTCTCCTCAAGTAGAAGTGGCTTAGCAAACTTATGCAGCCGTTGTTTGATTAATGCGGCACTCTTCCATGGGGAAACGTGTGGAGCAGGGTCGCTGCGGCTAGACCTTTCCCCTAAAGTAAATAAGTTGCCGAATTTCGATATGCACATCTGACTGTCATGATCGAGTTTCCACGGAAAAATAATACGGCACGGTTCCGTAGTGTTACCTGAAGACTTGCGGCTTTCATTTTCCTTCTACAAACAATCGTATTTTCCCGCTGCTCTTATTAAAGATTAGAAATATTGCCTATAACATTAAATAATAAATGCTTTGTAACAGCGTGATATATTCATGTTAGAAAAGCAGAGCATAACACAGAAGGCCGTGATAAAAACATTTTATCAGAGTAATATTAATGTAATAACTCTTGTGTCGTAGTACAAAAATCAAGAATGGCTTCGATAGAATAGCTATCACGTTGATGCTATGCCCTTAGTTCACCTTCGGCGTGCCCGCACTTGACGCCCGATGTTGTCACGCACCAAGGAGGCGGCAGATGAAGTGGGAGAAGCCGCCTTGGTGCTGGGGCTGGTGGGCGATGCCGGCGCGCTAAACTTGTGTGGTCCACCGGGCTTGTTGAAGGCGCTGGTGATGGTGGACAAGACCAGTCCCGTGATCAAGATGAAGTACATGGCCTTCGCGGGGATGGCCGGTGTGACCGAGATGGCGGCGAACACGAGGAAGGCGTCCAGGGTGGCGAGCGTCGGCGCGTGAGCACAAATCGCAGCTTAGCTTGAGCCGGTACTTTGACGGCGGCGCGATCTCGTTCATGGCGGCCGCGTCCGGAGGAGTGCAGGCCACCGCCGCCAGCTCCGGCGCCGACGGTGCTGCACCCATGTTCTCGCCGGTGCTCCGATGGCCCAGAGGTTTTCGCGACGGGGCCCCTGCTTTCCGTCGTGCCTTCAGTAGGTCGACCGGCCTCCTTGCGAACTTCGACGCTAATGCGAGCTACAAAGGTGCCGCGCCACATGGAATGGAACGCTGGCACTTACGGTCGTCTTCTTCTTTCGCGTGAAAACACGAGCGGGTCTGATGATGATGAGGATGATCCTCTGTACAAATGGCACATACCCACCGTGGGGGATCGGCCACGAATTGGGCGTTTTGGAGAAAATGGACTTAAAAAATGAAAAAAAGAAAGAAAAAAGGAAGACGAATTCGGCTCGGTGTTCTAATTAAGTATTATAATGAGGTGTTTTAGGAAGGCAACCGATTCGAGTCAATGATAAAGTTCTGCATTGCAGTGCAAACATTCTGGTGGCTGTAGACGGGGGCGTTCAAGCTGAGGCCGAGCGGGTCTAACAAATGGTTTCTTTTCTTATTAAGCGAAGCTTTATAAGCTCACAAGTTTCGGCGGTCGTGGTGGTGGTGGGGGTGGTGGTGTCATGCTGAAAAGTGGGCCGATCCTGGTGATTGTGCAGAAAGGGTCCAAGCTCGATGGCACATACGAGGGACAAAAAGAAAGAGAGAAAGAAAGAGAGAGAGAAAAAGAAAGAGAGCAAGAGACAAAGAAAGAAAGAGTGAAAGAGAGATAAAAAGGGAGTCTTTTTCTCTTCGAGAAATAAAATGAATCTTGAATCTTGAACCTTGAAAGCGAGAGAGAAAGAAAGAGAGAGAGAGAAAGAGAAAAAAGAAAGAAGGAAAGAAAGTTGGTTCCAAGAAAGAAAGAAAGAAAGGAAATCACTAGCCCTTCCCCTGTCGAGAAAATGGGGGTAAGCGAAGGTTGTCGTGTGTGTACTTGACCTACTACTTTCCCTTCCCTTTCGTACTACTTTTCGTTCCCTTTCGTGGTACTTTTCGTACCCTTCGCTTCTACTTTTGTTTCCCTTTCGTGCAACTTTTCCTTCCGTTGCGTTGTACGTTTCCTTCCCTCGATGTATACATTTAATAAACATTTATGTTTTATTACCGTGACATGTCGTGAACTTTACGTTACCCTGACGAAGGTCAGATACGTACACTCACCACAAGCTTCGCTTACCCCCATTTTCTCGACAGGGGAAGGGCTGGTGATTTTTTTTCCTAATTCATCTCCCACAAACTTATCCTTTAGAATGTCACTAACGCCGCCCTCCTTTGTCAGCTGTAATATTTTCAATTATTTTTAGAACTGTGATACCACTTAATTTCGTCTGAGTGTTTTTCTGTTCAGAATGGCCCTGTTTCGATTTTCGTGTCTGGTTAATCATTAGATAGGGAATTGCGCGTCATGAGAGTCACCAAAGTAAATCATAGCGAATTCCAACGGCAGATTCGGAGCAATGCCGGAGCAACATAGTACCTCATGCCAAGGTATCCATACGATGCCTATAGGCATCCGGTGGTGTTTGGTAACGCTGGCGCAATGTTCCTCGGGAATTTGCACCCTTTGCTGAATCTTGCACGTGCGCTCTAAATCTGTAAGCATAACTGCGCGCGTGGCTTGTTTAAGCTTGTTAATGCTGTGATTTGTGAATGCTGTTGAATGCTGCGAGTTTGGCCCAGTGGGCCGAACTGTGCTCTTTATGGAGAGTGGTGCCGCGGCCGCCTGCAATAGTTTGTGCCAAGGATTTATGATCGGCACTGGCATCGGTGTACAAGTGTGCGATGCGTGGGTTTTGTTGGATGTGTTTCTGGTAGTATTGCGCATTTTGTCTACAATGTGTGGCATGTTTCTGTGGGTCCACGTCCTTGAGAACGGGCACAATGTTCGAGAGTGCTGCCGTTTTTGGCGATATGGTGCACAATTCTGGTGAGCGAGTGGCTGTAGATATGAAGCCAAGTGAGTGAAGTATTTTTCTGTCCGGATGTGTTACTAAGAGCTTTATTTCTTTGTCTTCTGTTCACGCTGATGAGCTCTTCTATCATAGCTTCCTCTTTGTGTGTGCAACTGTGTGCTTGCGTTGATATAGGAGCCCTCGACGCTAAATCGATGGCCTTGCATAGGAGCGTGTCAAGCTGATTTCTCATCTTTTTGTTGAGATTGATATACGAAACGGGATATCTGAGCCTAGACATCAGTAATGCGTCCCGTCCTTGCAGCATATCCTCTTTAACGGTTGTATAAGCGCTGCGACGTGGCGGAGTGGCTAGGCCTTTCCGTCCCGACGTGGGAGCAGCCCGCTACGTGCTAGTGCACGTTCCGGAGGATCTCCAATAAAGTTTTTCTATTCCATTCATCATGGGAAGCACTTGTTCACCTTGTTTCATGTATTGAGTGGTGGCTGGTTCTCCTCCATGATGTTGTTTACAAAGGCCAAGAATTACAGTTTGGCGTTGTTGGGACGTGCTCTTTCCATCATTGTGTAGGGTGACGGTGTGTGGCGTCCACAGCCTTTAGCGCACCGGAAGAATTATAACTAGGATTTTTCTCAATAGCATACTAGGTCGATGCATTGCGCCGCTGTATGCGTTGCATCAGAGCCTGTTGTACTTTGTCCTGAATGTGTCCTGAGAGTCTTTGTTATTCCATGTGGTAACGTCATCTCCGTATACTGCGTGCTTGACATCGGAGATGGGCTTCTAGACTCTGTGTATACGGCACATGGCTAGGTTGAATGTCGGAGAAAACACGGAGCCCTGTGGTATGCCCCTTTGTGGATGTTGGTAATTGTTTGTGCTTTGTTCACCAACTTTGAATGTGAATGCATGCCATATCGAAGGAAGTCGCGCACAGAGCGGTAGATCTTTTTTCCCATAGTTAGTACTGGAGGGTTCCTCCAGCATGGTAGTACACGTAGCTTGAAACACGTAAATGCTTTATTAAGATCAATGGCCAAGATCAACTTTAGTTGCGCTTGGTTCGGATTATGCCCCCGTGCAGCTGAAGGAGCATATCCTGTGTGGATAGATTGTTTCGATAGCTTAACAAGTTGTAAAATGGGTGGTTGGACTTTTTTTCTTTATGTGCGGTATAAGCCTGTTGAGGATGATGCGTTCCATAACTCAACAAATAGGAGTCTCAGGAATGTGGCTCTCAGATTAGGTAATGCGGGTTCCTTGCCTGGCCTAGGTATGAATATAATCGAGGTTCCTTCCACTCCGCTGGAAGCACTCCAGCGTCCCATATAATCGTACTATTCATGAACTTGAGGTCAAACTGGAGATTCTTCGAGAGAGATTTCGATGTTGCGCCCCCAGGCCTTGTTTGGTGACATATCGGAGACAGCTTTCTTTAGTTCCGCCGTTTGTTAATTACCCCGTGAATATGGGGTCCTATGGATCCGCCCCGACGTACTCCTTCTAAATGAATATTGTTTACTTGCGCTATTGGTACCTCTCGAACTTCATTAAATAGCTGGTCTATAGACGGCGAAGATGTCGCGAGACGAATCGTCTTGTATACCCATCCGTACTGGCCCTAGAGACGGGCCGGTGAGCAGCTCTGTTCTTTGCGGAATTACGCAATGAAACAGAATGTACAGAAACATCCTCACTGCAACAAATATCCGCGTTTAAGATTATAATTTTTTTAAGCGAAGCTTTCTTTGGATCCTCGATCCCCCAGAGTTTGGCGGGGCTATTCGGTCAGTTTTTCGTAGAGTAAACTGGGCCGATCCTGGATAATATATGCAATCCGCGGTCATTGTGTCACTTGGGTGGAAGAACATCGGTAAGGCTGAGGATATTCAGCATTGGGCAGTGTGTGACATTTGCACTTGAGTCTCATGGGAACAAAATCCTTTTCAAAGCTAAGAACTAGCATCTTGTCAGGCAAGCACGTACTCGCTATGCTGCAAAACGCCGTGCAGACCATGCGCGTTACCGCGAAGTCAAAGGCACAAAGCTTCTTCAATGCGAGAAGAATGTGAACAGGTCCTTGTTCGTAGTTGACAATAAAATTAAATAAACGTGTCATATGTCTGTTTGTAAAGCATTTAATTAAGCCCTGAAGAAGACAAGTCTCCTTGTCGAAACGTTGGCGTCAGCGACATTTCTTGTTCTATGTGACCTATGTGACTTGAGTCCTGTGTGACTTATATTCAGGACGTGCTTGCGCTTTGTCGCAAGGTTGACGAGAAGATGTCGGAATCGGAAAAGGTCGCGCACATCCTCAAAGGAATCGCGGACGATCTGTTTCGTCTCCTTGTTTTTAAGAGCTCTTCGACAGTGCAGGAAATCAATGCTGAATGCCGCCACTTCGAAGAAGCCAGAAGCCACTATTTTATATCGAAGGTTGTCCAGGACCTCTTGCACCCCTGCGCTACAAAACACAAGTTGACAACAGCGAACCACCCTTAGACCAATAGCCTCACAGAGCGTCTTAATAGAACTATCAAAAACATGCTTGTTATGTATGTTTCCGCCGACCACCATGACTGGGACGCCGCTCTGTCCTTCGTAACATTTGCCTATAATTCCTCCCGACATGACTTGGCTGGTTTTTCTCCTTTTATTGCTTGTACAGAAGAAATCCCACACTGTCATTTGACACACTCCTTTCCACCGTTCTTGACTAATCGTCAGAATACGCCCATGACGCCATCTTCAGAGCTGTAGAGGCCCGCCAGATTACACGCCTGGGCCGGTATTTTGTAGCGATGCCTTATGACTTATTCCATACAAGTCTTATCATCCACCGCTCACGGCCGGCTAATCCCATTGATAACGTGAGCGGACCGTCGCTCTGACCACTGACAAAGCGCGATAAGCGCGAAAAGGCATTAGCACCGGAAAGGCATCGCTACAAAATACCGGCCCTGCCCCTTACCGCTTCGCAGGAAAAGCAACGACGCTTCTATGATGCCCGCCACCGCGATGCCCACTTTAACCCTGGTGATATGGTCCTTCTTTGAACACCGTCACGGCGAGTTGACCTTTGCGAAAAGTTGATTTCGCCTTACTCTGGCCCGTACCGGGTCTTGCGCCAAGTGATCGACGTCACATATGAAATCACGCCCCTCGATTCCACCAAGTCTCGACCTTCCACCGACGTCGTCCACGTCACGCGCCTCACGCGATACCACTCGGACGATCTAGCAAGCACCAGGACCGCGCCTTCGCTGCGCCTTCGACAGCGCCTTCGTGATATTACCAAGCACTGCTCGAGACGAAGCTGAAGACAGTACAGAAGACGACGACGCTCTCTGATGTCGCGCGGACTGGTTTATCATCTTGTATGCCTTGTATGCCAGTGGATGCATTGTAATTATCCTGTCAATATAATTTAAACCTCTCTTTTCCCGTAACGATATTTTTATTGGTGAGCTTTCATCTAGTGTGGATATCTGTAATAGAGTAAAAAGTATGAATATACCAAAGGCACACCTTTTGCGTGCGTGCGTGCGTGCGTGTGTGTGTGTGTGTGGGGGGGGGGGGGGGGGGGGGTTTACCAAAGTGATGTTTACGAAAGAGTTTCCATTGCAGTCAAATATAGCACAGTGGACTGTTGTGAAGTTGGGGTCCGAGCGGCCACGAAGGTTCCATAGCTGGTTCCATAGCAGAGAGAATTCACTGTGGTTCTTCTCGGCCAATCACAGTTGTCGACCGTTCTAAAAATCCCGTCCATGATGTGGCACCGTTGCACCAGGCTCCTTGGCAACTTGGGAGCCAAACGTCAAAGCTCTTCCAACGTAAATGCTTGACGTTGGTACCTTTCAAGAATTCGTGGCCTCTCCGTGACGGTCAGCTTGTCAGTCAGGAGACTGGCCTTCGCGGAAGCTACCGCCGAGCTCCGTCGTAGTCCGGGCGGGTGCTGGTGTTTCACGGAAACACACCAAGAGCGACGTTGCCGTTTTAGCGACGCACGAGCCCGGTTTCTCATTGCAGCCTGGGGTCTAATTATTCGTCCATTAGTCCCAGGTGACGGTGACGCTCCCCGGCATCGTGAAACGACGAAGCGTGAAGAGAACTCCACATCTGCACGTCTGTCGATGAAGCATCCTTTGTCCCGAAGGACGGCCCGGCACAACAGTACTCCAAAATGTTAGCATCCAAGTTAGAATTACAACACAAGTTTATATGAGCGGTTTATGTCCCTACGAGCCGAATTATGATTGATATAAGTTACAAAAAATCCTATATTTTTGTACCTCTCGTGTGGCATGCAGATTGCACCTGGTCTAGCCATTGACAATTTGTAAATACTCTCCCAAACTTTTGTGCGCTATTGTATTCTTGTTATTTTTCTTGTCATTGCACAAAAGTTTGACTCAACTGTGAATATTCCTGTTCATTTTCGTTGAAGTTTCAAGGCTGGAGATTCATACGCATGATATCAAAATGATATCTGCTAATGCACATAGTCCATACAGAAAGAGCATAACAATTATATGCCTGAGTATTCAGCATGCACAGAGTTCAAAGCCAAGAGTGTTAAATGGGGATGAATGTGGCACTACTGTTAGCCATGTTAGTCAGTTTCCACTGAATTTTCTGCCATGCATGGCATTAGATTTATTGGTTGGAGAAATTAAATGCTAAAGCAGGCTGGCATTTAGAAGCAAAGGGATGCAGTGCCAAGGCATTTTGTGAAATGTAGAGATTGTCAATTACTTTTTGTTATTCTTTGGCGGATAGGGAAATGAGAGATACCCTACATGCATTCGTACTCTAAATGTGAATAAATATATGTACACATGGGTGTGGGATTATATCAAATTGTGGAATTACTGCCATTATAGTGGGTTCCATTCAAAGAATGTTTATTCTGGATTGATGATAAAAAATACTTTGTATAGTTGCATGGTTTGTGTGACCTTAGCTCATACTATTGGCATTTTAGGGGTTAAAATCAAGGGTGCTCTAGGAAGCCGGGCCCTTTGTTCACTTTTCTAGACTTCAAGTGAAAATTTTTGGAGGACACTTAAGCTTCGCCTTTAATAATGTAACGCGATAGCATTCAAAGATCCTAGACTGTTTGTGAGGCTTCCCGGCAACTGCAGCTTTGTTTTTTCTCCACCTTCGCCTCGGCGCACCGCTGCCGAGGAGGCGAGCGCCATCTGGATGGTGTTTTTGTAAGGAACCCCGACCGGGGCGCGCCGCTGTATGATTGATAAAGATGCTGGAAAAGGGGAGTTTGTGTTCGAGCTTCCTCGTAACAGAATTACGTTTTCTCGTATATTCAAATTACAATACGACGCCATCATACCTGTAGGTTGTGGTTAAGTCGTACTTTACGATTTTCTGACGCATTTTACTTTGATAAATTCAATTGGTTTACCAGCGCCTCTGCGCCACGCGGAGGGCCTGCGGGGGTGGGGTTATTCGGGATGAGTTTCTTGGCCACGGACGCCGACGCCAGATTTTCTGCGACACGGGGCCCTTAACGCTATTGCGTTAAAAGATGCTTGGAGTGAGGAAGGGCAGGCTACGAGCACACACGCAGGGAATCGGTATGTCGTTTTGCACCGGTAGGGCTACATGCCTAAAATAAGTTTTTGCTCAATGACAAAGGGAATGACTGTTTGGTGCATGTACATGTGTGTATAAATAATGTATGTGTGATCATATATATGGAACAAAATATTATTCAACAAAGGAAGGTTTTGTACCAGCTGAGCCTTTTCATTGCGTATTTCAAACAACCATAAGGGTGCATACCCTCATTTAAGTGTCTGGCTTGTACTCATTTAGAGCCGATATCTGATAGAAGATTTCTGTTCATTCGTTCCGCTTAAGCAAACTTTGAAAAGAAATTATGCAGATTCAATGCACATGAATCCATACGAAGCGAAGTTTCAGTCAAGCGGTCTGTGTTAAGAGGAAGCTTTAGCTCCGGGCCCAATTTACTCCAATGCTTCCTATTCAAATACATTTAAAATGCAGAAACGCTTTTCTGAAATAACCACATGACCGATTTTAATGAAATGGGTTGCATTTGAGAGAGAAAGTTCACTTAGCGTGACTGTTAGAATTGGAATTTCGATTTACGGCCTGGAATTTTTAAAGGCAATTCTCAAAAATTGGTAAGCTTCAAAAATATATATATAAACTTTGCGGAGAAATGCATTGGCGTTTCAGTTAGTTTCTTAACAAAACGTTGCTTTATGCATTGAAGCACGAAATTAACTGGAACGCCAATGCATTTATCCGCAAAGTTCAAAAATTATTACCTCGAAACTGGTGTCATCCCGAGAATTCATTCCCAGTGGATCCGCCTTGCGAACTCCCCGGCTACAATTTGTAAATTGCAATATGGGCCATCCGGTAATTAGTTAAAAACTTAATTAGTGAATTTTTGGTGATTAGTCGATTCTGCATTTCAATTTTTTGTGCAAGCAATGTCCGCCTCTTCGAGTAGACCAGCTCATTAACTAGAATTGGGCTATCTGCCACACGCAACCTTAAATAAATTTTGAAAGTGTTCGCTGAAACACCCTGTATATACTGGTCTTGTGCACTGTTAGGTGCATTGTAACTACTGCCTGGTGCGTAGGTCTCGGCTTAGCTTCGTTGGCTATAATAGAGCGTCAGTTTAAATAAATTGAGAGCCAAAGATCGATACGAACTGCGCTACCTACTATTGGTCGGTCTACGGCGACACCGTGAATTCAGCCGCACAGGTCCAACGATACCGATGAAAAAAAAAAAAAAAAGCTTCACAAAACCACCCACGGACTAATGAGTACATTTTGCGTCCAAAACACTTGAAACTTGTTCAAGCAGACGAACGTCCTGGTCTTGTTCACAATTTCTTGTTCACGGCATCTAAATAAAATTCCCTTGACGTGATTTTGTGCTTGCTTCCTAGAAATCCATGTTAGCTTTGAATCACTCTAAGGTAGTTTCCCTGCTTCGACTCCATTCCAATTTCCTCGTCATACTTTTCAGGTAGACTGTCGCATACACCTGTTATTTACGCGTTTACAGGTTTCTGTATATGTGACCCCTCCTCACTTTTCATCTTGTTTGTATTTTGCAAGTATTTTAACAGTGCTGGTTTACTAACCATGGTGTGTAATAGGGAATTTTCTTGATAGGCAATCATACCATTCTTTTTTTATTTAATTAGTGCGCGAAACCAGAACAACCTCTATTCGATAACCGCCACTCTCTACGAATCAGCACGCGATGCTTTTCTTTACCATTTGCAGTTGCAGCGAACGCCCATACTCCAAGAATTATTTTATTTAAACGGAGGGGGAGGGGGGGGGGGGGACGAAGCCTGGCTTGCACAACGTCTCAGGGATTCTAAAGGAAGTTTATGCCTGATTATACCTGCCCTGCCCAAAGAAAAAGATATGCTATTCGTGGGCGTAGCGAGCTTCCACATTAACGGCGCTGAATATTTCCGTTCGCTGAATCACCCTTTTTGGACAACACGAAAATCCGCAACAGGAAGCGGCAGCTGCGAGTTGGCCTAAAAACAAACTTTCACCGGCTGCGCTGCACCCGTGACCACGGAGAATGCTCTAAATAGGCCATTTCTATATAGCCATATGTCTATGCAGCGTTTCTGGTTAAACTCAGGCGGCTGCTGCACGCAGAAATCCCTCTCCGTGCAGTAAACATTTTGCTGTACAGTACAACCAACTGTACCAGTTGGTGCCACCTGCTCGAAACAACTCATGTAAGCAGGACGAAGTGTTTGCCGTTGTTGAACCTTTTCTTTTTTGTTTTCTAAATCACGTAGTATAAACTTAGAGTAAATATCTTTAGAGCATATCGATTTCATGTTCTACGCAAAAATTTGGGCGGAAGTCATCTACGATGGCTGTCCAAGTGTGCTATTAACAGCCGAAACGCGTCACGTGAGATAGGCGTGTACAGCAGCCGGGCTTTTGCATACGTCACGGCCACGTCCTAACGAAACGTCATTGTCAGCCCGGGTGAGCTTGAGTCCGAGTGACCTCGAATCCTTGACTTCGTTCTCAGCTGTATCACAACGCCAAAGCCCGTGAGCCAACGTGCCGGGGGATTTGTGGCTCAATTTATCAAGCTTTTATCTCGCAATTCCCATTTGCCATTGGCCGGACGCCTTCCCTAATGCATGTTTAGCATAAGGATTGGTTAGAAGCTGCTCTCACGCATAATTCTAGCGCAAGTGCGTTTTGTGAATGCGGGCCCTGATATTTATGAGTGGGAGTGGGTGAGAGAAACCGGCAGCGCTTGACCGCTACTGATTCTGAGTCCGAGTGAGCCCGGCTGGGTGTCATTTTGGTGAATTTTGCATATTTTCCATCCATGTTTCCATTGCTGATAAATGTAAATGGCTAAACATTGATGTCATCAGCCGTCAGCTTTGTGTACTCGAAAGAGAAGCAATAATGCTGTGACACGTATCCTTTACGTTCATTTCGGAAGTAGTTGAATAACGATTCTGCCGTAGGGATCACTGAAATCTGGAGTTTTTTTTTTTTTTTTTTTTTTTTTTTTCTTGTTCCTCTGTCGGGAGTCAAAAAGCTTACAAAACAATGTTGGAAGCAATGTGAACATTTAGCAACAAATTTATCCTCTAGGTGGAAGCTAACTATACTATTACAAATAAACGCATTGTCGCTACATTCATTTATAAAGCTTGTCCTTGATATATATGCAATGTTTGCGTTTATGTGTGTGTGTGCTCCCAGTGGAAATTAAATTGTGCGGCTTAACATCATGAAAAGGCACAGTAAGTTATGAGGGGCGTGGAAGTCGGGCACTACAGATCAATTTTGACCACCTGAGGTTCTTTAATTGGGCACCCAAAGCACAATACACGAGCGTTCTTGCGTTCCGCCCCCACTGAAATACGGCCGCCGCGAAGGGCATCCAAACACTATGGCTGCGCAGCCACACACTATGGCTATTACGCCACCGTGGCGGGTAGAGTGGAAATTAAAGGATGGTTTAGTTACAAAATACAGATTAGCCGGCCGGCGCCAGTCCAGCTCCCCTTCCCCTCCCACCCACTCCCACCCCTGGCAAACTTCCAGAGGGGTGTGGGGCGAGCTCCCCCCCCCCCCTCCCCCTTCTCGTAGCTGGCGCCTATGCCATATACACAGGTGCATTATGGTACACAACCTATTGCATTAGCGGTGGCAAACTTCCAGAGGGGTGTGGGGCGAGCTCCCCTCCCCCCCCCCTCCCCCCCTCCCCCTTCTTGTAGCTGGCGCCTATGCCATATACACAGGTGCATTATGGTGCACAACCTATTGCATTAGCGGTTTTACTGAGGTGTAAATCGACCTGAATCGGCTAGATAACGAGTGAGAAAATTTCAGTGTATGATGTGGCTTGTACAATCAGGAGGCAATGATGCGTTATACTTCTTTTTTTTTTTTTTTTCTCCTAAGGCAAGTTAAGCAGAGCACTCGTCCTCATAAACTCGTATACAACACGAGCGGCCGTGCCACATACTCCAATTTTCGTACGTGTCTGCTTTCTTTTTTTCTTTTTTGCACTCATCCGTCGTTTCCAATGCCACGGCATCGTAATCAGGGACGTTGCCCTGGCCAATGACATACGACAAATGTTGATTTGCTTTTTAAGTCTACTCGCATGCGTTCCTATTTGAAGACTATATTTGTCTTATCAATTGTTTTATTCATTATTTATGGGCATTCTTACACTTATGGGACACTTATGGGCACGGGTGATCAGGAATAATTAAATACAACCGTAATGTTATAGTTGCGAATCAGCACGTTGAGTCAAGTCTACAAGAACGCTCAGTCCATTAATTTTGTCCTTTAGCCCTCGTGCTCCAAAAGTGTCCTTCAGCCACTGGCGCATGAAAAACGGCGCCGCCTTCTCAAAATAAGTGTCCCCAGACCATCTGGCAACGGGAGAATGTTCTCGTTGCACACGTATCACAGAGCAAACAGTGCTTGTCGGAGTCGACGACAACCACGCTGGCGCTGCAGGCGGCATCCGCGAAGTCCCAAGCTGGCGGGCCGAACGCGCGGGATCATAGATCACCGGGGTATTCTGACGTCACGTCGCGAGCGTGCTTCCGTAGAGCGCCGATTTATTATCGGACGCATTGATTCCCGAGGCAACAAACGAGAGTGATTGTCTTGTTGCAACTGACAACTGCTGCTCTTATCTCTCATATGACACACTCTTACCGGCTGCTGCAGCGGTGTATATCCCAGCGCCCTTCAATCGAAGCCGTTGTCGGAACGGTGGAAACCGGACGGACGTGAGCTCGCACAGGTGAGATACCCTTTCTGTCTCCCCCTATCGAAACTCGTACTCATGACCGCGACACATGTGAGGCGTGAGCTGTGATGGGCGTCCGTGGGGGCTTTTCAAGAGCGCCGGCGTACTTTCATTGCATTCGGTATACGAGCGCCCTGAATCTGCCGAACAAGGGAATCTGCGTACACGCTCTCTATACACGCTATACGCGCTCTCTATTTTCGTCATTGTGGTAGTGCCTGCGTGCTTTATACGAGTAACTTGTATATCAATGTGTGTTCAGCTAAGCATGGCTTAATTTATACGAACTTCACATTTTCCGCATTTCAGAAAAGTCACGATTAATAAATAGAAAAAAAAATTGCGCGGTTATTGCCACTTTCAGCGCGAATGACGAAGAATGGCGTTCACTAAGGTGTGACGCTACTGTGGGGACAATGTTGCATCGTTTGACAAGTATAGATAATCATGTCTACTTTAACGCTATACGTTTACAGCTATTCCGAGTATACAATATTACGCTGAGCCTTACAAGACGTGAATGCACTGTTTTTTTTATTAAGTTACTCTATGTGTATGTGTGCCGTATAAAACATTCAATAAGAGCACACTTTTGCATGACTAATGTGATTTTTTTGTGCCTTGTAGAAATGTGTGTGTTTTGTTCGTGCTTATCCAACAACCCAACAACACATAGCACTCCCTAAAAGTACGGCAAGTTGGGCGGGTTGGTACAGTTGCATGATGACGGATAAATAGCGCAAAATAGATGTGGTCTAACAAAAGAAGTGGGTGTAACAGGCTATGCAACAGGCTCTGTTTACTGCCCAATCCTGCAGGCTGTACAGTGGGCCGATCTTTTAGTCAGTGAGGGTTCTTTATTAATGGCATGTTGAAAAGGGGCAAGCAGTCGTATCCTAGGGCGGTAACGCCAGGAAATGAAATATTCTGGACCTTTGGAGACACGAGGATACCAATGTGCACGTCGCAGCCAGTGCACGCACGGTGGAACTGAAATATTCGATAGTTCTGCACTTGCGCCTACATGTGATAGCCCTAATTAACCTTTCAATTTAAGGTCGCGTGCATGGGCGCTATAACGTAAAATGATTCCAAACTGTCTTGATTCCAATTTCTGCAATCAGCCTCCACGATTGGTCAAAACATTTCCGGGCCGCTCCCAACTTTGCCTGTCTGTCACGCGACGTCACGAAAACCGCAATAGCTCCCCATCTGATATAACGTGTACACGCTGATTATGCATGATTAAACCGCACAAAAGAAAAAAAATAATTCCTGATTCGATGTCTTTTCACCAGTAGCTCTCTGCTATTGGTCCAATGTTTTCTGGATACGCCCACTTCGCCTGTCTGTCACGCGACGTCACAAAACCGCGAAAACTCACCACGTCAAAGTGACGTGTACGCGAAAAAAATACATTAATATGCCGAACAAAACTGAAAAATTTTCTGAATAGCCACAGACTGCCCCGTTCCGAAAGGAATCAAAGATGGCTGCCCGCCGATCGCTCAGGCCCTCGCTACTCGCACCTGCCGGTGAGCATGTATTTATTTGCGCATGATAAACCTTTTTGCGTGGCAGTAAAACGTTATCGAGCCCTTTCGGCATGCATACGACATCTCTCTGTCAACTCTTCCTTGTTGAGGATCCGTTTTAGCGGCATTCTCATCCTTCCGTTTCACGCCGCCGCGATTTTCGACAAGCCACCGCTAGCTAAGTAAGGCGAAGCGGACCAATCGGAGAAGCCGGCACCACCCTCTTCATGCGGTTATCTATCTTCACTGTGCTAGCTCAGCTCCATCGAAACCCTCTCCACTAGAGCGTGCTCCTCGCCTCTTGTCAGCCAATTAGATAAGAAAAACCGCTGAGTGTAGACAATGTTATTGGTTTTGAAAGCGAACAAAGGTGACCTCCTATAAACGAGGAGAGTGTTTGATTGGGTTGTTCAGACAACGCTGCGGGTCACCGCCCGATGCTTGCGTCGGTGGTTACGTAAATTTGACGTCAGGAGTTTGGAATCCAAACGGTTTGGAATCATTTTACGTTATAGCGCCCCATATCAAGCTACAAGGATTCTCGAGGATTACAGTAATCCGTATCCTCTTCATAGTATAAGTAGATCACTTGCGCACAGTGCGGCAAAAACGACCGCACAACCTTTTTTCTGGTTCGGTAGCTTGTTTTCTGCCACAGATGTGCTCCCATTACCCAGAGAATGTCCGTTTTCAACTGCCCTAATTCGCGTCATATGCACGTGCGCTCTGGCGAAGTGTGAAGGCCCCCGAGCAATAGTTGATCTCCGAAGCTCCTTCGTTGCAAGGTATCGCGTTAAATTCCAATTGAACGTTCCGGCAAGGTAACATAGCCCTGTGCCTACTTCATGCTGCGTCTTTTACTGTACAGGCTTTCTCGATATATAAAGACCGTTGCTGCGTCATTTGCTCGTGTTCCGCAGCAAACAAAAGGAGGCAATGATGCGTTAAAAAAGGAACATCCGCGTGTAGTACAGCTGTTTCAGGATTCGCTTCCAACTAAACGTAGTGTACATGGTGCAGTCTGTCTATACGTGCATTGCGTTATCATACCTGCCAACCTGTCAACTTTAAAATTCGCAAGATTCCCCGGACATGACAGATCACGAATGCAGGAAAGGGAAGGGATCAGAGGAGGTGTTGCACGCTTTTTCTTTTTCAATTTGCATGCTCTGAGCATGCACACGCCATTTCGGAGATACATGTGCACTTTAATGAAGATGGTGTGACAAGCAACACGTTGTTTTTAGATCGAAGTGACTATGACAGTGACTATGGTGTTGTCGATTTCGCCTGCCTCAGGAAGTATTCTGTATAAACTTGCTTAAAGCAAGTAATGTCTTACATCTTTTCAGCATCGGAAGAATTCCAAGGGTACAGAAAACCACCACCTTTTAGGCGGTGTACAGTGCCGGGCACCGACGATGAAACGTGTTGGCGAGCTGAGTTGGTTTTTCGTAATGGCCCAACATTCGTAAAATCGTGAAACGAGCCCAAATTCGTTAAGTTTACAGAAAATTCGAGAGAGTTGGCAGGTATGCATTATATGCAGTGTGCTACTCCGTCTGTATAGGTTCCTCGCAGTACATATGAATTAGATAAACCAACTTTAACCAAACTTTTGGAATAACTATCCTTCTATAATTTAGTTCCCGGCACGATGACTCTGTCGCCATTGCATTCTGCTGCTGCTACGATTTCCGGTAGTCGTGGTGTTAGTCCTCCACTACGGCTTTTCGGAACCAATTGTTTTAGTAGTTAGCATATTCGCGCTGTTTAATTATTCAATAAGATTCAAGCAATTACACATACTTAACATCCATCGTTTTCGAGTAAAACCCGATAATTCCTGATTTTCGCACCACGAACAAGTTTTATGAAAATCGGATTAAACCCCATTTTTCCCGAAGTTTCACTCTTTCGTAAAGGGCAAGATGAAATGCCGATGTCGAAAAGCGACGTCTCCTTCTTGTGCCCCCTTTCAGAGTTGGAAACGAACGAGGGAACCTCAATAGACACATAGCTGTGCGCCTTGCGCGTCCACATAGAGGAAAGAAAAAAATTATATAAGGGAGGGGGCCAGCCTTCGCGAGACAATAGGCAACCGCCTCTGGCTCCGTTCACTCACCCAGTGCGCACATGGAGCTAAATCTACGATTGTTTCCAGACAAGTCACGAGGTCGTTTGGCTCGTAGCAGATTTTAGTACCACCGAAGCTGCTGCCGCTCACCGTCAATCGTAACTCGCACCAAGTCGCTCGCTCTCGGCTGGGCACCAGCAGGACGTTGAAATAGGCCAGGACATTGCAGCGAAAGGTCCATGATAAGTACGACATTCAGCTCAATGTATGGAGACCCGGCACGCGATTTTGCATCGTCGTCGGAAAAGCCAGATCGGAATCATTCGTTGACTACGCCTTTCTGCTGAACTACGTCAATACTGATGTGCATTCTGAAGGACGAGAACGAAGCCCCGAGAAAAGTATTGATGTGCTGGCCTCTTGGCAGGACGCCACCGCGCACCATACCCCAACCTAGCGAACGCAGCGCTGCTGACGATGCTCTGCATTGCGAACGGACGCCGTGAGATGACGCTTTCCAAATTAAGGTACGTTCAAAAGCCCGGCGGGTCAAGGATGGACAGAAATTCTCAAAATGCAAATGATAATTTACATCAACAAGGGCTTGTAAGATAAAAAAAATGCGTCACGTCTCGTCCGAAGCATGCCCGTGTGCACTACTATTCGTGCTTTTTCCCCGTTTGTAAAAAAGAAAAAAAAGAAAAAAAATTACAGAGATCAAAGTACACAAGAGAATCGCTTACCACGCGCTAGAGCACTGCACGGGCTCGGGCTTACCCGAAAGCCCGGGCCCGGCCCGGCCCGTGGGCCAGGCCGGGCCGGGTAGAGGAGTATTTTCACGGGCTCGCGGGCCGGGCTCGGGCACGGCGTGTGCTTTTTGACCCGGGCCCGGGCCGGGCTCGGGTTTTTTGACGCGGGCCCGGGCCGGGCTTGGGCTTTCTGCGAGTTATTCTCGGGCTTCTCAACTCTGAAAAACATGTATTTTTCGGTCTCGGGCCGGGTTCGGGCCGGTTTCTAGTCGGGCTCGGGCCGGGCTCGGGCTTAAGGTAAAGGGGTGGCGGGCCGGGCCGGGCGGGTAACGTAGATTATTTCCGGGCCCGGGCCGGGCCCGGGTCTCGCCATAAACGTTTTGATCGGGCTCGGGCGGGCCGCCCAATGGAAAAACGGGCCCGGGCCGGGCCCGGGCCGCAAAAATCGGCCCGTGCAATGCTCTACCACGCGCCTATTGGTTGTTTTTGCTTATATGGTTTCCCTGAAAATGCAAATAATGCCGGCTTACGAGTATTCGTATAGATATGTTCATCACATGACTTGGGAGTAGCTCTCCTTGTCAATGTATGTCCTTGTGAGTGGTTTCACTTGTTTAAATAAGACGTTTGTTCCTAAAGGGGGACGGTTGCCTGTGTTGGTCGTTTCTGAGAGTTGCCGGAAAAATTCCGTACTTTAGGCTGCCGACAATAAACAGCCCTATTTAACCCCGCTTTTCATTTTTAAATATAATGACCGATTTTTAAACCCCGGATTTCAAAAAAAAACATATAATACCAGATAACGAAGGACCCTACACAGGGTGTTTTCCGTAACTTGAACCATAGGCGTATCTACCGGGTGGGCAGGGGGGGGAGTGCCCCTACTGCCCACCCTGTAGATACGCCAATGGTTCAAGTTATGTGAAACACCCTGTATATGCTGTACACTCGGAATACAAAAGCATAAGGAAAGGTCACTTGTGTTGGAGGCTCCTGCGTACGTGAAGCCTGACAAGCATCAATTTCGACTTTGTTAGGCATGAGGTACTCGTCAGAAATTAGCAAGATGTGTCAAAATAAACATGCGTGAAGCAAACCCACCACCGTCCCTTTGAAGCTAAATCCTTGGTACGCCTTTTATGAAGGATCGCCTCCCCGCCATTTTCAACTCCCGTCGTCTTCTGCCCTCAGCGTATGTGTTGCCTCTGGTCTCGAGTTCGAGCGTCTTTCGATGACTTTGGTGCGACGGCAGCTAGCTCAAATAGCGTTCCTGTTACCGGGGCAAATTAACGGCATCCCTCCTCCACATAACGCTGTGATTGGACCCTCTCCCCGGAGCCTGGCCAAGGAAACTGTATAGTTCTTGCTTTGTGAAATATGCGGTAGAATGTTCACACGCTTGGCAGATAGTTGGAGAGTGTACAGAAAGCTAAAAACATGAACAGGCCACGCCAATGATTGCTCGGTTAACTGGTGAGTATCAGCATGTTTGATTCCCTTTATGGTTGCTTTCCGCCCACCGATCTCTTCATCACCACCAAATGCTTTATTATGCCGGACTCAGTGAATGGGCCCTTATACGTAGGCCCGGCTTATACTTTGTACTGCATGCCGCCAATTACAGCAAGAACATCATGACTGACGCGCAAGACCAAAGGGCCTCCCAGCAAGCACCGCGTGGCCCGGCCACAGTGATAGAGGATAACGTCGTGCGCTCCGCCGCTCCAGAGCCTCCTATACCCGACTGTGACTTCCCCACGTGCCTGCGGAACGCATGGAAGGGGTTTGCCGACCGAACTGCACTGGTGAGCGCGGGCACCAACTGACTGACAACACAATATAATATACAGTATGTAGATGCTGGCAGCAAACAGCAGCATCAAACTGAACTGGCTCCATCTCCGCGGGTTCGATCCAGATTATTGCAAAACGAGCACAAATTAAGCAATGATGAAGCAAAAGAAACTCAAGCATTAAAAGAACACGGACTTGTGCATGTGTTACATGTCTACCGTATAATATACAGATAATAGTACGCACACTTATTTTAATCTGAAATTATTTATACGTATTTTGGTGTGAAACCTACCCAATACTGTGCAAGCAGTTGTTGAGATTTGAACTCCTTGTGTTCTAGCATATATGCTATCATAAATTCACAGTTCCCACTCTGCCACCGTGCGTGCTTTTTGTTAGAACTTTCACTCTCAATTTTAGCAAGGGATTTCGATGTACAGGGTGTTTCAGCGAACACTTTCAAAAATTCTTAAAGGTCGCCTGTGGCAAGTGGCACAATTCTAGTTCATGAGCGGGTCTACTCGAAGAGGCGGACATTACTTGCACAAAAAATTGAAATGCATAATCGAACAATTAACAAAAATCGCTAATTAAGTTTTTAACTAATTACTTGATGGCCAATATTCCAATTTACAAATTGTAGCCGTGGAGTTCGCAAGGCGGATCCACTTGGAACAAATTCTCGGGATGACACCAGTTTAGAGATATTAATTCCCAAACATTGCGGAGAAATGCAATGGCGTTCCAGTTAGTTTCTTAACAAAACGTCGCTTTATGCATTGAAGCACAAAATTAACTGGAACGCCAATGCATTTAAAGGCAGAGTTCGGGAATTAATATCTCGAAACTGGTGTCATCCCGAGAACTTGTTCCAAGTGGATACGCCTTGCGAACTCCACGGCTACAATTTGTAAATTGCAATATGGGCCATTAGGTA
Source organism: Dermacentor silvarum (assembly GCF_013339745.2). Taxonomy (NCBI): domain Eukaryota; kingdom Metazoa; phylum Arthropoda; class Arachnida; order Ixodida; family Ixodidae; genus Dermacentor; species Dermacentor silvarum. The sequence continues at coordinate 145,404,022 of NC_051154.1, forward strand.
ATTAGTTAAAAACTTAATTTGTGAATTTTTGTTAATTATTCGATTATGCCTTGCAATTTTTGTGCAAGTAATGTCCGCCTCTTCGAGTAGACCAGTTCAATAAATAGAATTGGGCTATCTGCCACAGGGAACCTTAAATAAATTTTGAAAGGGGTCGCTGAAACACCCTGTAGAAGCGCGTGTTAGGGATCTGATTTCTTAATATCCTATGCCCTCCTGCAAGCAGTGCACTCGCTGAAACCCTAAGGTGGTTCACTCGGCGATATTCGTAACGCACGCACGGAGAATCCGGAAACCGTGCACCGAGCCACTAAAAGCTGTTCCCTGTAAAAGCGTCATTTTCACCGCCACGTCAAACCGATGCTTGAACGTCGAAGTGACGCTCCCTTTCAACGTCGAACATGACCAAAGCATGCCCCCTGTCGGTAACTTTCTAAATAACTGAAGTTTTTTTTCTTCTGACTACCAAATTCAGGCACGAAAAAGCGAATGCGCAATAATTGTGCCAATATTTTTATTTCTAACACCACACACTACAATGACACGTCAACCGGCTAACACATGGCGCTACTTAAAATTCCTCCATCGAATATCAGTAGCGCATTATCTTTTTTTTTTTTTTCAATTCTACACCCTCGCCGCTAACACACTCTCGCTCGTTACCTCACCCACCCGCCTTACCTTCTCTCCCCTTTAGAAGAACCGTACTATATATATACTGCGCCGAGGAGAGAATATGTCGCCTTGAAGAAGAGAAGTCCACTTGTCGAAATGTTCGCTCCTGCAATCACCTTGTTCTCGTGTTGCTCATCGTTTTGAATTTCCATCTCCCGCATTCCCCGTGTTTTCGCTGGATCACACACTGAAGTTCTTCAAGTCCCCCTTTTCTATTCTTATATCGCTGTAATCCCAGCACATACATGTGTGCACGTTACCACCCTATCTAAGCTCAGCAATCACAGATTTACAATTTATGCGACACACTCAATCTTCACGTTGTCAGCTATGCCATTTGCTTGAATCTATATAGACCGCATGCTATGAGATTGGCCTCAATAACAGCAAGATCGACAGATGTTCGCTGTTGCTCTTGCTCGTTTCGACAGCCAACCGTTGCCAGAGCGCGTGTCACACTGCACAAATTCCGCAGCCATCAAAAGGTGAAAAAGGAACATTCACGTGTAGTAGACCTGGGGTGCTATAACGTAAAATGATTCCAAACCGTTTTGATTCCACACTCCTGACGTCAAACTTTCGTAACCACCGACGCAAGCATCGGGCGGTGACCCGCAGCGTTGTCTGAACAACCCAATCAAACACTCTCCTCGTTTATAGGATGTCACCTTTGTTGACTTTCAAAACCAATAACATTGTCTACACTCAGCGGTTTTTCTTATCTAATTGGCTGACAAGAGGAGAGGAGCACGCTCTAGTGGAGAGGGTTTCGATGGGGCCGATCCAGCACAGTGAAAATAGATAACCGCATGAAGAGGGTGGTGCCGGCTTCTCCGATTGGTCCGCTTCGCCTTACTTAGCTTGCGATGGCTGGTCGAAAATCGCGGCGGCGTGAAACGGAAGGATAAGAATGCCGCTAAAACGGATCCTCAACAAGGAAGAGTTGACATAGCGATGTCGTATGCGTGCCGAAAGGGCTCGATAACGTTTTACTGCCACGCAAAAAGGTTTATCATGCGCAAATAAATACATGCTCACCGGCAGGTGCAGTAGCGAGGGCCTGAGCGATCAGCGGGCAGCCATCTTTGATTCCGTTCGGAACGGGGCAGTCTGTGGTTATTCAGAAAAATTTTCAGTTTTGTTCGGCATATTAATGTATTTTTTTCGCGTACACGTCACTTTGACGTGGTGAGTTTTCGCGGTTTTGTGACGTCGCGTGACAGACAAGCGAAGTGGGCGTAGCCAGAAAACATTGGACCAATAGCAGAGAGCTACTGCTGAAAAGACATCAAATCAGGAATGATTATTTTTCTTTTGTGCTGTTTAATCATGCATAATCAGTGTGTACACGTTATATCAGATGGGGAGCTATTGCGGTTTTCGTGACGTCGCGTGACAGACAGGTGAAGTTGGGAGCGGCCCGAAAATGTTTTGACCAATCGTGGAGGCAGATTGCAGAAATTGGAATCAAAACAGTTTGGAATCATTTTACGTTATAGCGCCCCTGCCTACATACCTACCAACGATACTTGGCGGTGCTCCAAATCTAAATTTTGGACCATCCAGTCCTTCGGAAAAAAAATTTTTTTTAAGTGCGGGTCTCAACTCCAGGCTCTTAGTATAAATCCGCGTGGTGGTCTTCCCCTCTTTCGTGACCAATCTTGTTCCTTCTTCCTTCCCCTTTCCCCAGCGCAGGGTAGCTGGCTAGAGGAATATAAATCAGGCCGACCACCCTGCTCTGCGTATCATTGAACCCTTTTTTCTCTCTTTCTCTAGGTTGAAGGGAAAGTAAATAATATTAATGAGTTTATTTTTCTACACTGGAGAAAATTCTTATTCCCAGAAAGCCGAGACAGTACAAAAAAGACCTTCGGGTGTTTGCAGTGCTTCCGACAAATATGCGCTTTTTTACAAATTATTTAGGTTGTGCGATTATGAAGGCATTCGATGCCGTTGGAGCAGGGTTTACTTAAGTTTTTAACATATACAAGGAGTGTCTTTCTCTCTTTTTTCTGGTGCAAGGCCGAACGATGTGAGTCACTCAGTTGGTGTAATAAAAAAAGAAAGATAATGTGTGTAGTTTAACGTCCCGAAATTGCGCGGTAGTTAATGAGGAACGCCGTAGCGAAGGGCTTCAAATTATTTTTGACTGAGTTTTTTTTAATGTGCAATGAAGGTACGGTACACTAGCGCTAATTAATTCCGCTTCCATAGGAATGTGGCCGCCGCGACCGGGAATCCAACCAGCGACCTCAGGCTCAGTAGCAGGGCGTCATAGCCACTGATCCATCGTTGCGGATAGTAAGGGAATCAAGCCTTCATAAGTGATTGTTGTCATTATGGTGTCGCCATGGTGTCATCATGAAAAGCCGTAACATTGGAATCAGTGTGCTGGCATTGATATAGTAGCGTAGCGCGGAACACAAGTGCCTCCGCTTACTCAGTCTTGCATGGAGACATTCCAGTGCAAGTTTTCTACACCGATTCGCCATTCTGACACAGGACACCCTCAGTGACATTCTCAGTGAGCTTGTTGAAAGAACTACATTGGATATCGGCATTGATAACGGAATCGAAGGACGTAACTTTGCCCACGGCACGCCTCCTCTCTTCCGCTATAGCTGAAAAGCAACCTGCAACAACGTGTTCTCTTGTCACCATTACGCCCTCCACCAAGATACCTTTGTTTTTCGGAGTGCCGTCAGAATGTAGACTTTCAATTTCGGTATTCCCCGTGCGCCTGAAAAGGTTACATAAGCATCGAATGTTACATAAGCGCATAACGCAATAAATCGCACTATGCGTTCAGACAGTGCACCGAACATTGTATACACGCAAGCTGCAGAATATTAAAGGTCAGCGGGATACGAACGTGAAATGCATCTAAAGTGTCACTTACATTGCGAATGTAACTGTCAGTACTTACGCAGTACTCTAGCAGAAGTACTTAAATAGTAGTTATGTCGTAAGCTGCCTCATGCATTCTGATCAGAAATTTCTTTAGTGTTAAGATGACAAATTTAAACATGAGCTTACACCACCGTGGCATACTCTTGAAACAAAAGAGTTACCTTTAAACTTAGATTCATCAGTGCAAGAATAACGTTGCTCTGCCCACGAATAAGTTACCCTAGCTCAGGAAACAAGGAGGTCCTGCAGTAGCGCTATACACTCCCACAAAAAGTTACCCATGCCAAAATAAATGTTGACCTTCACGTGACTCCTCCTTCCCGACCTATACTGTAGACCTTCGCTGCCAGAGAAAGTCGGTGAATTGTGCGAAGCGGCGCCGGGGCTTATCAGCTGGCGTCCGCACGTATCTTTCTCCCGCTGTTGTCTTTACGTCTCTCCTTTCTTTATTATTTTTGCCCCAACCACAGATCGACAATAGCACGGACGAGCGGTGCACCTATGGAGAGCTGGAAGAGCAGTGCTCCCGCGTCGCCGCCGGCCTGCGCTCCCTGGGCTTCGGACCAGGAGACATGGCGGGGTTCCACTGTGTCACCAGCTTGAACGCTATCATCGCCTTCTACGGCGTTGTGCTCGCAGGAGGCCGCGTCGTGCTTGCAAAGCCCAACCTTTCACAGCGTTAGTGAAGCACACTTGTTGTCAAGGAATTCCTAATATTATTCAATAGGAAAATGCATATACAATGGACGGAGAGGGAAATAGCCAGGGAGCAGGCTGCCAACTGCATGCCACCGCAAGGGACACGACGACTGCCAACTCTTTAGGAAGGAGGGGATAGTAGCAGAAGATAGAAATAATGGACGTAAAGAGGAAGGCAAGCACAAAATTAACAAGCGCTGACACTGCAGTGCCGCACAAACGCCTGCACAGAGGTCGACAAATAAGAGCACAAAATTGGCTCTTTCCTCCGTCTTATTCGTCCTTGTTGTTTGCTTCTTTTTCCTTCGCTGTATCTTACTATTTTCTGTTATCGTACAAATGCAGCACTTTGCGAGATCATCGCCATGTTTAACTGAGCAGTAGGTGACATTTTGTTTTCAGCATTACTAACGCGATCTCACATCGTGCGTTCTGAGCGTGTTTCTTTATGGGAGGTTGCTAACACATTGCGTTCGGATTGTTGGTTTCACTTGATGCGACACCAGTGCTAGGCAACAGGGATACGAGGTGAAAGCGATAAAACATGGCGCTGTTCTTCAAGAGGGAATTGTTCGCTGTTTTTTTTTTTGTCTTTGTTGTCATAGGGGGGGGTCACGAGTGAAAACGAGAAAACGAGTTTTACGGTTTCTAATAAAAAAGTACGATTCAGATTGTTTATGGATGCACAGACTTACACGAGCTACCTCCATCACTCACAATTCGCCGCGAGGGCGATTTCATCCATTCATATCCTGCCTACATTCAGTGATGACCGGAAATGGTGTTGTTACCTGTCTCTTTTCCGAGAGCATGTCGGCGTAATTCTTCTTTTATTATTGCTGCTTTTATTTTTATTTTTCCCTTTTATTTTCCCGTCATGCACTCTGGATTTGCGACACCTGCAAATAGTAAGGCTAATATCATCGGTTTCCAATATTTTTTACCTTTTGCCGACCCCAGGCTTTCAGTTCACGTGAAGTAAGTCCCAATACTTCCCAGCGCATCTCCGGGTCGTTCACCGCTCTGCACCGCGCCACTACACCGCGGTGGGGAATAAAAATATTAGCTTCACGTGGAATGCCAATAGTCACTTATGCTAATGATTTTATGTACATCACCGGCTTCTGATTTATGCGGCAAATTTTCACCCGTACAATTTAAATGCGGCGGCTTCCAGATGCGTATTTCTACAGCACGATTGCAGCTGTGTGCAACTTTTCAAAAATGCACCGCTTCACTTTTTTCAGTCGTTGATGGCGGTGCCCTGGTAAAATGCATCTATACATTTCTAGGAGTTTTAGATAATATAATGTCTGAGGTTAAAAACCACGCAATATATTTCACGTTTCGTTGGCGCAAAGCAACACTCCAGCTCTCTCTGGGAATTCTGTTCCGGATAGGTAGAAATATGGGCTCAGGTACACGTGCCTGCCTTTCTATTTCAAATAGTACGGAGAGCAGTGAGGGGGAAATGATGACTTTTCATGCGGCATGTGATGGTCACAACAAGCGAGTATGCATGGCTCTCATCATATCGCAGTGCGCGAGTGATTTCGGAGGCCACAGCATGAGCCAAAATCCTGATCTTGAAATACGATTTTTATGCGTGAATGTGTTTCAGCATTTACGATGCGGCCTTATTTCTACATATTACTTTCTATAGGTTTTCTGTCTTGCCTGCCTAAAAGGTCACCGTATAAGGCTTTAAATGCATCTTACAATGTTGTCGCTTTTGTGCATGTTCAAAGGATTCCTCTGGGTTATCAGTGAAAACAGGCGGGTTGACTCTGTCACTCACTGACCATCGTAAAATGCGAACACGTTCATTACACCAGCGGCAGGAAACGCCAGTGTGGCCTGACTAACACGAGGAGGGACTGCATGGCACAAGCCCTGAGGCATCCAGCCCTTCCTTTCACAAATTGATTTATATGCGCACGTTCTGCATGCACCTTTACGTCCAACGAATAGCAGTGAGCTAGAACTTAAAGAAGTTGTCTGTTTTAGTGTCAACTATTGATACAGTTGATTCTGCGTGATTCAAAATGGAACAGCGCGACCTTGGGCAAAGACATAAAACGAAGAGCAGACAAGGAGAAGGCGCCTGTCCTTGTCTGCTCTTCGGCTTATGTCCTGATTTAAAGTCACCAAGCCAAAGTCGCGTCTGTTTTAAGTTCTATAATTCTATCCAGTCATTGGTGAGGAATTGTGCTATTCCCCTATTTCATCTTTCCTGCTGCGTTGCTGAATTGGACGAGAGTGAGGAAAGTAAGGGAGATGCCGAATGGAGGGACCAACACGCGTGACATCTCGATAAAATTTCGAACGCCACGCTGGACGTGTGAAACTCACACAGGCCTGTGTTCACGCATCGTAAAGCCACCAGTGCAAGATCACGTGTTTTGTCTTCTTCTCGTAGGCGAGTGCTGCTACCAGTTCCAAGATTCCAGCCCCAGCGTTGTGTTTTGTGACGAAGACAATGTGGACAAGGTTGTCGCTGCTCAGAAGGAGATCCCGTCCATCAAGGTGCGTCACATTCCTGTGTAGTTCCCGTTTGTGGCATTTCAATTCATAGGCGGAAAGTTTTCATTTTTTCCGGGGAGGGCTGGGGCCCGACCTATATACGCTCTGCTAACAATTTTCTCTGTCTAGCTTTATGGCGAAAGCAATTATATCGACAATTCAGGCAAATTGCCGCGGTTGTCGTCGCCGTGATGTTCCGCATTAAATCCAAAAGCCATATACATGAGCGACCCATACCCTGTGGGTGCAGGAAAAAGCACCTTACAGTGAGCCGGAAAGGATGGTGGCTTGATGGGCATTATTTCCCACGCGTTCAATATTCGGGTTAGTTGTAGGTCACGTAATCACACGCGAATTGGAAGGAGAGAACGCGTCTTCTCCTCTATCCCTGCCGTAACTGTGAATGCGCGGCTGACGCTTATGGGGCCCGCGTGCCATATCTAATTGTTGGTAATCAATGGTGGGTGCAATGATAAAGGGCGACCAGGGATGGCTGCTAACTTCATGCGCACTGTCTTCCTTGCCGGGCTGTCTTTCTGCGCCGCTAGTGTTGCAGAGTTAAGAAACAGAGGTCATCGCAGATTACTCACAGAGTCCGTCAGTAGTGGATATAAAAATAGGCAGATAATGATGATGAATCTAATTTTCAGAGTTGCGGTGAATCGCGCGGCTGTACGAACCATTCGCCTCCGCTGCCGGCGTTCTTCACAATGCTTGCGTTGTGAAAGCGATTGCTCGAGGTCATCCAGTGAGGTATTTACAGGTTTACATGGTCCGTGCTTACTATGTCTACTATGCTTACTATTTTAATTTTAGGTGAATGTTTACTACAATTTATTAGCCACTAAAACTAACGTGTAGACTCGTTTAAGGGCCACACTTTTCTGTCACGATTTTGACGAGCCTTTCATGGAACCGGGTCATTTGACCTCCTTTTTCCAACTACGAGTATGAAATCCACCGTAAACTTCCGCGATCGCCTCCTCTCGACATCCAGTAGCGACGCGCGAAATTATGCTGCGCGCGACAATTCGCTGTTGAGCCTGATCAGAATAAGCGCACGGAACGCGATTGCTTCTCGGTTGGATGTCTTTTTTTTATATTGGCTGTCAAGTTATGGGTGAGGCCTTTACACGGGTGCGATCCTTACACGGTTTCACACGGTAAGAATCTTCCTTCGTGTAATTGTCTTCTACTTCGCTATCACTAATACTGCTTCGCCTTCCCGGCCAAACTATGCTCTTTTTTTTTTTTTTACTTTGAGTTCGAGTATAAGGGCTGTTGCGCATGACTTCTAGACTTCTATTTATACTGATTTTGAGTGAATCCGGCTTGGCATCATTTCGGTTACTGAGTGAATTTTATATACAAGGTATTTCAGCGAACAGTTTCCATAATTTTAAAGGTGGCCTGAGGCAGATAGTACAATTCTAGTTCATGAGCTCGTCTACTCGAAGAGGCGGGCTTACTTGCACAATAAATTGAAATACATAATCGACTAATTAACAAAAATTAACCAATTAAGTTTTTAGCTAATTACCTTATGGCCTATATTGCAATTTACAAATTCTAGCCGTAGAGTGCGGATCCACTTTGAACGAAATCTCTGGCTGACACCAGTATGGTATGGTATAATAAAACTTTATTACGGTCCCTCGGAACGCGCGTCAGCACGTAGCGGGCCGCTCCCACGTCGGTACAAGAAGGCAGCCTCTCTGCTGCGTCGCGGACCCGATGGACACCAGTGTCGAGATATTATTTCTCTAACTTCGTGGAGAAATAGATTGGCGTGCCAGTCACTTTCTCAACAAAACGTCGTTTTATGCATCAAAGCACAAAAGTATGAAAAGAACAAATTATGGGATTTTACGTATCAAAACCACGATCTGATTATGAGGCACGCCGTAGTGGAGGACTCTGGAATAATTTATACCACCTGGGGTTCTTTAACGTGCACCTAAATCTAAGTATACGGGTGGTCTAGCATTTCGCCCCTTCGAAATGTAGCCGCCGTGGCCGTGATTTGATGCCGCGACCTCATGCTTAGCAGTCCAACACCATAGCCACTAAACAACCACGGCGGGTAAACGCAAAAGTAACTGAAACGCCGATGCATTTCTCCGAAATGTTCCGAAATTATCTCGAAACTGGTGCCATCCTGAGAATTAGTTCCTAGTGCATCCGCCTTGCGAATTCCACGGCTATAATTTGTAAATTGCAACACGGGCCATAAGTTAATATGTTAAAAACCTAATTGGTGATTTTTTTAATTAGTCGATTATGCATTTCAATTTTTTGTGCATGTAATGTCCACCTCTTCGAGTAGTCCAGCTCATGAACTAGAATTGTGCTATCTGCCACAGGCAACCTTTAAAAATTTCTTGAAAGTGTTTCCTGAAACACCCCGTATTTATGGCTTCTGCATGCAAGAGGCGATGTTTCCATCCCTAATGCGTAAATGTTGTAAATAATTAGAAGAGCGTTTTCCCCCCCCCCCCTTTTTTTTGTTTTGTCGCCTGTCGTTAGCAACTTAGCATTGCCTACTGGAAAGAGAATCAATATTTAGACACATATCACTCACGTGCTTTTCACACGCCGTTGATAGAAGGCACTGAAGTCTGCAGGTTTTTTTCGGGGTCAAAAAAGCACGCAAAGTAATTTGAAGTGAGGTGAACATACATCAACATATTCATTCTCTAGGTATAGGCTGTTCATTTAGTTGACTACCTCCTTCTCTTTAAAAAATATAATAAACTTTGTCCTTTGTATATATTTAAATATATTGTGTCTGTACGTGGTGTTCTCAGTGCAAATTAAAAAAAATTGAAAGTGAGGAAACACGGACGAGGTAGCTGGTGCTTCTAATGCGCTTGTCCTCCTATTGTCGGGATTTGCCGAAATAAAGCGAAAGTATAAATTAAAAGCCGTGCACGTCCGCGCCAAAAATAGTGCCGTAAGCTTTGAGCCACAACAAACGTGAAAATGTGGAGGCAACGCAAGAGAATCCTCAAATTAAGTGGGTAACAGAACTCCGGTAATGACATTTTGGGGGCGGGGGGGGGGGGGGGGCGGGTGGGCTACGGGGGTGTAGGCTACGGATCTCCGGGTGGGGGGGGGGGGGGGCGAGCCCCAGAGCCCCCCCCCCCCCCCCGTAGTCGGCGCCTATGTTTCAATTACATATTGCAGTTATCAGCATTTGACGAAGCTCCGTTTGTGGCCACCTGGATACGGGATACTTCAGATGACGAGAGCTTCAACGCCTCTTAATTCGCATAGACTGTAAGGTGACGTTTTCCATCGGTATTTTCGTGCACGTGCTCACATTAGCAGTATTACAGAACCAAGTACAATGGGGAGCTGTTTTTATTTTAGCATGGTGCTTGGCACCGTTATTAAAATTAACAAACAACTGTCTCTCGCCAATAATCATCACGAGTCTCGTGAAACAAATGTCTTTCAATAAAGAGAACTTGATTGGAGAGCTTTTATTTCTCGAGAACTGGTGCACTTGCTCAAAGCTATGCTTAGTCGGCGAGTAAATAAATGTTACAAAAAATATCAGCAATAATATATAATCAGCTTTTCTCGGCAGCTGCGTTGCGCTTGTTCAAATGCAAGCGTAGGGAATCAATACCCTGATTCATATGGGTTGTAATTTGCGAGCCTAGATATAAACGACCTTGTCGTTGTGAAAGCTGGCGTAAGAGTGGCCTGGTCCCACTAGTTCTGAAATTCATATGACTGCATTACACCACTACTGTTTTAGCAACATGACTTGAACGATACCACGGCGGTAGTTGCTTCAGTTTTGAACGTAGGATGATAATAAGACTTCTCACTCTTTCATGGGACGAAGGAGTTGGTAGTACTAAAAGAATACAGCGCGGGAAAAGATGTACATTTTAAAAAAGAGACTACGCGTGACCAGCGCAGTGAAACTTGGAAAATGCATACATTTTTTCACAGCAATTTTTCGTCTGCCGACTCCCCCATACTCGATAAGCGCACTCTAGGGGAAAATGTTCATTAGGAACCATGAAAAGATGTGATGCACTAAAACAAACAAAAGAATACATTGCGTAAACACGCACCTGATAATTCTGATACTTCAGCACGTGATTGGATCTCCCATACATGACTGATATATCAATGTGACATCAATCTATTCATTAGCATTGGGCCAGATGTATTATCTTTAGAAGATATTACATACAAACTTTGTGCTCTGATTCATCGCTGGCACGTGTTCCTCATAGCGGGGGGGAAAATCGGCTTGATCTACATAGCAACAAGAACATCATGCAAGCGAGGAAAAGAAACATAACGTGCTCTTAATCAACTTCACAAATTCCTATCCTAATGGTACTGACGTCTTCCTTAGTAGTCACAGCTTTGGGGTGGTGTGGTTTCATTAGAAAAACGAATGATAAATCGAAATTCAGCTTCAGCGAAGAAATTCGTCACCATCTGAAGGTGCTCAAATGGACCCAGAAGCTTTTCCGAGCAACAGCTGAACTCTTAATCTCCAAACCTCGGCGCACGTCGCTGTACATTTTGTTTCCCTTTCGTAGCAGTTTCATTTAGATACAATGATGCTCCCAGTACCCAATTTCGTTGCCTTCGCTAGAGTTTTTCGTTACCACTCCCGTGTGATTGTTTCTTATGAACAGCTGCGATCTGCTCCAGCGTTTTCTTTTTCATCATCAGGCGTTCAAATGCGGCACCATTAACCAGGCGCCGTTTTTCAATATTAATGTTAATGGATGCGGAAAGCAGGAATTTCTTTCCATTTGTAGCTTGCTCATTTATGCAGGATAACATGGCGCTGCGCATTGTGTGAGTGCCATGCCTCGCACAAGGGGGTTTTCGCCATGTTTTCAGAACACTTCTGCGAAATTGCGGAGAGTATATGCAATAAGATGTATTTTCGAAGAACCCGTAGAAAACACCTTGCATCACATGAAACAACCAATGCATCTGTGACATGCCCTTCCCCCAACTAGCACAAAAAGACTCGCGTGGTATACCTGCCGAAGGAGACTCTGCTATTGTTCTTTCGTGGTCCTAGCACGCGTAAGTCTCCTGTACTGAAGGGGGGAAGTTCACAGTTTTGCCTACAGCGTGACAGTGGTAGCTATGCCGTTATTACCCGGAGGATAACACTTCCAGTTTTACGTTGAGTATCCCTTTCACTAGACATTCGTGGCGCCCACCACAAATGCCTAGTGACACAAACAGCTAAACAGTGACACAAACAGTGTGTCGCTGTTTAGCTGATGTCGTGTTCTATACGTAGCTCACCCATACGGAGCATGTCTTCACCGTATCTTCAAACCTGGGATAGGGTGACCCCCATACCTGAGACAAAGGATAGTCGAATAGCCCGAGTCAAGCCGGGGCCGGTTACGGAGTTTCACAACAGCCCAAGCCTGCAGAATTGTGTTCACTGAGGGAACACGTAAATGGCACCGTGCACGGGCTCAGCATGTACGCCGAACCAAAATCGCTGAGCTATCGTGCGTCATGCTTTCTTCCCACATGCTACATTCGGGCAACCACGGTTTCTCTTTAGGTTGCTCTGCACTTTTATTAGAATATTCCTTCCAAAAGTCTGAGAGACTCGCTGCGGTCGTTCAGATGGCGTTGCGCTGCTGAGCACGAGGTGACGGGTTCGATCCCGGCTGCGGCGGCCGCATTCCGATGGGAGCGGAATGAAAAAAAAAAAAAATGCTCATGTACCGTGCATTGGGTGTGTGCTAAAGAACCGAAGGTGGTAAAAAATTATTCGGATCCTAAATACTGTGGGAATCGATGTTATATGCGAAGCATTTTGCAAGTAGCTGGCTATCCAGCATCGTTTGTGATTCCGCAAAGCGTTACAAGGTAGACCAACCTGTTTGTGTAAGGCGAGAATGATGGTGTATATGACGCGATCATGTGCGTCATATACACCGTTCCAATAGACCAGTCAAACACAGCGTCTCAAAGCGCTAGCTACCACGAGGGAAGAATGCGAGAAACTGGCACGTGACTGCATGCACCAAATGCCTCAATATAGCTTTGGCACTAAAGAAGTATGCGTGCGATCGTGGCCTAACCTGACCCACGAAGCTTATCTGCCATCGAAGTTCTACTGCATTGTGCTATCGTGCGAATACATGACGAGCGATATTTACAAGTATATGAGGGAAGTTGTTGCTTACCCAAATATATTGCAGGCTATATTTTCGAGCGAATATTTAAGTGGTATTACCGGGAAAACGGTTTACAAAGGCATTGGCGGCATTTTTATCTCAGTACCATTCTACAAAAGTAATTACCCAACAGGGCCAGGACAAGATGTTTTGAAAATAGTAAAACGAATGAACATACCATTAGGCGCCAAGTGCTATTTCTTCAAATTTCATAAGGGCGTATTAGAAGTTAAAGCATGACTTCAGGAGAGGGGTCTATTTATTCGTTGAGGAAACCACTGTTTTATATATGTTAAGCCAAAATCAACAGAGCATGTCTTCTTAGACTGCTGGGAAGATGGGTTCTTTTGAAAAATTATGCAAGAAACACTAAAGAAAGATCCGCTCTTACATTCTTACGGAATTATATTTCTGGCAGTGAAGCATGATCATGATGCACCCTTCATTATTATTGTGTTGGTGGGGCTTTGAAACATGGGGTGAGAAGGCCTGGCCATTTAAGATGCTAGTGTACATATTTTTTCTGTCTACGATCATTCAAGAGAAATCATTATTATGTTCATCGAATTAACAAGCAAAGGAGCCCAGTACTTGACTGGCTCCAGAAAGTAGAACTACTTATGTACATAAAAATGTTAGTCCCATAGGTCCGCCTGTGTCAGGCAGACGTTGTTTCACCCTGTTAAAAATTATTTGGGTTGTTTTCCGCTATGCGAGGTAACGCAAATCAGCCATTAAAGAAAAGAAAATCGTGGCCTAATCGTTAGAGCATTGGGCTTCTGTGCAGGAAAACAGAGGCTCGATTCCACCAATGGTCACGCATTTAAAGAGGCCCGAAACGAGTCGAGACAGGAACCTACCTACCGCAAAGGGCCTGGAATGAGGCAAATAATGCTTCACGTTAAAATTAATCCGGAGTCCCCCATTACGGTGTGCCTCGTAATCGCTAGTGCATAAAACCCCAGATTATAAATAACTTCATTAGACTGAGAAACGTGAAGAGAGATAGATAAACTTTATCTCAACGCCTTGTACGTGTCATTTTAATTAAAGTCAGGGGTTTTACGGGAATGATTATGAGGCACGCCGTAGTGGGGGACTCCGGATTAATTTTGACCCTGGGTTCTTTAACGCGCACCCAATTCCCGGTACATAGGCATTTTTGCATATCACCCCCATGAAAAGGCGGCCGCCGAGGCCGGGATTTGATCCCGCACCTTTGGGCGTAGCAGCGAAACGTCATTTGCCACTAGGCCACCAAGGTGGGTTCCGTTCTTATCGTGTTATGGTGACCGTACAGATACGGCCGAAACTTGTGGATGACGAAGAATGCTGTCAGGCATTCCAATTTTGTGATGGTGTAGTTTCCTTCCGCTTTCGTCAGTGTCTGACTTGCGTACGCAAGGACGTGCAGGCGCTGGGGCCTAGTTTAACTAATAGGCCACACTAGCACACTGGGAATTCGAACATAGCAATCGAAATTAGCTCTTCTAGGTCATTTTACAAAAAGTGGGAATATGTTGCGCAGAAGTCTTTATATAACCTTCATGAGCTGGAATCTGAAACTCCCGGTGTATATATAAATAAAATCACTCCTCCTTTACCCCTCCCCCCTTCCTTATGGATTCACTTCTTGGGGGCTGAAACTTTTTATGATTATTTTAATAAACGTTCTAACAACCAACAACCCTTATTAAACACCAATTTCATAAGCCCGATATTGAACGCTACCGAGACGCTCATATTCGCTCAAGCACAACCCGTGCCTTGCACTCTGAAGAATCAACGCACCAGGCGATACTTGATGAGCGTCGACATGCAACTTCTTGAGGTAGCCTTTTAGTAACGATATTCTAATGAAGCGCTTGTCACAAACACGGAAGGTATTATCATAGAATTTCAAAGATATTATACATTGCTGTTCAGCTCTACTCACACAACAAATTCTGATGTTATGTCACATTTCATGTCCCTAGTAAATCCTCTCTCAGAGGCTGATGGTTCTATTATTAGTGGACCATTTACCCCGCAAGAAATATAACTTGTCAATGATCAGTTGCCGCTTTATAAAACACGAGGTGCTGATAGAAAATTTTATGAAGCCCTTAAGTATATATTAGGCGTTGTTTTACTTAAAGTTTTTACTTCTAGTTTTGATCAAGATTGCCTACCACGATCATGTACCAAACTCATATTATCGTATTCCCTAAAAGTAGTGACTACGAAGTGTTATGGTCTGTAGAATGCTATAGACCCATTACACTGACGAATGTAGACTACAAAGTGTATGCAAGTCTGATCTAATTAATCCAGTATGCAATGCCATTACTTATTGGACATCACCAAACAAGGAGATTGAAAGGCCGTTCCATACAAACAAACTTATACCTAGTCCGGAAACCTGTTCCGTATTGTTCGTCCCACTGCGGCCACATTGCACAGCTTCAGATTGATTTAGAAAAAAAACATTTGATCGAGTGAACCACGCCTTCCTTTTTAAACATTTATAATCCGTTAATGTTGGCTCCATTGTTTACAAAGGTGTTTGCATGTGTTACACTAACTATTCTACCCGTATGGTAATGGTAATCTGTCAAACATGTGCCTATTCTTTCCTCTGTAAAACAGGTTTTCCGTTATCGCCACCGCTATTTGCCCTTTATTTAGAGCCACTGTGCATAAGCATTCTAAAGTGCAGTAACATTCACGCTTTTAATATTTTTGACAACGAACTCAAAGTATTGGCCTACGCAGAGGATCTGACCATTTTCTGCGCAGACCATCCGAGGATTGACAAAGTTGTATCATTGACTGAAAATTTTGCTATGGCTTCTGGTTCCCGGAAAAACTGGTCAAAGAGCTCAGGTCTTTGGTTAGGTTTATGGGGGTGTACACCGGGGTGCTCTCTAGGTCAATTACTCACAGGAGACCCTGACCATGAGAAAGAAATTTGCAGAAGAATAAAATTGGGTTGGAGTGCATACGGCCGGCATTGCCAAATCCTGGCTGGGAGCTTACCACTGTCGTTGAAAAGAAAAGTGTACAATCATATCATTCTACCGGTGTTAACATATGGGGCAGAAACTTGGGGGTTAACAAAGAAGCTCGAGAATAAGTTAAGGACCACACAAAGAGCGATGGAACGAAAAATCTTAGGAGTAACGTTGAGAGACAGGAAGAGAGCGGTGTGGATCAGAGAACAAACGGGGATAGACGATATTCTAGTTGACATTAAGCGGAAGAAATGGAGCTGGCCAGGCCATGTAATGCGTAGGATGGATAACCGGTGGACAATTAGGGTTACAGAATGGATACCAAGAGAAGGGAAGCGCAGTCGAGGACGGTAGAAAACCAGATGGGAGGATGAAGTTAGGAAATTCACAGGCGCAAGTTGGAATACGCTAGCACAAGACAGGGGTAATTCGAGATCGCAGGGAGAGGCCTTCGTCCTGCACTGGACTTAAATATAGGCTGATGATGATGATGACACCGGGGTGCTCACTGTGCTGTATAGAATGGACACGCGAACTACCTAAATACCTTGGTGTTCCTTTTGGTGCATGTAAGCTTGGTGCGCATTATTGGCGAGAACGTGTACCGACACTCCATCGCCATGCGGATACTTTTACTCCACACTGCCTTTCTATATTTGGTAAGGTGGTGACTTGTAACTTGTTCCTAGTTACAAAAAATTGTTTACATACTGCAGATTCTTCATTGTGCTAGGGCTTACATTCAACATTTTCACAGAATATTCGCTTTTGTATGGTGTTCTACCTATGAGCCTATGAGGCGAGATAATGGGCCGGATTCACAAAAACGTTCTTACGCTAAAACTGTTCGTAGGAGCAGGCGTCTGCCAATCGTGGTGTTGGACATATCATTAGCGAAGGCGGCTGGCCAATGGCAAGCAGAACTTACGAAGAAAAAGCTTTGTGGATTCGGCCCAATATCATTAGACATGTATGTGCTGGCGAACTAGGTCTGGTGCGTCTATTTGTGCGACAGATTGTCGTTTCTTTTTTTTTGTGTGTGATATTATACACCAAAGATTGCGATCATTTCTGCAAGTTAATGTAATCAATGCTTTACCCAACCTGGTTGTTTTATCTCAATATTCTGAGCGTCCTTGTTTGTGGGGTCTTATGTATGAAGTATATTTCGCTGTGTATGTCCTCATGGTTCGGTTTTCTACTGAATATCTCTACACAGTATCGAGAAAACTACTGTACAAAAATGTAATATCAATGATTTTCCCACCTTCCCTTTACCGTTCTACATTCTCTGGTTTGTCAGGGCTTGACGTACTTTAGCGAGTCCGCAAGATGCCTTTGTCCCCATGTGCAAAAACAATGTTTTCTTTAAGTTACACAGTGAAACGCTACCTGTGAAAACGTGGCTGTATAAAAAGCATTTTTGTATCTACTGTGATTAGTCACCTTTGTGATGTACCTGAAACTATAGAGCACTGCTTCATAAGTTTAAAGGTACAATATTGTTTTGAGGTGTACTTCAAAGGACTCTTAAGAAAGGTTTTTATTTGGAATCTGCGTAACCATCCGGTAGTTGATTGCACCTCACAAGAAGACTTTGCCATTTGATATGTTTTTCCTAATTGGACTGCATAGCTAATGGAAGGCATGCATGTTACACCGAAACGCTGAGCCCATTGTTTCGTCGAAATTTCAATATGCTCAACTGGTTGGTCACTCGAAAGACATGTATGACCTAACAGAGATTCAGCCGAATTCAGTTCAATTTTATTCCTTAAAGGCCCCTTTTTGGGCATTACATAAGGGGTGGGATTTTATTTATATTAACAAACAAGCAGAATTGGAACAACCCTTGATGAGGTGCCTGTCGTTGCCACTCCAAGTGCGAAACTAGTAGTTTTTCTGTGGTGAATGGTGTGCACATCGAGACTTATAGGTCCCTTCGGAGCCATTAAGACGTGATGTGTTGGGTAGTGCTTGCACGTTTCTGACATATAGTATTATGCATGATGCGATAAATACCATATAAGCAAAAAAAAATAAAAAGCGATTGTGGCCTAATGGTTAGAGCATTGGGCTGCTGTGTTGGGGGACCGAGGTTCAATTCCACCATTAGCACGTAATTTTTCTGTTTTAAGTATGAGCTAATCGGCAAGGCAGCAGTCATGGTCAGGAAAGTCCGGGAGGGTTCGCAAAGAAAGCATCGCTTTAGAAATTGGGGATTTTGACGTAGTGAAACTGCACAGTGGGTTATGAAGGACGCCTTATAGCGGAGGGCTCCGGGATAATTTTGACCACTCGGGCTCCTTTAATCCTCATCCAAAGCATGGTAACAAACGTTTATTGCAATCTCCTCCCGTTGGAATGAGGCCGCTACTGCCAGGCATCGAAGCGAACTCATGCTCAGCAGCGCAACGCCATAGCCACAGAGCCCCCGCGGAATAACGCTGTGCCTTCGACCCAACACCGCAGGCGCTGGTGGTGTTCGGCAGCCACGCCGGGGCGCATCCGTTCGCGTCGCTGCGGAAGACACCGCTGTCGGAGCGCCAGGCGCCGCCGGCAGCTGCGGACCCCGGCAGCTTGCTGTTCGTCCTGTATTCGAGTGGCACCACAGGCAAGCCCAAGGGAGTCATGATCTCGCACAGGAACGTTGTCGCTCAATACATGTCGGCAGGGTAAGTACCATGATGTCTGCCTTTACTCTACTGGTGATGGACGGAACAGTGTGTGTGTGTGTGTGTGGTGTGTGTGTGTGTGTGTGTGTGTGTGTGTGTGTGTGTGTGTGTGTGTGTGTGTGTGTGTGTGTGTGTGTGTGTGTGTGTGTGTGTGTGTGTGTGTGTGTGTGTGTGTGTGTGTGTGTGTGTGTGTGTGTGTGTGTGTGTGTGTGTGTGTGTGTGTGTGTGTGTGTGTGTGTGTGTGTGTGTGTGTGTGTGTGTGTGTGTGTGTGTGTGTGTGTGTGTGTGTGTGTGTGTGTGTGTGTGTGTGTGTGTGTGTGTGTGTGTGTGTGTGTGTGTGTGTGTGTGTGTGTGTGTGTGTGTGTGTGTGTGTGTGTGTGTGTGTGTGTGTGTGTGTGCGTGCGTGCGTGCGTGCGTGCGTGCGTGCGTGCGTGGTGCGTGTGTGCGTGCGTGTGTGTGTGGTGTGTGTGTGTGTGCGCGTAAACCGTCATATATGGCCCGCGTAGCATGGACCGAATAGAGTGAGCTCACCCTTCTTGCTAACAGTGGCGGCATACATTCATCGTGAAACTAGCACAGACGGTGTAACAGCACTTCTTAATAGCAAACCGCGTTTTTGTTTTTTATGTTTACTCGTTCCAAGCAGAGCAGGCCCGAAAAGCCCTCGTCCAGCTCGTCACATTGGAACGGCTCCTTTCAGTCACGCGTCAGGGATACTCATGTTGAACAGCGTCTTCAGTCGAGGAGACACTCTGGTCGTCTCAGGCTGCCCAGATCCAGATGTGCTCATCCCTGCCATCGCTAAGCATAAGGTATGCGATTTATATATGGTGCGTCTACATCAAGAGTGCAATTGAGAAGAAGCAAATTTTCAAAATATTTCTGTCTATGATCGTGATTGAAAGAAGGCAAGAAGTTTTTGTATGGTGTTTGGGGGGAAATAAGAACACTAAATGCAAAAAAGCATCATCAAAATAGTTCATTAAATGCGCATTTTGATGAGTCATAGACTGATCTTTAACTGCTGACAATACGTCATTGCGCAAATCAACTCTGCCTATTACTGCAGTGGTGAACATTCAGTGTGCAACACGAGACCTGCGTGCACCAAGTCTAAACAGTTCTTCACAACACAAAAATTTATGGCGAAACTGGAGCCACCCCACAAGAGGTGCCACAATTACGCCTATAGCCTATTTACTCCGAAAAAGTAAACACCACATTTATGTGCTGTTAATTAAAACGCTTATTATAAGTTTACCGCATTGCCGTCTGCCACCTAGAGCGGTGACAGTAACGAGTGGTAACACTGCGTCGCAACCTTATAATAGCAAACAGTTTCCGTATACCGAGAGTCAATAATGTGTAGGGTCAGTTACTAAGATGCTGAATGGCTGTATACTGGGTGACCCACGTAACCTGTGCGGAAAGCACCAGAAATCTGGATGAGGAATTTTTCAGAATGGTCTGCAATTTTCTCATTAGTTACCCAGCCATTTGTTTGTCGGCGTGTAGCCTTTCCAGCTACAAACAGAAGCCTGAAGAACGACTGAAATGAGGGGAAGTTGGCGCGGATTTATCGCGATGTCTGCGCAGCGCGACGTAACACAGACTCTTCCTTTTCCTGTGTTACATCGCGATGCCCAGGCATATAGCTATGAAACAGAAGTCCCTTTTCTAAAGGCTTACTTCGCAAGGAACCACTCTAACGTATTCTTAAAAGGCATGAGTTGTTCAGTATGTCTGGGCATCAATTAAAAGAAAACTGGAAAACTCGACTATTTGTTTCTCCTAACTCAGTTAAATTACTGTAAACAGCGGTTACGAGGCGTTTCACTCCCGGCTCCTTTTCGATCCCGGTCCGCGTCTATTCCCGCTGATGTATAACACTTATCTCCTGCCTAGCGGTTTCGAAGAGCAAGCGTCAGTTCCCGCACTGCTTTTTTACAGCGGAGCTGTATATGTCTACCCTCCCATAGATTTTTCAATGTCCATGCCTCAAAACTCCCGCGCCCTCTATGAGGTGGCAAAGCAAACCAGTTAGGCATGTGCTAACACCTGGCATAGCAAGAAGAAAGCTAAGCAATCACCCATGATGATGATGATGATGATTTACTGGCATCCCGTTTGGAACAGGGCGGTGACAAATAGTCACCCAGCCTGCTTGATTTATTCAGGTATGCTATACATGTATTTATCTGGCATTTTTGTTTGCATCTCGTTAATGTTCTTTTTCTTCTAAATCTACCTAGTACCGCTACCTATTACTGAAAGAGATCCGGTCGTATCAATTTCTTCGCAGCTTTTTTTTTAACCAATACTCTCAACGTCTCTGGCTTATCTCGACTGTTGACCGGTTGACGCTTCCGTCTACTTGTTAAACCCAAGCGCTTCTGGAATGTGTACGTTATCTACGGTTCTCACTGGGTGAACTCCTTCACATTCCATTAGGATGTGCTGGGTGGTCTCCGGAGTTTTTGCTGCAGCATCCGGTATGTTTTGGTCCTTAGGCAACCGGCTCGAGCAGACTCGAGCAGGCAACAGGCTCGAATAGCAAGGCTATTTGAGGCTCAAATAGCAAGGCAAGGCTAAGGTGTTATTGTGCAGATTTTCCCTTCTAATTTCTTTCTTCTCATTCTTGTAAATCGCCATGGTAGTTTTTGTTTCAATTCTTTGCATCCAATTAACTGTCTCTCTTTATCTCACGTTCTTTCTCATGACTCCTGGTTGTCTGTTTACAGTTTCAATTACCCTGTACTTGGATGCCAACTTTCTTGACCTCTTCCTCTATTCTGTGGCCACGCTTTTCAGGTACAGATACTTGTGCACTTTAACACCCATTTATTTTCATCCATGTTCCTGAGTCTTTCTTCAAAACTAATTTTTCATCGTGCTTCTCTGGCTTCAAGAGAGGTCCAACCCATGTCATCCTGCACTGCCTCATTTGTGGTTTTACCGTTGGTTCCCAAAGCCAACCAGCCTGCCGATCTTTGGCTAACTTCCAACCCCGACAAGATAACTGATTTTAAGCATAGAATGGCATTTGCGAAGGTTAGCGCTGGCACCATTACTCCTTTCCGGACTCCCCGCACCACCCCATACTTATCGTGGCCCCACAGTGCTCTGTGTTTCATTATTGCTGCATTCCGCTTCCCCTTTATTTTCAGGTTATCTTGGTGTGTGCTTGAGTAAGTCTTTCCTTCGTTTATGTATACGCCGAGGTACTTATATTGCTTGACTATGGGTATGACTTGCTGTTGAATTGACACCACATAATTTCTCGTCTCTTCATTAAAGTTCATAATTTCCGATTTCTCCGTGCTAAACTTGAGGCCTAGATTTGTCGCTGCGTTGCCACAGATATTCCCAAGTGCCCGTAAGTCTCTTGCATTGTCCGCTAGTAGCACTATGTCATCCACATACATCAGTCCAGGGACCTTCTGTTGCACCATTTGTTCATTACGCATGTAGGATAAATCAAACCCTAATTCACTGTTTTCCAGTTGTCTTTCTAGGCCCTTAACATAAAGCGTGAACAACAATTGAGGCAGAGGATATCCTTGCTTCGGTCCTTGGTTAACTTCCACCACTTCATTACATTTTCGGCCTTCCCATACAATTTGTACTCAGCTGTCTCTATATATCTCCCTCAGCAGCTCCACAATATCGTCATCTATGTCTTCGTGCTTGAGAATATCCCATAACAATTCCCTGTCTACGTTGTCATAGGCTCCTTTAATATCTAGAAATGCTATCGATAAAGGTCTATTCTGAGTCAATACTACATAACGCCGCGCTCAATGAGGAGGCGGAGCAAACCAGTAATGCATGTGCTGACACCTGGCGTAGCAAGAGGAAAGCTAGGAAAAGGGCAGCGAGTAGCAGAGAAAATCGTGCCCGAGAGGCTGCCTGTAAAGGTGGATACACACATGAGGGCAAAATCCCGCCTGCTCTGCGGGCCAAACAGTCACGTGATAACTTGAGTCCGGCGCGTTCGTGTTAGGTCAGGGGCCGGAATCTCCCTATACCTCCCATGGGACGCTCGGTCCCATGCCGATGCGCGGTGGCAGCGCCGCTTCCACAACTGGCGGC
The DNA here is from genome assembly GCF_013339745.2 of Dermacentor silvarum. NCBI lineage: Eukaryota > Metazoa > Arthropoda > Arachnida > Ixodida > Ixodidae > Dermacentor > Dermacentor silvarum. The sequence goes on from NC_051154.1 coordinate 145,426,783, forward strand.
TGCCGGATATCCTACTGGAAATAATTCACAAACAAAACAATGCCTCCATGACGTCACTGATGAGGTCAGAAGGTAAAGAGAGAGGGCGTGCAGCCGGGAGGAGGAGGGTTGCCGCTGAAGCCCTCCTTTCTCACTTCGCATGCAAGCGGACTGTGTTCGTGCTCCCTTGCAGGTCCGCTTCTACTATTGCCTCCGCCGCCCCCTCTCCTAAAGCGCTTGCTTTTTTCTTTACTTTTTGCTTGCGAAAGCCAAGTCGACGGTGGCGCACCTAGAAAGTCCACGTTGAAGCTTGCAGGCCGGGCGCGCGCCGCCGCCGCCGCCGGCGAGTGCGGCTGCGCAGAGGACTTTAAACATTGCTCTGAGGCGGAAAAAAATATAAAGAAGTGAAAAGCGCGCGCTATCATCGTCCAATCGGAGATACAGGAGAGAGAGAAGCAGCGCTTATCAAAGGATGGCGCTACTTTTCTTATATAGGGACTTTAGGTTTACCTTGCAAGCTGCTATTCATTTTCTAAACCACTGGGACATTGCTCGTACGCGCCAGTGCCAAGCAATTATAATGAAGAATATTTATATGGCGAACCGTTGTTAATTACCAATATTCGCGGTTAATATATTACATTTCGTCATTTCGTGAAAGTAGTCGCTTTGAAAGTCCTAACTTGCGGTTACGTTTAGGGCTACACTCCAACTAGTCCACAGATATAAGGTGGGGGGGTAGCATGAAGAAAATAACTTCCTGGCACCATCAATCGTTAATTTTGTTCGTGTGTTGTGAAGTGGATCAACTAAAACGAGCCGATTTTTCGGCCAGCCAAAAGTCAACACAAGTAAAAGTGGAAGGCTTTTGGTTTTATTCACACATTCGGTACTGGAAAAAAACTGACCTCCACGTAGTGCGAAAGTGACAATCAACAGAAGCAATTTTCATTCACAATGTAAATTTGTGCATAATAGAACGAAAACAGATTCCAGAAGATCCAAACCAATGCGAAAATTATTAACCACCACGGCTGCGTCTTTCTTTCTTTTTTTTTTTAACCTTGGCTGTGCATGTCGACAAAGAATGAACAAAATGTATTGCTCAAAAACGCGCACTCAAGCCATTCATTACAAGTATTTCACCGGCAACAGATGGGCTGCCGTCATGACGAATGAGTCGAACGACTCTGCTCTTATATGTCTGTCCACTCAGGCTTGCACAGAAGTGGTTTACTCATGTAAAATGAATACCTGCTCGAAAAATAGAGTGAAATACTTGTGCTTACCCGTGGTCATTAGGAAACCTGAAGAACTTAGCAGAACTTGAATTCCCGGTGTTCGAACACTACAGAGACGCGCAACGCATGTTATGCCCCCGATTTAGCCATGCTCGTCTAATGCTTGGTCGACCTTTTCCTGCGTCTTCCATTCGTTGCACGCCTGATGAAGCTTCTCTGTCTTATCTTTCCCATCTTCACACTTGGGACGACAACCGAAGCAGACGACCAAGCGCGATATGACTTGTGATATCGCTGAGCGAGTGGCAAGGGTGAGCGGAGGCAAGCTCGACGGACGCACGATTGCGACCACTTCCCGCGCTTCGCCCGATTTAAAATTCACAAAAAAATAAGAAAAATAACTTAGGATGTTCGGCAACCGCTAGAAGCGCGCTTATGCCTTGAAACCGAAACTAGCTTTACTTTCCGGGGGCTGGTTAGGTCGCATTCCCACAGCCGGAGCGCCGTTAGCGGAATCCGCGTGCTTACTCTCGACTCCAACTCTCGACTCCAACGTTTATTAGCACCTGCGCGTTTGTTTACTCGGCGTGCTCTATATTCCATAGCGCTGTGAATCCCTCAACAAGAGCCAAAAAAATGACGGTTGCCTCGTCACTTAGCGTTTTCTTATGCACCTCACTCATGTTGAGGTCACGCAGGCTGCCCGGTCTGAGTAAATAGAAATGCGCGCGCAACCACGACTCGCATTTCCTGCTGCACAACAAAAGCACATGCGGTCACTGCTGCACAAAAAAAAAAAAAAAAAAAAAACAAGTGGCTTCAAGCCGACAAGACGCCATCTTAGCCACGCCAATCCGTCCAATGCTGACAGATTTGACGCCGACTACGCTGAATTGAGGTCAGACGACCGCCAAACGAACGGCTGGAAATACCGGCGAGCATTTTCAATCCAGACCGCGAGCGGTGGAGGCCGGACTATAGGCGAGAGCGGCACGTTTCGATGACGCGCGCGTCACGTGATACGCCATCCGCTGCGAAAATTCCTCCTCCGTCCGACCGTGTGAATGCACCTTAAGCGGCGGACTCTACAGGAAGACGGGTGCCGCGAAGCGGAGAATTCGGCGAAGCGACGCAGGTACTACGTTACTAAATTGGACAAACAGCCACAGGGGTGCCTACGCGAAATTTCAGAGGGACTTTCTGGACAGACATTTCGGATTCAGTTGTGCAGTGTGCGTCAGACTGTGGTTCGAGAACGATTTGGTGGTCATTGGTAACGGTCGAGAGGTCGCGAAGCGTGAACGTGATGCGGTTTTGACAGCTATCCCAGCTTCTGACTTAGCCAGCTGCTCGGTTTGGCTGCGCCGAGAGAGCACTAATGGCCGTAGGGCGCATCAATAATTTGGTGTGACAGGTGCTTGCTGACAAGCCATCAGCTGCATTTCAGCGCCTGCGCAAAGAGCCGAATAGGCAGTTTGTATGTTGCGTGCGCTGGTATGGGGAGGACGTGTGTAGATGCGTACTGCTGAAGAACAGCTCCGCTGGTAGCCCACATTCACAGAGTGGAATGACTGCGATTTTCTTTTCTTTTTCTTTTTTTTTTTTCTGGCTTTTGCCTTGTCGGCCTCAGTCAGTCGGTGTCAAGCTGTGGCTCTCCATAATCGATGACGAGGTTTCCGTGATGGCATACGATACTGATAGCGAGAGCTGATCCGGAGATTTTATGTCTCACAACTACCGGGTCGAAGCTTTTTCGTTCCTACTGCACTTCGTTCTGCGCAGCCCGAGGAATCTGCTCAGCTAGACACGGACACGTTCAGCCCATTTACGAGCTTTAACGTTTGATAGCAGAATACGGATGGGGAGTAGTGATTATACCCGTGCCACACGGGTAAAGTAAAGTGCACTTTGAGCGAGTGCACTTCAGCGCGCTGAGTGTCACTTTGGCGGTGTGCTGCTACACGAGAAAGGAAAGTGTTCTTTCAAATTGATGACCATGGCGACCGGGAGTCAGACGGGAAAGCATATGTTTATTAATATAAAAATGTGTGCACGAAAACAGTTGATTATTGCTAAAAACAACATTTACAATCCACCTTTATAAGCGCCGGCAACAACGGAAACTTGACCAGCAACAGTCAAAACGACTCGATTCGCCAAACTGCGCAGTCATTATCGGGCGTGGTCGTGAACAGCCCGAGAGCAAGAGTAGTTTTTTTGCTGTTCTTGGTTTTTTTGCGGTGTAGCACATTTTATTATCTTGTAACGTTAGCAATTTAAAACAATGTTATTAAAAATTACCCCTGACTCTTCTTTCAATATCACTTTATGTATATATCTTCTAAGCATTGCTAACGAGGCTACACACTTTGCCGCCGCGAAGTGAGTTCGCCGAACACACTCGCCGGCGAGTGCACTCTGCAGCGAGTGTCACTAAGCGTTCCCGTGTGGCAGCCTGCGAATGACACTAGCCGCGAAGTGCACTCGCTCAAAGCGCACTTTACTTTTCCCGTGTGGCACGGGTATTAGAGTGGTTCGCTTTGAGACGCTGGTTCGATTCTCCCCACCGCCATGAAATTCTTTTGATGATTTATTACAATCTCTCGAAATTATTGCGAGCGAACGGACCAACGTACGGACGGACGGGGCACGTTCTGTGCCTTCGATAGCTTATAACTGTTGTCCGCAGTAAAACATTATTCGATTAATGGCTTGTGTTTAATCGACTAAATAATTGTGCTGGTTTACACGTACATCTCAGAACGATTACACATTTTTCACAAGATAGTTACTCGGAAAAAACTGGAGTTTGATGGCGCAGTGCCAAAGAGGAAATTCACTGCGGCCTTTTGGTCATTGCTAGCACCCCGGGTTTGAGGTTTTGGTTTTTGGTTTGTGGTTTTCTTATCCTGCACTCAGAAACACGGAAACAGCTGAAATCGATATCTCACTGCAATGGAAAGAGGGAATGCAAGGTCAACGCAACCCGCAAATAAAGTTTTAGAAGTGACAGTCATGCCTGTTTACCCCTGCCACCACGCCGGAATTCTCGACAGACGTCCCTAATTTTATAGGCACGGCAATGATCATCAACGTTCAGTATGCTGCTTGTGCACAGCCGGCTGCTTCGCCGAATGAGCACAGTAATAAATTACCACCTGTAGGCGCTTTAGCGCCTGCAGGTATCATGTGTCTTGTGCAGTCGGTTGAACGCCGATTGCAGGATCAGGACGACCTATGTTCCATCTCAACTTTATGCAGTTTTGTATATTTATAACGGCGCTTGCCTTATTTGCCCCGTTACGTTTTCGGTTCCACACACACTTAAAAAACAATGAACGTAAAGGCTGTTGATTGATTTACTGATTGATATTGGATCATAAATGTCTGAAGGCAACCTGTGGCTATGAGGGGCGCCATAATGTGGCGCTCCAAGTTATTTTGACCACTTGGACTTCCATACGCCAGCATTTTGTTTGTTTTTTATTGCGATATCAATTATATATAAATTGTTGTGTAAGTTCCCCCTAACTAACCTTGCTTGTCCATATCGTACTGAAAAACGTGTCTTTGCATTTAATAGAGCTACTGATGATGCTATTATGACTTACCTCGTTCATGAATACGAGAATTTCTCCGATCTATGCCTTGATAAACAGTCAAGTATTGACAGCGTCTGGCTGTATTTTAAACATATTGTTATGCATTGCATTGGAAGTTTCGTACCCACAGTTTAAAAAGTTGTCAACAAACAGAATCCCTGGATAACACGGGAAATTATTCACACTAAACGGAAGATTAAAAGACTTAGCGCAGTAAAATTCGTACTGTCCCTAACTACCGATCTCGCCTCAATTCATTAAATACGCAACTTAAGAATGCAACCAGGAGTGCAAAAGAACATTTCTGCAGCACTACCTTACACAGCTCTATTAAAACTTCACCAAGCAAATTTTGGCGTTACTTGAACATTAAACAAAAGTCTAGTGTCTTGATATCATTCCTGGACGGCAAAGCTAAAGCAGATTCATTCAACAAATGCTTTCAGTCTGTCTTTGCTGTTGATAATAACCATGTTAGCCAGACTCCCCCACAACATTATAACCACGAGAAACTGGTCGGTACCCTTACAATTTCTGAGGCGGGAGTACTATCGTTGCTCCTAAATATTGACGAAAAGAAAATTAGCGGTCCGAATGATATTCCAAATAATTTTTGAAACGTTATGCTGAGCCTTGTAGTATATCCTTGCCTCCTATTCGAGAAATCAATCCGCGAATGTCGAATTCCCTCTGAGTGGAAAATCGCCAAAGTAATCCCTGTGCATAAATCAGGTGACAAACTCTGCCCGAACATCTATCGACCCACCTCTCTGACATGTACATGTGGAAAAATTCTTGAGCACATTATCGTCAAGTTTCTGACTCAATACGTAGAAGCTAAAAACTAATCCACCCTTGCCAGCACGGGTTTAGAAATGGAGTATTCACTGTAACACAACTTGAATTCGTACACGATCTCATACAAGTTATAAACAATTAGTCGCAATTTGACATAATTTTCGTTGACTTTTCCAAAGCGTTCAATCGCGTGTCACGACGGAAAATTATCTACAAACTTAAGCATTTAATTGGTGATGGACCTGTCACGCAATGGGTCAGCAATTATTTAACTTACCCCTAGAAAATTGTCCAACTTGATGGACACACCTCCGACATTATTCTCGTAATTTATGGCGTCCCCCAAGTATCTGTGCTGGCACCGCTTTTATTTTTGCGATTTATTAATGAGATAAGTAACCAAAGTGAAGTACACTTGAGATTATTTGCAGACGACTGCGTGCGCTCTACCATGAAATGAAGCATCGATCCGACCAGATCAAACTAAGCGGCGCATTAAATAATGTTTTTGAGTGGTGTCACGATTGGAGCATGATCGTTATAAAGAAAAGACAGTTTCTATGACCGTTACAAAAAAAAAATTCCGCTAAAGTTCACTTATGGTTCTAATAGCAACGCGCTACGAACTGTTACTGAGAAAAAATAAATTACGGGGTTTACCGTGGCAAAACTGCGATCTGATTATGAGGCACGCCGTAGTGGGGGACTCCGGAAAATTTGGACCACCTGGGGTTCTTTAACATGCACCTAAAAGTACACGGGTGTTTTCGCATTTCGCCCCAATCGAAATGTGACCGCCTTGGCCGGGATTCGATCCCGTGACCACGTGCTTCGCAGCACAACACCATAGCCACTAAGCAACCACGGCGGGTTACGAAATGTTACTGAATACAGATATGTGGGTATGATTATCACATCCGACTTTAACTGGACAACGCACGTTCAATATGTAGCAAAAAAAAAAAAAAAAAAGCCATGAACAAGCTTTCTTTCCTTAGACGTGCCTTAATTAACTCGCCTCCCGGAATAAAGCTACTGGCTTACGTTTCGCTTGCACGTCCGATATTAGAATATGATAACATTGCATGATTTCCCTATACAGCTACCAATGTAGCCACACTCGAAAGTGTGTAGCAAAAAGCTGCGCGATTTATCTATAAGTAACTATATAACCGGTACAGACGCACAGATTCAACTACTAAACTTATGTTTCGCACAGGGCTTTATACGCTTTATCTAGTCGATCGCAGCTGCATCGCTTGAAGTTACTATACTTACTTCTGCACAATTCATTTAGGATTAACTCCGAAGACTTCATCAATATAAGCCACTCCAGAATCACCCGCCACAAACACCCTCTCTCTCTTGAGGAATTCTTTGGCAATAATATTACTTTTGACTTTTCCTTTTTCCCCAAGCAGTGCGCGAATGGAATGCACTAGACACCTGATCTGCAATGCAGCCGACATTCCTGAAGTTTGTTGAGCTTGCCGAGCAAACTATATATGCCACCAAACTGACGTAATTTGTGATAATATACGGGTGATATATGCTTTCTATGGTATAACTGATGTTTTACAAATTTGTTTGTTTTTTCTGCTCCAACTGGTCCCATCCATGTTAAAAAAAGCGATTTGTATCCTTAGCATTGTATAACTGATTACAATTCCATAACTCCTATCTTGAATTCTTGTTTCTTTAAGTGCACCCACCCCTGTAATAGCCCCATTTGGGGTTGACACTATGCTGAAATAAATGAATAAATAAATAAATAAATTAATTAATTAATACATAAATAAATAAATGGAGACTCCAAACGAATGTTCGCCGTCGCCGTGAGGTTCCGCATATATTTAGGTATAAGCATGGTATATTTTTACCTATGTCGTATAGGCAAGGTAGATGCTATGCTATTCAACCGCCAAAGTTGCTCAAACAGGACTATGTTCTTGAGTGAATTATTCCTCAGCAACTTTTACAATTGCAGCACGTAAGCAAAGCATATAATACATTTAATTCAAGGCGCACATGTCTTTTATCGTAAATGTTCTGGCTTTTAAAAAGTGCAAAAAAAGCCATTGGAAGTGATGTTATTTGACTGGCGCCGCTTTTTACGGGCAGTGCAGTGGCGCCTGAACAATGCCATTGCAGACAGTAAGTACGCGGCGTGTTGAAGCTTTAAAGAGTGCCAGAAATTTTGGTGCACCCGCGTATGTCGCATCCACGTATATATAGTCACATCTGAGCACAGCACATCATCCGAAGAGTTCAAGCGCAACGCTAAGCCTTGCCATCGCCTTCAGTGCTTCACCCGAACTGATAATTTTTTTTTATTTCATTTCGCCACCATATCAATGCGGCCACCGCGGCTGGAAATCTACATCGCACTCAGCAGCCAAATGTCATATCCACTGAGCCAACACTGTCGAGTTTCCTTCGAGTGCCACTTCGCGAAATGTAATGCGCATTATGCACGTTCGACTATAGGGTACATGGCAGCTGCATGTCCTCAGGCAGTCAGCCGAATACCATTAGACTGCTACGTGAGCGAAAGGCCCATAAAAACAAGAGAGAACACAGTGAAAAGGTCAATTACTATTCGCTGTAACTGCGAGGACGTGACCGGCGACAGATGCCGTTTTATGAATTACTGCAATCGCCAGCGTTCGGCGTTTCTAAACTCTCCACTCTACCGTACCTACAGCTTTGGGCCTCGTAAACTCATATTCATCAGAAGCCGCCCATATAACAGAAGAGACATACTCGCTGAAGCACGTCATTCGAAGCATCTTGTACTACTATATGGTCTTGCACCATCCACATAGGCGTACTTAAAGGGAGGGGGGGGGGGCAAAGTATGCCATCCCCCCCCCCCCTTTTTGAACGCGGGCATTTTCGACTGTACGCTGGAAAGTCCAACAAAACTACACCTGAAGCTAAATTTTCTTTCTTAATAGAGTGGCCACGTAAGTATAATGTTTGTCTTTGATACGTATCCCCTGCTTGGTCATCGAGGATTGTCTTTTGTGCCTCCTCGGGACATGCTGTAGCGGACGATGCGCGGGATTCGCCATACACGCTCACGTTGCGGAGAAGGCGTGATGCTGGGCAGTTCCCGCCCGAACAAATGTCAGCTTGCGCTACTTGCATCATACCCAGTTTTTTGGGATTGCTATATCCGCATTTTAAAACGCAATCAGCTTGCTATATTTAATCTGCGGGCGACGGGAAGGTCAGTATAGAGTATTATAATCAGCCGCGTCCAATGAATGGTGTTCCTTACAGCATGAAATTGTTGGATTATCAAATGATAGAACTATTGAATCTTCGTCCAGAGATAGCCTACACACCGTTGCAGTCTCAATATCTTATCACCATCAAAAATATAATGAAACCTCTTACAAGTATAAATGTCGAATTTCATTGTGTAATCACGGCTTATCATATATATGTTCATGAAAATGACCTTGGTCGAACGTGCAGAGCCCTTTCAATAGCGATAGAACACTGACTTAGATTTTTTCTAAAGGCATGTGTCACTTCTGAATTTGCCGATTTAATTTTCAGGCTGTTTCTACATAAGAGCTACACTATTACTGTCCCGGCAGGAGTAAAAACATTAGATATTTCATATTTTGAGGAGATGATGGCCACTTTTTGATGACGTGTACCGAAAATTTGAACTTTGTAGATTGATTATGTGGTCCGAAAACAGTTCATGAATACTCTCTTTGTCCCAATTTTTAAGCGTTATACACGGCATTTAGTTGTTTTCCCCCGGTGTCCTCGGTGAACTATGCGGGGCATGGTGTTTTTATTTATTTGAAGGACGAAGAAATGTTCTGAGTGACGAGCGATAAATGTTTATTCTGTGTAGGTTCATTGCGGTCTTTGTAGAAAGTTATCCATTTGGAGCGTTCCAAGGAGTCATACTGCCGCTAATCGAAATGTTTCCCAGACTCTTAAAGCAAGAGCACGAGAGACGGTTGACATTCTGTGAAAATAAAAATAATTTTAAGCGCAATGCGTTGCGAAACGTTCTCTTTCCTGCTTTTAATGCAAGTGTTGCATGTAATTACTGAGCCCCCATTTTTCCATTTGTTTTCATGCATCATTCGAGATTCGTAGTTTGTTTCTCCGGTGTCCTCTCTGAGCTAAACAAGGCATTTTGTTTATATTTGGGGATAATTAGGGTCATGGTATGAGTAATCTGTAGGCAATGTTCCAAATGGGTGGTTTAAATGCACATTTTCCAGTAGAATACGTATGCAAGTGGTCCATGGCGTTATTAGTCTGTTTTACGAGCAGTGTAAAGCTTAGACGTATGCCAGCGCATACGTCTTAGACGTCTGCGCTGGCACAACTGAGGTCAAATTTTGCGAATATAAGGGGAACAATACGCCAGCATTGGGTGCGATGGTAAATGCGTGTTGATCAAATACAGGTTTTAAAAAATGGAACCAATTGTTCGAAAGTATCACGCTGCTGCTAGGTTTCCCAATGTCCCAAGAGAACTCTGCATTTCAGGTATTTTATACTTTGAAGGAATAGGCAGCATTTTAAGTACAATGTGTCACGTAATTCTAACTTTTCTGGCTTATTTAGAAACGCTACAAATAATTATTGAACTTTTTTTATGCGTGATATATTAGGTTTGCCTAGTGTCCTCACTGAACTAAAGGCAGTTTCTTTATGTTTGGTGACTGTAAGGACAAGGTAATGAGTGATGTCTAGGAAAAATTCAAAATAGATGGGTAATTGCGGCTTTCGCAATAAATTACGTATCCAAGCACTCTATAGAGTGTTATGAGCGTGTCTAACGAACGGCGAAGAATTGAGAACGCTGCCTTGGCAGAACTATAAAATACACCAAGACCAAATTTAGCTAAAATTGATGGTACGCTATGGAAACTCTCTGCACGTAGTTAAATGCAGTTGGATGAAACACAGTTTTTGTAAAAAAAAATCTTATGCAAGTGTTAGAGCGTGTAATACGACAGCCACCAGCTATGCTCCCCAGTGTTCCGACATAGCTGTAGGTTACAGCAGGTTTATATTTCGTGGAAGGGGAAGGGGGGTCACAGTAAGCTATAGTGCAATGGGCTACAAAGTTGTTATGTTCCTTGTCCAGTTAAAAGTGTTGCAAATCATTTCTGTGCAGTCGCCCCCCCCCCCCCCCCCCCTGTATTGTCATGCGTCATAAGACGTTCGTACTTGGTTTCAGCGATGTCCTCGGTGAACTAAACAAGACACTTGTTTGCATTCGGCGAAAATAAAGGGCGCGTTATGGGCATTATGTAGGTAAACTTCACAGAGAGGGGACCAATTCTGACATTTGCAGTAAATTACGCATGCAAGCGATCCGGAGCTTTATGAATGTATTTTACGAACAAAGCAGAATGTATCCCGCTGCCCTGGGAGAACTGTGAACTCAACCGACAGCAAATCTAGCGATAACTGACTAGGGGAGGGGGAGAGAGAGAGAGAGAGGAAGGACACCATGGTAAATATTCTGGCGAAGTAACATGCATGTTGATGAATTACTGGCTTTTTAAAAATTCCCAACAAGAAGTTCTCCACGGCATCACATGCGAACAAGGTTTCAATCAAACGAGTCATATACGGGCAGATTTTTTTTTTATGCGAAAGCATCAAGTAGCCCATTTAGTGAAGAAGCCGGCATCGTCTGTAGCAGCAAAACGACAACTAAATTCCCATTGGCTGCGACAGCATGTCACGAGCGCGCCTCGACGGAGCAGAGCGGGCGAATCGGAGAGAGAGAGAGAGAGAGAGAGAGAGAGAGAAACATTTATTTAGACCATCGAGGTCGTTGATCTTAAGGACGACTGGGTGGTGTCCTCATTCCAGGACTCCACTGGCCATGGCTGCTCGACGTACTTGCTGGACGAGAGCTTCTTGTCCCGCCAGGGTAGGGTATCGCCGGTCAGCTGTACTTCCCACCGCTCAAATGACGTGTTAGGCGTCTTTAAATGTTGAGGTTTGCCCCCGCACCCCCACGAGATGTGAAAGAGTGTAGGGCGTGTGTCGCCGCATCACGGGCAGATGCCGAGATATGTTTGAGGGTACATTTTGCTGTATCTGTGTAGGTTTGGGAATGTGTTTGTTTGGATAAGTCTGAGGGCTATTGCCTCTTCAGTGTTGAGCTTTTTGTGAGGGGGGGGGGGGGGGGATAAATCCTGCGGTTGAGTCGCTGGATCTCGAGTCGGTCGCAGTAATTTGATGACAGGGGCACGAAGGTAAAGGGTGGGGATTGAGGAGACGATTGGTTTTGGCCCGCTCGGTTGATTAGCGCTCGAGCTACGGCGTTCGCCCTTTCGTTCCCCTCCAGTCCCGCGTGGCCCAGCGTCCACGTGATTTGATGGGATTCTTGCAGCCTCTGGCCTAGAATCTGAGCCGCCAGCACCGGTGTTCGTCCGTTGGTAAACTTACGGCAGGCCTGTTGCGAGTCGGTAACGACATGAACTTCCCCGTCCACCCTGTCATGTTGATTTATTACTAGCGCCCGCGCCTATATATGGTCTCAGCCGCAGCTGGTGTCTCTGCCCTGACTGATCTCGCCGTATGGTGCGAATCGGAACATTTGCTGGGGCATAATATCGCGCCAGGTGTTGCGTGAGGGGAGAGGGCATCGCCGCGAGCGACTGTTGGCTCGAAATCGCGAAGCGGAGCGGCGTCTATAGTGGTGATGATGAGCCCCGAGGAACGTAGTCAACAATTAGCACAGAAAAACGAAGTGCAGATGCGTCGATTCGATGCAGTGCATGAGACAGCAGTGGATCTGCAAAATTCGAAAATATACCCCGCAGCAAAACTCGAGAAGATTACTCGAAGCTCAAAACACGAAGGACCGCGCAGCGGCGTTCAATTGGACATTAATGCTTTCGCATTCACAACTCATAAATGCTGAGGTATCCTCGGAATATTTAAGATATGCGATATATTTGCAGGGAACTGAAACATTTATTGCAACTGTTTCCAAGAAACAGTGTCGCTGGATATTGGGTTGTAATTTTCCAAGGTCGCACATACATGCTCCTTTGTGTCCTGTGATTATTTCAAGTAATTTATGTTGACCGCACTTCATTGTGTATAACATCGACAATACTATTACCTAAACTAGCGATACATTTATGATGTACGTGGACTTAAACACCAAGTAGAATTCTTTAATTATTAAAATTGTAGCAAATGAGCATTTTTTATGCGCGCTGTACTGCTACTATACTGGGCGGGATCAGGGTCCTCTGTCAGGCACACATTGCCTTTTGTCCCAGCATCATCTTAAGATTTTATATTGTTGCAAGAAATAAATGTAAATTCAAATAAGTTTTCGGGCTGCATTGGCTCACCGTTGCGATTGATAAATAAGTCAGTGTCTGTTGAATATAAAAATAACTGACAGACGCATTTCCAGGCTCTTTCCCTCACTGTAATAGTAATTCGCAATATATATATATATATATATATATATATATATATATAGTCCGGGTCTTGGCTGGAACGCAAAAATAAGATTGCGCTTCTATATATATTCCAAACGATGTATGTGTCCATGCGTCACGCCCACACGTATTCTTTCTATTGCGATAGCAATTATGTAGACACTCCAGGCGAATTTTCGCCGTCATCGCCTTCGCCGTGATGTTCCCTACAGTCCAAGTACGATAAGAATGAGCGACCCGCGCGCCGTATGGTGCAAGGGCAAGCGTGCGAAGGTGAGCCGAGGTGGATTGTAGCTTGACGTGCACTCTTGAAAAAGTTTGCACCCTTGAGCTTATCTTGTCCCACAACAGTAATCGTCATCTGCCTTGCTTGCGTTTCCTTTCTTGACAACTCGGCGCTCGCTACCTTCCTGTCGAGAATACTACGTGACGTTGATAACGCGCATGCCATTCGCGACCTGGAAGTACCATCCTCGCAGCGTTAAAGAAAGGAAATGCGGACGAGACAGATGACGATTATTGTCGTGTGGCAAGATAAACGCCAAAGGGTGCAAACTTGTTTAAGAGTGTGCGCTATCTTCCCGCGCGCCCTTCCGACGTTGTAGGCCACATGATCAAGCGAGCGCTAAGGTAGGAGAGCGGGCGTCTCTTCCTCTAGCGCAGCCGTGGCTGCGCATGGTTGTCCGCGCGTCAGAGCCCATACGCAGCCCGTGCACCGAATCTCGGAGGTAATTTGCAGCGGATGCAAAGGGTAAGGACATGCCAAGATGGTAACTTCATAAGCGCTGTGTTCCCGCTTGCCTAGTGTTGGAGGTCACGTAATATATAAGTTTGGGAAACGCGGTGAGGTGAGAGCAGCACGAAGGCGTTCGCTTCGAGCGCTCTTCATCACCCTATGGCGTTGTGAAAGCGAGTGCTCGCTGTCATCTAGTGAGATCTGTTCGTGTTTCTCTGTGCGCGCGTGATACCATGCTTGCTAATTTAGTTAGGAAGCGAATGTTTATTGCAATTTATACGGCCGATAAAAGCAAAAACTTTACTTCGTGTAATTGTCTAATACTTTTCTATCGCTATCAATGCTTCGCCTTTCGGGCGATACTGATCTTTTTTTTTCTTTTTTTTTGCAGGTTTCGTTCTTGCTTCTGTTTCCAACATACTTAAAAATGATGCTCAAAAGTCCACTGCTAGAGGAGTACGACTTGAGCAGCCTGATGATGATCAGTTTGGCTGGAAGCTCAGCGCCGCCAGACTTAGTAGCTGAGGCCCGGGCCAAGCTAAAGGTCTTTGCGGTCGGACAAGGTAAGCGCTTTGTGGACACGTAAATAATCTATAGAGAACATGTGTTTCAGAGAGCGATACGTCATTCTAGAAAGCCTTAAACTGAAAAGCTTAGTTTCATCCGATGGAGTCTAGGCAGACACTGAGTGCGAGTAGCATAATGGACAGTGATGAATTTACCAAAATGTAGCAGTTAACTTCTAATTAACAATAATGCATTATATTTTTGTATGCTAAACTTGAACGCGACAATTATACAAGACTATACTCCCGCCCCATTAGCAAAATGTTCGTGACAAGAGCGTAGTTCGACTCAACGATAAGTTCATTGTTTTGGGTGACCGGCAGCTCAGCCTATACACCATTTGCGGTACATCACGATAAAATATAGGAAAATTAAGTTATTAGTACCAAGTCTAACTTCTACGTGCACGTCGACGCCATGGCAAGCGACAAGCCAGGTTGCTTAGTTCGGAAAAATAAGCGTAAATTTTGACGGCATACATTCCGAAGAACGTGCAAGTTGAGACAACTTTTCTATATGCGTTAGTCTCGGAAGCTGAAGTCCCCCAGCTTTCCAATGAAAATATGTACACTCCGACGTATGTCCTGAAGAGCCATGTTTCCACTTTCCTCGCCAATTTCTCTTCCGTGTAAACTGCCTGCTGTGGAGAGGTTGAAGAATTGCGTCAGTCAACCAGGAAATAAGAAGAAAAACGACGAAATATATGACGCAATGTGTCGGCCTGTGATACATAGGCCTGAAGAAACAATAACAACCCATTAAGCTTAACAAAGCGGGCACCAATTAATTGCATCAAGTACACCCTGCAGTCCCGCACCATGCACAATTCCTTACAGAGGGTGAAAGGCGCACCGTCTATAATTTAGCGTTACATTTGGGCGGAACCCTCACTCTCACTAGACAGCGCTGTATGTAAGTCAGTTTCGTGACTGTTCGTGCTATCATTCGCATCATCGAGCTACTGCAAGCCACATCTGACGTTGTCTAATGTTTCGCGTCTACACAGGCTACGGGCTGACGGAGAGCTTCGGCGCTGGAACTTATTCTCTTGGAGTAAGCGTTAGTAGCGACTGCATCGGGGCGCCTAACTTCATGTCTAGCCTCAAGGTAAGTAAGCCGCTGTATTCCCAGTTTCACATAATGTACCCTCTATACATTTTGCTGATATGCAACCCACCGGCCGCTACAGTACATGTTTTGTCGTTAACGTGATTCACGTGCAGGTCGTGGACGTGAGCACAGGAGAAAAACTGGGACCTGGTCAGCGTGGAGAAATTCGTATTAAGAGCCCGTGCTGCGCTATGGGCTATCTGAACAACAGTCAAGCCACCGCGGACCTCTACGACGAGGAGGGCTTTCTAAAAACGGGTGCGCAAAAGTTACCTTCTTCACAAAATTGCCACATCCCGTATACTCAGTTTATGAGCACCGCTTACAGGCATGCTACACGACACGTTTTTCACTAGCAGTTCGACTATAGGTATTCAGAAGGCATCCTGCGACGGAGGCATCTCTTCTAATAAACAACCTTGCGTTCCTACTGACAAGCAGCGAAATAGGATACATATTCACAGTGAAGCAGGTTCTGGAAAAACCGATGTTGCTCTTAATTAAAGCGTGTGTTACAGCGTGATACCAGCACTCGAAACGTTCCAACTCACTTCGAGTGCTATAGTCTTTCATCGCTACCCAAGCTTCGTTTAGTAACGTTTCTTGTGTAGCGTTTCTTCGCAAGCTTCGTTAGAAAGCAGCGGCGAGTCGGCTTGTCCACTCGTCAGGTGCGTGTGATCGCTAGCCGGTCTCGACGGCGACCGGGGAGTAGCCTGGTCACTGAGGTGAGGAGGAGTCGATTTCAATGGGTTAGCGTTACGAGTGTCAAAGCGAAAAAGAAAAAAAAAAGTGTATGTGTGCTGTGAAGTGCGGGAAGCTGGTCACGTGATAGAGGTATAGAGGGGATGGGAGAGCTTAGAAGAGCGTGTATGTGTAGCGGACCACCGTCAGTCGCACTTTACCGGATGTGAAGTGAAGTGAAGTTTATTCTTCTTTTCAAAGAAAAGAGGGGACCGGGACAAAAGGCGGTAAGGCCTGACGAGGCCCCGGTACCCATAGAGTTGGCAGTAAAAAAAAGAAAAAAAGAAAATGTACTATAAGGTGCCACAAATATGTCAAAAACAATGCTACAATGCGCACAGTGAAACTTAATTAGGGAAAAAGACAGTCATGTGCAAGGTAATACTCAAGCATACAAAGTAATACACGTACAAACACAATGCATACATGACTGGTGAATTAAGACAAGAAATATGCGACTGCACTACTTGTCCGCAACAAAGATAGATAGAAAAAAAAACGTACATATAAGAAAACGGTGGATTACATTTTTTTTTTACATTTCAATTTGGCCTTCAATCAAACGTCGTTTCGTGTTTTTCTTAAACACATTTTCAGATAAAAAGAAATCATCAGTAAAGGGAAACTTGTTGAGGGCTGTGGGTACTTGAAAATTTAGCTTTTGTCTACCATAATTCGTGCGTGTTCGCGGAACTCGTAATTTTACCTTACGAAAGTTGTAATTTATGATCCTGTCAGTTACAGAGTACAAGCGGTTTCGATGAATGTATTGCAACAGCCGTAGATAATAGACTTGGTCAGCTTGTAGTATGCGATGTTTAACAAACAAGGGTTGTGTACGTAAATTTTGTGGTGGACCATAATAGCCCTCAACAGCCCGCAAAGCTCTTTTTTGTAGCAGCAGTAGTTTATGGTAGTTTGAAGACGTAGTCGTACCCCATACAAGATTACAATATGATAGTTTTGAAAAGAACAGTGCGTTATACATTGACACCTTTAACCAAACAGGCAAGAGTTTAGAAATCCTAAAAAGCAGACCAACAATTTTACTCAGTTCGGAAGCAAGTTTATGCAAGTGTATCAGCGAACGCTTTCAAAAATGTTTAGAAATTACCTGTGGCAGATAGCCCAATTCTAGTCCATGAGCGGGCCTACTCGAAGAGGCGGACATCACTTGCACAAAAAATAGAAATGCATAATCGTCCAATTAACAAAGATTCACTAATTAAGTTTTTCACTAATTACATTATGGCACATATTGCAATTTGCAAATTCTAGCCGGGGAGTGCGCAAGGCGGATCCACTTGGAACAAACCATTTTCTCGATATTTTTACAGAACTTTGCGGAGAAATGCACTGGCGTACCAGTTACTTTTGCGCCTCAATGCATAAAACGACGTTTTGTTAAGTGGAACGACAGTGCATTTTTACCGCAAGTTTGACGGCGCATACCTCGTAAATGGTGTCATCCACACAATTATTTTCAAATGGTTATGCCTTGCGAACTCCCCGGCTAGAATTTGTAAATTGTAATGTGTGACATAAGTTAATTAGTTAAAACATTAATTGGTGTTATTTTGTTAATTAGTCGATTATGTGTTTCAATTTTTTGTGGAAGTAATGTCCGCCTCTTCGAGTAGACCAGCACATGGACTATAATTGTGCCGGCAGGACGTGTGATCTCCTGAACAACACTTCGCAATATGGTGAACGTGGTTTAAATCACGGATCCGGGGCCTCAAAGAAGTGCGACGTAATGCTAACGCATTCGTCTCGCATTTATCGCTAAATCGCCCCTAAATATTTTCTATCCGTGCTGGGGATAATCTCCCTCATTCTCAAGGCGCGCATGAACGAGGAAAAGCGCTGACTCGCCAAGATCGGGTTCACGCAAATGCGACAGATGTCGCCCGACCCACCAGCTGGCTCGAGCCACACCTTTCGTTTTAATGTAGGCTCCAGTGGGCGACGAACGCTTGGTAGAGATGAAAATCGAGGATATCTTTCTAATCGCCCAGTTTGCCACACAAATCGCGAACGCCCCTAATCTGCCAATCGAACATTCACGCGCAGGTGACATGGGCTACTACAGCGATCAGGGCCTATTCTACATCACGGACCGCATGAAGGACCTGATCAAGTGCATGGATCAGCAGGTGCCTCCCGCCGAGCTCGAAGGTCTACTGCTGCAGCACGGGGCTGTTTACGACGTTGCCGTGGTCGGTGTGCCGCACGACGAATACGGCGAGGCGGCGTGTGCCTTCGTCGTGCTGAATGAAGGCCACGAGCCAAGCGAGACGCTCAAGGATGCCCTCTTGAATATTGTGGCTGGTATGTGTGCCAATCTTATCTGCGAGCACTAATTTACGGCGGCGCTGTATCATCGAAACCCACAACGAAGCGCGCCCTTTAATTTTCCCTTATATTAACAGCGGAGCTGTTCAAGCCGTGCGTAATGTGTCTGCTGAATCCAAAAAAAAAAAAAAAAACCCACAGGAGGGTGAATCTTCCTATAGATAGTATTCATGTGACGTCACGCAGCCATATCTCACCGCGCTGGTACCCTAAGATGGCGACTACGATAACGTCAGTGCAACGTATTATCACGCGCAAATTGTTTTGCTTTTTCACGGTGATTTGTCTTTCACCGGTTTATCATTGTTATCGCTCTGACGTTCGACGCAAGACGCGCTTTTTGTTGCTGTTTCACCGGTTTATCATTGTTAGCGCTCTGACGTTCGACGCAAGACGCGCTTTTTGTTGCTGTCATGCTGTAATGCCATATTGGGGTACCAGCAGGTCGAGAAGGGGCGTAAGCAAGGGAACATTACAGCATATACATAGGTTGCACGGACGTCATCACGGACGCCATATTGGGGTACCAGCAGGTCGAGAATGATGTATGTTTTGATCATGCACAGGTCGAGAAGGGGCGTAAGCAAGGAACATTACAGCGTGACATAGGTTGCACGGACGTCATCACGAACGCCATATTGGGGTACCAGCTGGTCGAGAAGGGGTGTAAGCAAGGAACATTTGACAGCAACAAAAAGCGTGTCTTGCGTCGAACGTCAGAGCGATAACAATGATAAACCGGTGAAACAGCAACAAAAAGCGCGTCTTGCGTCGAACGTCAGAGCGATAACAATGATAAACCGGTGAAAGACAAATCACCGTGAAAAAGCAAAACAATTTGCGCGTGATAATACGTTGCACTGACGTTATCGTAGTCGCCATCTTAGGGTACCAGCGCAGTGATATATGACTGCGTGACGTCACATGAATACTATCTATACCTCCCATAGGTTCTGTATAGCAGACGCTCAGTCGACGATAGCGCCAAGGCGCACTTGAGTTAGGCCCAAGCGGACGGATGACGGTACTAAGGCGGCGAAAAAAAAGAAAGAAAAGCGGCGCGATGTTTTTTTTTTTACTCCTTCTTTCGCTATAGCACTTTTTTTCTTCCTTTTTTTATGATAACGTTGCTCCGCTCGCTTTTCCTTTCCCTCATGACTTCCCTATCCCTCCTCTCATGTCTCGCCTCCCCTCCTCTCATTTTTCGAGCAGTGCTTTTTTTTTTATTTAACTGTCCGCGGCGCGCTTATTTATTTTTTTTTTTTTTTTTATCGGTGAGGGCGTTATCAGACGCACCGCCGGACCGAAGCGCGCGCTCCTCTCCTGTCCGGTCGTGCCAGGCGGTGCACCGTGCATTCGTGCTTGTGCGCAGTGGGTTCTTTTTGCGTTTTCGTGCACGCAATCCGGTTCTTACTACGATCAAGCAAGCATGTGCCCAAATTATATATAAAAGATAATTCCACTTACAACACAACAGTTCTTTGGACTCACTTTATTGTGTTCGTTTGCGAACACCAGAATTGGAGCAGACAGTGCAACACACTATACATAGAATGCAACAAAACGCTGATGGTGTTTCATGTATGTACGCACATGTAAAAAACATTTATTGTACTTGCTCCAATGGCCAATGTGCAGAATAGCTTCTCACGGCTTGCTTGTCACTCGGTCCGGGAAATCCCCCTCCGTGAAGTGCTCCGACCATATCCTGCGGTTGTTGACCTTATCTCTGGGTAAACCCATTAGGTCCGTCCTTCCAGCGTAGTTTAAGAACGCTTCAAGCCATCCTGAAGAACAGTGAAGATCATAAATTATAACGTCGCAGTTGGAACATACAAAACTGACCTCGTTTCGCGTCGCGGCAGAGTACTAGTTGTGATATATCAACCTTAATTCTCAGAAACGCATTTTTAAACGATGGCGAGCAATCAGCTAGAAATAAGTACAAAGCGCACACCTACACACGTCTTTGCGACACGCACAGGTGGTACTATATTTATCAGGAGCTTTATGTTCGCTGCTTGTGGCATAACGATTTACTGCATCATTGTGTTTTGAAATCAGGTAGCTCCTGCCTCACCACCGGACAGCCATGTACGACTGCGCACAATTACTATCACAAATAAAAACCGGGAAGTAAACGGCAAAGTGCTCACCTGTTGTCTTTAGGGATGCGGTAGAATTTCACGTCGCATGGCTCACTTCGTCTTGATGTGTTCGTACACCGTCGAACCATACACGAACAGCGACAGCTGCGAGACATTGCGGAAAAAAGCCGACAAACGTGCAACGGTAGAGTACCACATGGACCGCACTGCTCGCGAAGAAGGCGAAAACCCAAAACTGACCACATAATGCCAGAAAAAAAAATTGCTGCTGTTTTGGCCGTTATCAGCACGGCCGACGGCAAGCGTGGGCCGCGCCAGCCGCGCCGCCGATAGTGGAACGCGAGAGAGAAACGACAATTCAGAGGGGGTTCACAAGAAAAAAAAAAGGAAAAGCGACTTTGGTTTCGCATCCATTTCATGGATGGCGCTGCAATTCGCGTGGACAGAAAACCAGCGGAGTTTTCGAGGCCTGACCCCCATTCACGTTGCCTAGCAACGGAGTGCTACCTCTTCGCCCCGCCGATGATGATGATGATTTATTGGCATCCCCTTTGAAACGGGGCGGCGACAAATAGTCACCTAGGCTGCTTGATTTAATCAGGTATACTATACATGTTCTTTATCTAGCATTTTTGTATACCTCTCATTATTTTTCTTTTTCAAAAATTTACCTTGTCCCGCTGCCTATGATTTTAAGAGATCAGGTCGCATCCATCCTTTCCCTGCTTTTTTTCCACCAGTACTCTAATCGTCTCTTGCTGATCTCTACGGCTGATCTGTTTATGTTTCCTTCCACTTTAAACCCAAGCGCTTCTGGGAGTTGCACGTTACCTACGGTTCTCGCTGGGTTGATCCCGTCGCATTCCATTAGGATGTGCTGAGTGGTCTCTGGATCTTTACCGCAGCATACACATGTCTCATCTAGTTCCGAATATTTGTTCCGATATGTTTTCGTCCTTAGGCAACCGGCTCGAGCCTCAAATAGCAAGGCACTGCCCTTTGTGTTATCGTACAGATTTTCCCTTCTAATTTCTTTCTTCTCATTCTTGTAAATCTCCATTGTCCTTTTCGTTTCCATTCTTTGTATCCAATTCACGGTCTCTATTTCTCTCACTTTCTTTCTGATGACCCCTGGTTGTCTATTTACAGTTTCGATTATCCTGTACTTGGTTGCCAACTTCCTTGACCTCTTCCTCCATTCTGTGTCCACGCTTTTCATGTAGAGATACTTGTGCACTTTAGCCGCCCATTTATTTTCATCCATGTTCCTGAGCCTTTCTTCAAAACTAATTTTGCTTTGTGCTTCTCTGACTTCAAAAGAGGCCCAACCCATGTCTCCATGCACTGCCTCATTTGTCGTATTACCGTGTGCTCCCAAAGCCAACCGGCCTACTGATCTTTGGTTAACTTCCAAACCCGCCAATATATCCGATTTTAAGCATATAATGGCATTTGCGAATGTTAGCGCTGGCACCATTACTCCTTTCCAGATTCCACGCACCACCTCATACTTATTGTGGCCCCACAGTGCTCTGTGTTTCATTAATGCTGCGACAGCTGCGAGACATTGCGGAAAAAAGCCGACAAACGTGCAACGGTAAAGTACCACATGGACCGCACTGCTCGCGAAGAAGGCGAAAACCCAAAACTGACCGCATAATGCCAGAAAAAAAATTGCTGCTGTTTTGGCCGTTATCAGCACGGCCGACGGCGAGCGTGGGCCGCGCGAGCCGCGCCGCCGATAGTGGAACGCGAGAGAGAAACGATAATTCAGAGGGGGTTCACAAGAAAAAAAAAGGAAAAGCGACTTTGGTTTCGCATCCATTTCATGGATGGCGCTGCAATTCGCGTGGACAGAAAACCAGCGGAGTTTTCGAGGCCTGACCCCCATTCACGTTGCCTAGCAACGGAGTGCTACCTCTTCGCCCCGCCGCTGCTCTCGCCACAGCGCCACCTAGCGACGCCTTGCCTAACCTCCGAAGAAGCGCCACTCGCTCCTCCGCCGTAGCTCTGCCTAGCATGGAGGAAGTAAAATATAGGAGGAAGCATTACGTCACGCAGCCAGCCTTGGCAAGCGAATGCTTCGTGTAGCCAGCAGTGGTGGCCCAACACGTGACCTCTTGCGTCGAGATCACGGAGAATCGAGATTTGCCGAGTTGTTTGGTTACCGCTAGTTTTACTGCGATAGCAATTATATGGACACTTCAACCGGATTGCTGCCGTCGGCGTCGGCGTCGCCGTGAGGTTCCGTATAAAGTCCCTGGGCGATAAAATCGTCGCCGCGCGCCGTATGCGCGAGCGAAAGCGCGCGGGGGACGCGCGCTATCACGAAGAGCGAACGCACGGCGGAAAGCAAACGCGACCGTCGCGCGAACGGCCATGGGGGGTATGGGAGGGAAGGAAGCGGGGCGACGCTGTGCTCCGGCACCAAAGGCGTATCTTGCAACCGGGCGTAAGGGGAACTTGCCACTCAATCTCCCACGCGAAAGCAAGAAGGCGGGAAGGCAGCGCGGGAGGGAGGGTGGGGGCCGGTGCGCGCAGCTTCTACTCTGCCAACAACTGCGCTCGTACTTTGCCCGCGGCTGTGGCGGTCGCCCGCACCGTCTGTTATCTCCACACGGCTCTGACCTTTGTATGCGGTGTGCATTCGCCGCTGTTGCCATATGCCGACTGTCCGAGCGGCCATCAAGGGTTCCATGTATGGTGCCGTACCAGGTGCCGAGAGGACGAGATATCCAGGGAGATTAGAAAACTGTTTTATATACACTGTACATGGTATTTTACAAGAAGGGCTCTGATATTGGAGCCGTCTACGTGCTAACATCTTTGCATCTAGTAGCGTTTACATCTCCGAGCGTTCTACATGGTCGAGCGTCTCTACATGGTCAAGCGTCCAGCGTCAACCTCACAAGTCCCCTGTTTTATCCCTTCCGTTCCCTCTTTCACTCGACGAGGGAATACACTTTAGTTCTTTTAGCCAATGACAGTCTTTGATCAGGTGGCCATATCCCGCACGTGATGTGTCGTCGTTTCCCGCCGGGCTCCGCCTCCAATCTTGCTAGGTCGCCTCCGAACACAGGCAGCAGTTGACACCTTGGGAACCGAACGTTGATGTCGTTCCCCCGAGATTGCCAGACACTAGCCCCTTTCAAGATTCGCCTCTCCATTGCGGTCAGTTCGCGGAACCAGGGAGGGCAGTGGCTGTCTCGAAAGGGCGCCAGGCCTCGCCGTGGTTCGGGCGGTGCTGGTAATTCACGGAACCGCACCAAAGGGGCGACGCTGCCGTTTAGCGACGCATGAGGTAGCCTGGAGACCAACTGCTAATCCCTCAGTCCCAGGTGACAATTCTCGGCCGCGAGAAAGGGGCGCCAGGTTGACGCGTCTGAGTCGGCGCCGGCCTCCTTTGTCCTGAAGGACCGCCAGACACAACACCGCTCAGTTTTCGTTGAAGCTATAGACCGCACGAACCTTCGCTCGCTGCGGCGGGTGCGCTTGCTGCCAGCATTTTGACAGTCGTTGTCTGCGGTCATTGAGTGTGATCTGTTCATGTTTGCTTGTGCGCGCTGACACCACGCTTGTTAATTCAGTTAGTAAGCGAATGTGTCCAAGTTTATGCAGCCCATAAAACTACTATCCCTACTCCAAACAGCTCTCTACTAATTTGCTATCGCAATTGATGATTCGCCTTTCGGCCGGAACTGCGACATTTTTTATTCGGTACGCGCTCGGCCGACAGCTGCTCTCATGTAGGTAGGAAAAAGATGGTTCCTGGTTTTGTTTTGTTTTTCCTTGGTTTTGTTTTTGTTTATTTCAAGAATTTCAAATGGTTTCCAATGGGTATTGAAAAACAAATCAACCGGGCGTACTAAAACCTACCGCGCGCTCTGGTATCCTCCGTGCTGTGATGTTTCTATCACGTACGTGAGTTGGGCCACCACAGTCGGCGACAATGGCGTTGCGGTATGCTCCCTCCTATTGACCCTTTTCGCGGAGCAGTTTGCTCTAGAGGAACGAGATGGCGCTTTCGGCGGCGCGCCATACGTTGCCTCAGCGAATGCGCACGAATACAAAACCATTACTGCGTCTACCCTGCTACTGTGCGATCAGCTGTCGAAAATGCAACTGCGTGTGCGCTAATGCACTGTGCCCAATTCATACTGCAAAATGTGTAACGATAAAGGGAAGACGTGTGCGGTAGTTCGCTGCAAAAATAGTGATTCACATATTAATGAATGGAATCAACCTGTGTCGCAGCTGCTGCATAAGGATTGCCTGTGTTGCCGCCCTTCGCGATGCACGGCTTTCCTCAAGGTTAAAAAATATAATTCATCCACCTGCGCTGTATAGCTAACCTCCAAAGAAAGGACTTCAACTCCGGAACGTCGGCACTTGGGAGTGAGTACCGCTCGTTACAAAATGAAGTAGTGCCACTTACTGGCATAGTAAGTTTCCCGCACGTTATCTACACACATCCACCCTTACTCGCACGAAAACTTACGCCCACCCTATCGCCAACGTGTGAGTGAACATGAGTGACGGCGAGTACACCGACAAGACACGAATATTAGAAGCTGAATGTTTCGTGACGGTCCACAGAGTAAGCGATGGACTAGCGATAATACGTATTTGCTACGAGCTACCACAAAGTACAGAACATTTAAATTCCAAGCTTTGTGCGCAGCAAGAACAAATTTATCGCAGCAGAGCATACCCGCGATTGATTACGCTGAAAATAAACAATCAGATAGTGGCCGCACCGAGGAACTTAACTGAGTCAGAAATATGACAAGCCGCTGGTTCAAAATGTTTGCCAAATAAAGAACGCAGAGCACACTGATCCCGATTTAATTCATAAGCATAAAGTTTGCACAGCTTGGAATACATTTCTAGCCCCGCGTTTAGTACAAGCACCGTATACGCTGCTCACGCCGTTTCGACAAGGAGTAATGAGCTCTGAAAGCACTTACATGTCCTCTAAAGCTGTGGCCAAAGCTTCGTGTCGTGCACGCAGTCACCGTCTACGATACGCATCGAAACAGAGGTTTGCTGCGCCGCGCCGGCGTCACGCGCTTGTATTGTAAACGCGGAGGCAACGGAGGCGGCTGAGGCAAGCAATGGACGTGTCACCACGTGATCAAACATGGCAGCGCCCACGGGAGCGCCGCGAAAAGGGTCAATATTTTCCTTCCTCCATGCTGCCTAGCTTCTCCCCACAACAGCGTGGGGACGAAGCTAGGCAATGACGACACTCGAGAGTATATAGCTCCGCGTCGCCGAGGCGCGGAGACACACTTTGCCTGAGCCGCTATTCTGGACATTCCGCCATTTTCTTCGAGGTGTGACGTAGGCGCGACGCTTACAAAATAGCGCCGATGGCCCCGTTTTGCTTTCGTAACGTGACGCAAATTTGACGTTTCGCCTAAGAAGCTGTAATGTTGGCATTGAACCTAGCATTCTTGATAAAGCAAAACAGTTTTCCTCCGCAGTAAAAATAAAGCAGCTAGCTCAAAGCGTACGATTATTCCATCAAAATCGTTTCTCGCTTCCGTCGTCTGCATGCGCACAAACTGTCGTCTCCTTCATTAGCTAGGATGCGTGTCCTCGGGAAACGGAATGAGTCATCGTATGCTGGCGCCCACGCACTTGCTTTCTGCGTTGAACCTACGCGACCTACCAGTGATGATCAACGCATACTCTAGGCCGCGTTAGCGGCCTAGAGTGTGCTATCTCGTGTGCTATCTCTCGTGTGCTAACGCTATCTCGTGAAACGCAAGTGACTCAGCCCGACCGAATATCATCGATAGCGTTGCGCGCCACAGGTATCTGATTGCGCGGCGCAAGCGCCGGCACTGCCATCTCTTGTGCACTTCGCAGCTTACTCGTACCGCGAGAGGATAAAGTCCCTATATAAGAAAAGTACCGCCATCTACTCTTTCCCCCGCCGCCTCCTCTCCTAAAGCTGCTTGTTTTTTTCTTTACTTTTTGCTTGCGAAAGCCAAGTCGACGGTGGCGCACCTAGAAAGTCCACGCTGAAGCTTTCAGGCCGGGCGCGCGCCGCCGCCGCCGCCGGCGACTGCGGCTGCGCAGAGGACTTTCAACATGGCTCTGAAGCGGAAAAAAAAGAAAATATAAAGCAATGAAAAGCGCGCGCTATCATCGTCCAATCGGAGATACAGGAGAGAGAGAAGCGGCGTTTATCAAAGGATGGCGGTACTTTTCTTATATAGGGACTTTACGAGAGGAAACTTCAAGGCGCCGCCTTGCGTACATTTCTTTTTATAAATTAAGAAGTCACCGTTGTCATAGCTTTTGATGACGCGTAAAGTCATTAATATTGATTACAATACAAACGCAGTAGTGAAAAGTGGAAAATATGGCAGAACGTTTGCTAATTTCAACCAATATTATTTCAAATAAACGTGTTTTTAATAAAAATGATGGTTCAAAACACAAATGCCAACACCACCCGAGGGCGATGCAAATGCTATGAGCACGCGTTGTGAGCAAAAGATTTTCATGGCCCCAAATTACAGGGAAAATGCGGCGATACGCATGCCTCTCGACCGCCATTGCATATGGCTGCTCATTACCACAATTCGCGCGGCTCGTTGCACCACAAATTATGGCGGAAAATCTCTGCAATGGCGGCCCAGCGTAACGTCCCGCAACATTAAATCGACGTTTACGAAACGTTCTTTCCTGTGACGCTCCTCACGGGATTATTATTCTGCCAATCAACAAGCTGAGTAGCTGACATGCCGGCTATCTTGGAACGCCACCACATATTCGCGGAATTGCAGATGCATTGCACGGGCTTCTGCACGCTACCGTCCACTTTCTTTTTAAAATGCTAAAGTCGCCATATAGGTGCCAAGGACCACAAAAAAAGTATTAGTCGATAAAATTTGCAGATCACGTCACGTTTCGTCATTCTGACGAAAACGCAAAGTTGCATTTTGCAAAGCTTCCGTTTTCCGGCACAAATTTGAAAACACGTGAACTCTCGACAGCCAATGAGACAGCCACGATGGCGGATAATGGCGGCCGTGCAGCCGCCATGCGTATTGAGAATAGAGCCTCTGGTGAGTTTACCTGCCGAGCCGCCGCGAGCGCCGCCAGCGGCGGCGGCTCGGCAGACACCGGTCGCGTTCGGCGTGAACGCGGGGAAACGCGGTCGGTGTCGGCAGCAACTCTAAGCGTCCCACTACTTAAGAGAAGTGAAATTCTAAGCTGGAATGATGAGCGGCAACGGAGCCAATGTAGAAGAAGACGACGAACGCGGGAGCAATGCCACGAGCGCGTTCACGCGGTTGCGCCGAGGTGCGCCAACTGTGCCAACTGCGGAAGAAGACGACAATGCTCGAGAGAGAACCAAGGTAAAGCTAATGAAAAGCCAAGCTAGGGAAGGGCCACCAGCTTGGCTGTTTTCTCAGACTTCGCACCACTAGTGTGAAGCTGCCCCCATTCTTTTATTACAGGTTACAGATACTTTCTGGAGAAAATGGATGGCGAGATCAGGCAGACCGGCTATTCGCAAAAATTTCCTTTCGATCGCTATATTTAAAGACTCGCGTCAACAATAAACGTATACTTACAATAGCATGCGGAAACTGGCTCAGCTGTTGCGGACAAATGGTCATGCAACTGCGCAGCTCAGCCAAGCAAGTATCCTCTTACAGCGAGGGCTGTCGGCTAGTCGGGTCAAGTACTTCCGTCGCCCTTACCTTCAGTTAACTGCGTCTTTTTTTTTTTTTTTTTTCACTGCAGACTGCCGACATCCATAGAACGTGCAGAAACTACTGTACCATTTTACTATTCAGCAAAGTGCCCCCTCAGAAAAGTGAATTGTGGCTACTATCCACTTTGCATATTAAATTGAAATGGATCAGCATAATGTATACGGCAACTCGAAATAATAGTAGGATAGTGTTGTACAAGATATGAACTTCACTGCAGATGCAACTATATAGTTACGAATTCCGTAGATGTGTTCACGCTAGCTTTTTTTTTTTTTCCTGAGACTCATTTTGCGTACAATGATGGAATTATCGTATACATGGTATTAATACGATGTAAAAATAGAAAATGTCACAGTTTCGCCCTAAGGGCGAAGCAATGAATGCGATAGCAACACAGCAATGCCATACGAAGTAAGGTGAGCGGCTTTGGTAGCAATATGAATTGTAGTAAACATGAGCTGATTAAGTAAGCAGGTGTGCTGCGGCGTAAGTAGACCGACATGAAGAGAGACTCGATGACCACGAGAAGGCGCGTGTGAAACGGTGGTGTTGATGAGAAGCGCTTCCCGTGGGCAACGCGTGCGAAGGGACACACCTGTAGTGCTGCACTGCCGATCCGGGCAGCATTGCATGTGTAGTGTGCGTTGAAAAATGTGGCCCGACTATTACTAACTGAATGAACAAGCGTGGTGTGAGCGCGCACAAACAAATATGAATAGATCACACTGAATGACTGCAGACAATGACTGTCAAAACGCTGGCAGCGAGCGCATACGCTGCCGCGGGCGAAGGTACGTGCGGTCTATCGCTTCAACGGAAACTGAGCGGCGAATGCACGGCGCATAAAGGTCAGAGCCGTGTGGAGATAAGAGACGGGGCGGGCGAGCGACGAGCGCGGTTGTTGGCAGAGTAGAAGTGCCCCCCCCCCCCCTCGCGCTCGCTCCCTCCGGCGCTGGCTTCCCGCTTCCTTGCTTGCGCGTGGGTGATTGAGTGCGTTCGCTCTCCGTGATAGCGCGCGTCCCCGCACGCTTCCGCTCGGGCATACGGCGCGCGGCGAAGATTTTATCTATAGGGAACCTCACGGCGACGGCGACGGCGACAACGACGGCGACGACTACGGCAGAAATCCGGTTGAAGTGTCCATATAATTGCTATCGCAATAAAATAGTGCGCTTATCAAGCTTGCTACGCCTTTCAATGTCAATCATGACTGGCGCTGAAGTAACACTGTAAATCAGGCAGATCTGCGCTCATATGAAATCATGTGAATTGCGGTATATACGGACAGACTTTGCATTTACTACCTATATTACATCAGGGTCATCGTCATCACTCCGTAAGAGACATCAACGATGCAGCTTTTCATCAGCCAACGTCTCTCTCTTTTCTTTTAAATCGGAAATGAATTTACGTCATTCCTGATATCTGTGGATTATTTCCGTCGCAGATCAGGCAAGCTACCAGAAGCATCTGCACGGTGGAGTTGAGTTTGTCACCAGCATTCCGAAGTCCTTCACGGGCAAGCCAATACGTGCCGCTTTGCGGGACACCTACGCGAAGCGCCTGCAGGCGTCGCACTAGGAAAGTACGACGCGGTCATCACACGTTCTCCAAGAGCTCGTGTATAAAGGTAGTGCACACTATTTTGCACCTCCTCTTCAACGTATACAGCCTTTGTTACGTCGTGTTAAAGGGACACTAAAGAGCAAGGGTAAATCCGTTGAGACTGCAGGGTATTGCTTCAAAACTAAGTTTTCATTCATTTGCCGAGAAATCTTTGATTATTTTTGGAGAAAACGACGGCTAAGCTTCCTCTTTTTGAATAACCTTAGAATCCTCGGCACCGGCATACGTCAGCACAACGTTGTCATGGATTTCAAATTATTTTCTCGTATTTCCGCCGGTCTGGTGCAGAAAAACGATTACCAAAACTTGCCAAGTTGAGTCGTTGGTTCCTGTAAAATGCGACGTAGTTCTTGTATACTGATGAGCAATTTAGCTACAGACGCAATTAGGCACCGTCCGAATCCATGACGTCAAGGCGAGGTGGTGTAGGAATTTCACGGCAGCATTGCCGCCAGTTATTTTGTTTCTGACTCTTTCCTAACTTACTAAAACCCCTCTTAGGTAATAATGGCCGTTTTGGTATTGCATAAGCGTAATTTACTAATACGGTTTAACATTTTATTGTGTGTCTTTTTACGATCTACAGTACCGTGGATTTATCTGTCTTTCTTTTTTTCTAAGGAACGTTTAAAAAGAAATTTAAAGCTGGGTTTGAAATTTACGCTTTCGGGATACGAGAAACGTCAGTCTTACCGGGAGCGCAGTCTCCATAAGCCAGAAGAGACGCAAAAATGGAAGACCGTTTCGAACTTCCCTCACTAGCCCCTCGTGACTTCGTGAGATTTTGATGACGTATGCTCGGGATTAGTGAAAAACTCATCGATAGACCAGGATTCTAAATTGCATTCAAACAGCATTGTAACGAAGCTCCGAAGACTAGGCCAAGTGAATTTTGACACCTTTTCCTGAACAAAAATAGACCAAGCATACGACTATACCTCGAAGTACGCGAAGTCATACTGACATACCGGTGCTGCGGTTCAGACGCGAAATTCAAGAAGGTAAACGCTGCCGTTCATTTTTTAAGCTGGCAATCAACCTTGTTCTTTCAAATAATTAAATTCATATCGAGTCTTGAAGCAGATATATTACCAGGCTGGTGACAATATTCTGCTTTTGCAGTTTGGTAATGGTTGAGGTGAATTTTTGGTAATGGTGAAGTGAACTAAATGCACGAGGAATGACGATATTAATGCGATAGCGTTAAGGGCCCCGTGTCGCAGAAAATCCGGCGTCGGCATCGGTATCGGCGTCCGCAGCTGAAAAAATCTTCCCGAACCACCCCGACCACGCAGGCCCTCCGCATGGCGCATAGGCGTTAGGGAACTAATTGAATTTCTCAAAGTAAAATACGTCAGAAAAATGGTAAAGTACGACTTAACCACAACCTACAGGCATGATAGCGTCGGATTGTAATTTGAATGTACGAGAAAACAATTATGTTACGAGGAAGCTCAAACACAAACCCATTTTCCAGCATTTTTACCATATAACAGCGGCGCGCGCGGGTAGGTTACTTGCAAAAACACCATCCAGATGGCGCTCGCCTCCTCGGCAAGTCTGGAACCATATAAAAGCACCCGGAGCTCCAACTAAAAACTCGCAAACGGCTTTAAGGGATGAAGACGGTAACATCTACGAACGAGACGATGCGCCACGGTACATCACAGACGTTATTAAGGATAACTTTGGCACGAGAAAAAGCGTGGTTCAGACAACAGATCCAGCAACAGCAGGGAAGCCTGAGAGATAAAAATTTAGCATAGAAAGCTTTTATTGGAAAAAGGCAGCAGAAAATGTCCCTGACAACACGGCAGCAGGACCCGATGAAATACCAATACAGCTAATCAAAAACCTCGGTCCAAAAAGCAAGGCACTGCTGACTAATGCCATAGAGCAAGTGATTAGAACAAAGAAAATTCCCGTTGGATGGCGTGAAAGCAAGATGGATCTCATCTACAAAGGCAAAGGAGATAAGGATAACACGAGCTCGTACAGTCCAGTTACAGGAACGTCGGTTATATATATATATATATATATATATATATATATATATATATATAATCGCAATGCAAGCCATAAAATAAGAACTGTCGAAGTGGGTGGAGAAAAACGATGTATTGGGAGAACTACAGAATGGGTTCAGGCCAGGCATACGCTTAAAGGATATGTTTGTACTAACTCAGTGCCTAGAGATTTCAGTAGCTCAGAAAAAGCCTTTATCGATAGCATTTCTAGATATTAAAGGAGCTTATGACAAAGTAGACAGGGAATTGTTATGGGACATTCTTCAGCACGAAGGCATAGATGGCGATTTCGTGGAGCTGCCCTGAGGGAGATATATAGAAAAAACCAAGTACAAGTGGTATGGGAAGGTCGAAAAGGTAATGAAATGGTGGGAATTCACCAAGGATTGAAGCAAGGATGCCCTCTGTCACCATTGTTGTTCACGCTTTACGTTAAGGGTATAGAAAGACGACTGGAAAACACCGAATTGGGTTTTGATTTATCCTACATGCGTAATGGACAACTGGTGCAACAGAAGGTCCCTGGACTGATGTACGCAGACGACATTGTGTTACTAGCGGACAATAATAAAGATTTACAGATACTTGCGAATATCTGTGGCAATGCAGCGACAAATCTAGGCCTTAAGTTTAGCACAGAGAAATCAGGAATTATGATCTTTAATGAAGAGACGAGTAACTTCGTGGTGTTAATTCAACAGCAAGTAATACCCATAGTGAAGCAATATAAGTACCTCGGCGTACACATAAACGAAGGAAAGAATTACTCAAGCAACCACCAAGATAATCTGAAAATAATGGGGAAGCGGAAAGCAGCAATAATGAAACACAGAGCACTGTGTTTCATCAAGAGGTCACCATCACCTCTTGATGAAGGACGGACCCCGGCCGGAACGTCGAAATTAAATGTTTTTGCTTTTCTACGTGCACCTGCACTTTTAATTTATCAAACACCGGATTCTAAGAACAACTTCCTTCATATATATATATATATATATATATATATATATATATATATATATATATTGCAACCAACAATATTCTGGGTGAACCTGCGCCCGTCAACTCAACAGACTCTGCACTCCACAAAAAACGTCCCTCGAGCTTCGCTTCTTCGAACGTCGTTCTCTTATTCAACACCTCCTGTCGCATGCCAGTCGTCCGATTCTCGAGCCCGAGCCGCCGGTCTGTCAGCACGTGGTGTGGGCACGTGCGACCCAGCGTTGCCTTGCGGTGCCTTGCTTGACGCTTGAGTTGTGGCCGCTCCTTGAGACACAGCTAGTTCTCGCAATTAGAGCACTGCACGGGCTCGGGCTTACCCGAAAGCCCGGGCCCGGCCCGGCCCATGGGCCGGGCCGGGTAGAGCAGTTTTTTCACGGGCTCGGGCCGGGCTCGGGCACGGCGTGTGCTTTTTGACCCGGGCCCGGGCCGGGCTAGGGTTTTTTGACGCGGGCCCGGGCCGGGCTCGGGCTTTTTGCGAGTTATTCTCGGGCTTCTCAACTCTGAAAAACATGTATTTTTGGGTCTCGGGCCGGGTTCGGGCCAGTTTCGAGTCGGGCTCAGGCCAGGCTCGGGCTTAAGGTAAAGGGGTGGCGGGCCGGGCCGGGCGGGTAACGTATATTACTTCCGGGCCCGGGCCGGGCCCGGGCCGGGCTCGGGCCGGGCCCGGGTCTCGCCATAAACGTTTTGATGGGCTCGGGCGGGCCCAATGTAAAAACGGGCCCGGGCCGGGCCCGGGCCGCAAAAATCGGCCCGTGCAGTGCTCTACTCGCAATGCTGGTGGCTATTATATTATATTAGTAAAATGTTACGCGAACGAAGGATTATGCACTGGAGACTATTTACAATGTATATTTACAAGAGGCAACTGCAGCGCTGGCCAGTTCAGCCGAGGAGAACAAGGAGCAGTTCTTCTTCGTCGGGGTGCCCGCGCGCATCGTCCACAAAAAACACGCAATATGCATGTGGCATTATCCCTGGCGGCAGAAGCAGCGTCCCGGTGCGTCTAAGTATCGGTGGTACCAGGAGGGTAGTACTGTTTTAGGCGTGCGACATTCACAACCTCAGTGGAATTTGGGGCAGATGAGGCACTGGTACTGACTGGGGCGATTTCATACGTAACTGGAGTCACGGCACGCAGCACTCAATATGGGCCTGTGTACCGAGACAGGAGTTTTTATGACAGGCCAACGTGACGAGATGACAGGTCAACGTGACACACCAAGTCGGGCACCACAGGAGTACCAGAGATCCAGGCGAAAAGTGGACGTCTCTGTGTTGACGATGGTACAAACGCCGTTGGTTCTCTTGGGAGGTCAGGAGGTGAGCGCGGGCAATTCCGCGTGCTTGGGCTGCCCCGGTGATGGCGTCAAGTGCATATTCGATGGTCTCTCCTGCGGCGGATGGAAGGGATGTGTCCAGTGGCGATGTGGGTTCTCGGTCGAACAACAGGAAGAACAGGGAATAACCAGCAGTGTCGTGACGCGAAGAATTGTAAGCAAATGTGACATAGGGTAGGGCAAGGTCCCAATCAGTATGGTCGGACGAGACATAATTTTCAAGTATGTCTGTCAGGGAATACCAGACGCTCCGTGAGACCATTAGTCTGTGGATGGTAAGACGTAGTCAGCTTGTGCCTGGTTGAGCAGGACTGCAGGATGTCGGCGATGCATGACTTTAGAAAGGAATGTCCGGCCACGGTCAGTGAGCAGTTGGTGTGGATCTCCATGCTGCAGAATCACGTCATGTAAAAGAAAATCAGCGACATCTGTGGCGCAGCTTGTTGGAAGTGCTCTGGTGATGACGTAGCGCGTGGCGTAATCTGTCGCCACAGCGACCCACTTGTTGCCAGACGTTGATAGAGAGAAAGGGCCAAGTCCAAGCCAACGCGAAAGAACGGCCCCGAAGGAATGTCGAGCGGTTGAAAGCACACGGCAGGGAGTGTCGACCGTGTTTTGCGGCGCTGGCATTTCTCCCACGCCGCAACGTATTTCCGGACGGAGCGGGCAAGGCCTGGCCAAAAGAAGCGTCGGCGAATCCGGTCGTAGATGCGGGAGACACCGAGGTGACCTGCCGTTGGTAAGTGATGAAGTTCTTGGAGAACAGCTGACCGGAGGTGCTTAGGAATGACGAGGAGTAGGGCAGGGCCGTCCGGGCGTACGTTGTGGCGGTATAACACACCATCCCGGAGAACAAGCAAGTGAAGGGACGAATCAGAAGGTGAAGATCCCAAGCGATCAATGATGACGCGAAAGGTGGCATCACGGCGTTGCTCGACAGCGACGTGTAGCAGCGGAGAAACGGAGAAAACACAAGCGTCGGCATCGGTGTCAGGGTCGGCGGGTGGTTCATCCACTGGATAGCGTGCTAAACAGTCGGCGTCCCGACGTAAGCGGTCTGACTTGTACATTACTGCATAGGAATATTCTTGTAGCCGCAGAGCCCAGCGACCAAGCCGGCCGGTAGGATCCTTGAGTGAGGAAAACCATGGAGCAGAGCGCGCGGTGGTCCGTGATTACAGAGAAGTGGGGGTCATACAATAAGTATGGGCGGAATTTGGAAACCGCCCAGATGAGAGCCAGGCATTGACGATCTGTAATCGAATAGTTGCTCTCCACTGCTGTGCACGAGGAGGCGGCTAGCGTAGGCGATAACACGATCACGTTCCTGTTGGCGTTGGGCTAAGACGGCTCCGATACCGTGACCACTGGCATCAGTACGCACCTCTGTAGGAGAGGACGGGTCAAAGTGGGCCATCATAGGTGGCGTGGTGAGAACGTTGGTCAGGTGGGCAAACGTGGCAGTTTGAGCGGGGCCCCACTTACACGGCACGTCCTTCTTCAGAAGATCAGTAAGTGGTCGGGCAATCGCTGCGAAGTCTTTAACGAACCGTCGGAAGTAGGAGCAGAGTCCTACAAAACTTCGGACGTCTTTGACAGACTGAGGTACAAGAAAAGACGTGACAGCACGAACTTTCTCCGGGTCTGGTTGACTACCAGAAGCGTCGACGAGGTGGCCCAGCACTGTAATCTGGCGACGACCGAAGTGACACTTTGAGGAATTCAGTTGGAGCCCAGCCTCGCGGAAGACTTGAAGAACAGCTGATAAGCGCTCAAGGTGTGTCTCAAATGTGGGCGAAAATACGAGAACGTCGTCTAGCCAGCAGAAGCATGTTGACCATTTGAACACTTGAAGCAAAGAGTCCATCATACATTCGAACGTTGCTGGGGCGCTGCATAGACCGAATGGCATAACTTTGAGAGAGAGAGATGGTGAGTAAGGCAGGGAGGTTAACGAGATGTTAGAATTCGGTTTGCTACCCTGCACTGGGGTAGGGAAATAGGGGTTAGAAAAAGGACAGAGAGAGAATGATAAAGAAAAGAAAGCACACACATAAAAAAGCGCACAGGCCGGAAGAGCGTTCTAATCACAGTCGTTCAGTTAGGCCGGTGGCTCGCAAGAAGCGCAGAAGCGCTTGTACGGCCTTCTTCTGTGACGTTAAGTACAGTCTGTGGTGGAGAATTCTTTCTTCCGACAGAAGCCGGTCGTCCAATTTGTTGAACGCGTTGTTGAGAGATTGTCTCTGCACACTGTACTGCGGGCAGTCAAACAAAATATGTACAATTGATTCTTCATTGCCGCAGTGGTCACAGGCTGCGCTGTCGGCCATTCCTATGCGGAACGCATAGGCGTTGGTAAACGCAACGCCCAAGCATAATCGGCACAAGAAGGTTGCGTCTCCTCGGCGAAGCCTTAATTGATGGTACTCGAAGGCTTAGTTTTGGGTCCAGAGAGTATAAGCGAGCATGCGTGAAGTGCAGCTCATTCCATGGTGACCTTGTGCGTTGGCATAACTTTGAATTGATATAGACCATAAGGGGTGACGAAAGCGGTCTTCAATTGGTCCTTTTCACCCACATAAATCTGCCAATAACCAGACCGAAGGTCTGAAGAGTAGTTGGAACCGTGGAGACAATCGAGGCCCTCGTCAATGCGAGGCAAGGGGTACACGTCTTTTTTGGTAATTCCGTTTAGATGCCGATAATCTACGTAAAAGCGCCACGTGCCATCTTTCTTTTTGACAAGCACAACGGGCGACGCCCAAGGGCTCCACGAGGGTTCAACAATGCCTTTGGCAAGCATCTTGTTCACTTCATCTTGAATAACATTACGCTGTGAAGCAGAAACTCGATATGGCCGACGATGAATAGGGCTTGCATCAGCAGTATTGATGTGATGCTTAACAATTGAAGTCTGGCCCAATTGTCGATTGTTGAGGTCGAATATGTCGTGGTAGGAAACCAAAATGCGACACAGAGGTGCTGCTTGTTCAGGCAATAGGTCCGCAGTAATCATGGGACAGAATGTTGCGTCGGGGCAAATAGCATCCTGTGGACATGGTGAGGAATCCGAGCAGACGTCCACCGAAAACGCCGTGACGTGGTCATCTCCTATAGCACGCAGCGTTGCAACCGATATGCCTTGGGGTAGAACTTGCTTTGTCAGGCCAAAATTCACGACGGGGAGGCATGCCCGGTTATCGGCGACGGTTACGATGGAGTGGGGCACAGCGATGTTGCGCATCAAAAGGACATCAAGTACAGGTGTGGCGACGTAATCACCATCAGGCACAAGGAAATATGATAGCAAATCGACGAAAGTCAAGGCTTTAGGTGGCAGGCGCAAGAAGGCGGTCGTACGAAAGTTGTTCGGCAGTTCGGCACGAATATGCGCGAGTTCGAGGCAGTTCGAGAATAAGTTCGAGGCAAAGAGTACCGGCAGAACACTCGATCAAAGCTGAATGCACCGTAAGAAAGTCTAGTCCGAGGATTAGGTCATGGGGACAATTGGTCAGCACTGTAAAACGAACTGGAACGTGGCGGTCGGCGATACTTATACGGGAAGTACACATTCCAGTAATGGCAACAGTGCTGCCATCGGCGACGCGTACGGCTCGTGTAGGAGCAGGCGTGAGAACCTTCTTTAGTCGACGACAGAGGTTAGAACTCATCATGGACACCTGGGCATAATACATATATATATATATATGCATGCTATCGCGTCCACCTGCAGCCCGCTTCGGGCGGCGAGAAAAAATACGATTAACGATTGCACAGTGCCAGTCACATAACCCTCCATTTTCTGCCATTTGAAGCCTACCTCGGGTTACGGCGTCCTTAATTAAGGTTGAGCCTAGCGCAATGCCTCGCAGGGCAGCTGGAGCGGCTGAAGGCTATAGATGATGATGATAAGTGGTTCTTGAGGGAAAGGGAAAGGTTGACGCTATCTTCTGCAGCCCTTGAGGGAGCACGGCTCAGCGCTATAGGAAAGAGGGCGTGACCTGTTCCAGGCCGATTCTGCGAGAACGAGCACTTAAGGAGAGAAGGCTGATGCCTTGATGTGCACTCTCTTCCCGCGCGCCGGAGGTCACGTGATCTGCTTAGTTTTGGAATTCCTCCATGTTTTGGAGGCACGGCTCAGTTATATATGGTAAAAGGAGCGGTAGCACGGAACGTTCGCTTGCGAGGAGTGGCCGCTTGACGTCATTCTGCATCCTACAGTTTCCCTGACACTACGCGTGTTTAGTTAGAGAATGTTCACTTCAATTTATGCTGCCTGTGAAACTACCAGTGTTCGAGTTATTCTTAATACTTTGTTAACGTTGTAATTGACTCTAATTATCCACTGCACCGACCTACCTCGTTGATATTTATGAAGCCAGACTGCGCGAGGTGAGCTATACTTGACTGTTACGTCAACGGCACGCACCAACGAATCCACTATAGCTAGTGCATGTCCCGGCCACGCCGCCACGCTTATCCACCCTCGTTTTGCGCGTTAAAGACGAGTCTTCGCCATAAAGGTGCGCCACGGCGACAAGCTTTTGTGCTATCACTGAACTGCTCTCAGGCGTGTTGTGAACCAACAAAATTGATTGCGTCTTATCCAGTGCGACAAGGATGCCGATGTGGGTTCGCTGGTGCATCTTGACTAACGGTGCATGGTGGAGGAAAGGAGGAGGCCACACACAGGACGCATAGCCCCTATGTGTCCAGTGTGCCTTCTTTTGTCCTCTCTTTCTATCTCTCTCTAGGCTGTCAATTATGTCGGCGGCAGCGACATTCATATCGGCCACCGTTCCTGCGCCACGGTTCCAAGTATAGAAAAGTGCGCGCTGTTGCGGCGATATTGATAAGGGAGCTATGAAAACGCTGCTATCAGGCCATTACGCAGTGACGCCGGCCAGCAGTAAAATTATTGCGGCCAAGTTGCTTCGACCAGGATGCCGGATCAGGCCGGACATTGAGTTGGTTCATTTGCAGGGCGTTTGAGCGCACTAATTCAACACGGAATTAAGGATTGAGGAAATGTAGTGTGGTGCGTACAGAATAATTCGATGTTTTCTACCAAAGTCTAGAATTTTATTATTTGAATATGTTCGAAAAATATGATATGGATGTATGACCCCTAAGACCTCTTGTACAATACATTGCACATTCACTCAGAAGCGATTACACAAAATATTCCTTCTGGGTATGAAGTATGGTGCATGTGTAACTGTAAAGAAGTGGTTTGCTCATATCCTTGTCATCTGCTTTCGAGAAATTTCACACTCAATTGATCTAGACCTCTGTGATTTGTCGCATTTGTCGCTACCGCTACCGAAAACATCAAGACATTATATCCCATAGCTGTGTTGTGGTCTCAGGAGCACCATTGTACGTCAGTTTTGTCCGCGTAGATGGCATCGGTATTGACAAAAAAAATGGCTGAATTTAGCAGAGACATCCTCTGTATGATAAGCCACTAAAAAAAGCAAGCCCTAGTGATTTACTAGTTCTCAGTGTACGAAACCTCATAACGTTATCCTTTTACTTGCAGCTACAGCCTCATTTATCTCGAGCACTCCTTTTTATTCCATGTTGTCACAGTACCACTCTGATGTGTCAATTTCATATGCATTCCCAACAGACGCCACCTGCCAGTTGAGGGCCAGCAAGTGTAACGGCAGGGATGCTCTCAGTGGCCTTCAAGCGCTCGGCTCCTGCTCGCTTCACCACAGAAACCTTTCGTCTACGAGCGCCTTCTTCACCAGGTTCCGTCGGCTAAGATATCGTCGCAGGCCTTCCAGCATCTGTAATAAACCAACTGGCGTTAATGGAAACAAATATATAATATTTGACATTGCAAATACGTCAACTCATTTTACTGGGAAAGAAAAGAAAAGAAAGAAAGGTAAAAAAATTGTAGGACTACAAAATTTGATTTCTGAACTAAACCATATAGTTCAAAAGCTGCGCCCGCTCAATGCCACAAGAACAGTGAAACTATATAGTCGCAAATAGGTTTGCATGAACAGTGCTCAGCGGTTGAAACCCGGAGTGTGTGATGGCCGGCACTTTTTTACGCCACCGGTGGGAGCTGGGGACACCGAGCTCATGCATTTTTGTATCACGTGAAAGAGAGAATCTTTTTGCGATGCATTGTGAACGCATTCGGCCACTCAGCTATAACCCAGCGATCAGGAGTGGCGCAAAAAGCGCCGGCCGCCATGCGGTCCGAGTATCGCGTTTCAATCGCTGAGCAACGTACATGACATTGAAATGTGTTTTGCCCATGGAAGCACAGTAACGTTCGAAAGCATGGACTAAAATGGCTGAAAGTGGCGGGAAAATGCCACCCAGCACCACCACCGACCACAGCGTCCAAATCTTGAGACGCCACAAAGCTCTCGCGGCACAAATTAACGTGCGCCTCAAAAAAGCGATTTGGCGTTCGGCGACGAACGCGCCCATTCTAGTACTAAAACAGGCGAGAGAACCAAAGAAAGCTATTCGCTTTAAAACAGCAGAAAGAGCCAAAGAAATTAATTCGGTTTATTAAAAGAATTACGCGGGCTTTGCTGCAGAGAGGATATATGCTGCAGAGTAGCGTTTGCTGTTTCGTTGTGTAAATGCGTCAAACGGCAGACCCGGCAAACAGTATACAGGGTGTTTCATTTTAGCTGCACCAAACTTTTAAAAATTGCCTGTGGCAGATAACACAATTATAATCCTTGATCTAAACTACTCGATGAGGCGGCCATTACTTCCACGAGAAATCAAAACGCCTAATTGAGTAATTAGCATAATTACGCTAGTTAACTTTTTAATAAATGATTTTACGGCACATCTTTCAATCTACGAATTATAGCCGCTGAGTTCGCAAGGCGTATCCACTTGGGACGAATTCTCAGGACTGAACCAGTTTCGAGATATTAATTTTCAAAGTGTCCGACGAAATGCATGGGCGTTCCAGTTAACTTTGTGCGTCAATGCATAAAACAGCGTTTTCCTCAAAAAGTCAACTGGAACGCCCATACATTTCGTCGGACACGTTAAAAATTAATATCTCGAAACTGGTTCAGTCCTGAGAATTCGTCCCAAGTGGATACGCCTTGCGAACTCAGCGGCTATAATTCGTAGATTGAAAGATGTGCCGTAAAATCTTTTATTAAAAAGTTAACTAGCGTAATTATGCTAATTACTCAATTAGGCGTTTTGATTTCTCGTGGAAGTAATGGCCGCCTCATCGAGTAGTTTAGATCAAGGATTATAATTGTGTTATCTGCCACAGGCAATTTTTAAAAGTTTGGTGCAGCTAAAATGAAACACCCTGTATATGCAGGAGGTGCACAGATGGCTTTGCGCATATATGCCAACTCGATGTACGTGTGCTGTCCTGTGTTGAGCCATGTCGGGCGATGACGCAGTTTTCCTGATACGGAAGTCAGCGGGGACCCGCCCCTCGAGAAACGCCGTTTGTGCGATAAATAGGAAACTCCACAGCCTCAATTCCAAGCACCAAAGGTGCCCAAATGCGATAGCACATAGTGGTTTCAATACCACGGAAATAGGAGCCACGTAAGGTTTTTTTACTATGCGTGCGCGCGCGCGTGTGTGTGTGTGCGTGTGCGTGTGCAAAATTAAATAAAAGGCATCTTTGATGATCTTAATTTGCTCTTTTTGTAATCAACCTATTACTGTAAAATTAACTTTAAAAAAAGTCGCAGTTACGCCTGAAAAGCGAAGCATCGATTGGGATAGCAAATGCACCGGCGCACGATGACTCAACGCCAAGATGGAGATCCCAATCATCGCCAACAAAAAGAACCAAGGTCAGACATCCAATTCGTGGCACTAACTTTCGCTTACTAAAGCATCAATCGGTGCGTTCAGACCAGCTGGGATGTGTGAAACACGGCGCTATAGAGCCCACTCGCGAGGTTCGTTATGTGCTACGTGTGATGACTTCGACCGCAACGAGACCCTTCAACAAATTCTGTGTGACTGACCTCGCTGCAGTGTACAAAGACGATCGCTCGCGTCTGCGCTAGCTCGCTTTGAGCCAGGCCAATCAGAGCAAAGCATTTTGGAATAACAACCTCAGGCGATCTCAATAGAGGGCGACCAAGGCACTGCTACAGTGTTTAAGGACAACAGACCTGCCAAGCGGCTTTAGCCTGAATATGTATTTTACAGCACGTGACTATGTGCTGCGATAGTGCGTGGTGATGGTGATCCGCTGTGATCGTGTCAGTGCTCACTGTCTCTCTCTT
This sequence comes from Dermacentor silvarum, assembly GCF_013339745.2. Lineage (NCBI taxonomy): Eukaryota > Metazoa > Arthropoda > Arachnida > Ixodida > Ixodidae > Dermacentor > Dermacentor silvarum. Next base: position 145,469,472 of record NC_051154.1, read on the forward strand.
CTTCATCGAAATGAAATTAAACGAATGAGATTTATGCCCCTGAAACACGAGCGAACTAAAGTCCTTTGAAGTAAACCCCTTTCCTTTAAGTTGAAGAATTCTCTTATCTAAAGAAGCGTCGGCGCTGAGACACGTTGCGGCGCGGTCTCCTTTATATGTTTTCAGTAAGCAACGCAGCAAAGCACATGAAATTCCATCGTTAAACTGAAACTTACAAAAGGTTAAAAAAACATAGTGTATCTCGTCAAGTTGCGTCACTGCTAACAATAAAACCCTTTTTACAGGCACTAAAATTATTATTCAGGCCTCTCTATTTTTTTTTTCTTTTTCTCTTTTTTGTCAAGTTTTCTCTGTTCTACAAGCTGCGAACGGGGTTATCCTTTTAGGCCCGTAAAGGAGTTCGGATATCTCCAATTCCGCAAGGGACCCCTACCAAACAGGAGATACCCCTTCGCCGCGTGTCACCGCGCGCATGAACGCCTTTCCAGGGGCGGTATTGTGTAAGAGTCCAATTAGTGGACTGTCCATTTCGGCTGTCGCTGATTGGCTGCTGCTTGATGTGCAGGAAGGTGCCAGCCAGACTCCTTCCTGCACGTGAAGCAGCAGCCAATCAGCGACAGCCGAAATGGACAGTCCACTAAATGGACTCTTACAGAATACCGCCCCAGTAAACGTTCCTTAGTCCAAAGGCTTGAGGAGTGCCCGTGTGTCAGGGGTAGTACCCTATAATGGTGACGGCTACTCCTTTTCACATAATAGTAACAATAATGCTTTCTTCTTTTCTTTCTACCTGCCCTTTTCCCCAGTGTAGGGTAGCAAATTGTATTTTCCGTTCTGATTAATCTCCCTGCCTTTCTCCTTTCTTTCTTCTCTTTCTTTCACACCTAAGAAAGTACGGATGGGCGCTTTAGGTTTCAACTGGTCCCTTGAAAGCTTACCTTGTCCACAACGTACGTGAGCGTCGCAGCCAGGACAAAGTCACTCGAAGCAAAATCAACAACGCAAAACATCAGCAGATCCCAGAGAACGAGGGTGAACTCGTGGCCATGATAGATCACAGCGTCGAAAGAATGACCATTATCTGGAAAACAAAACCCAGTTGTGGAAAACAAAACTTAACATCCATTTTTTTCCCAACAGTGCACATATGCAGTGATGAACGGGCATGCTTACAACTCAAGAGAATACACTCTGAAAGCAGCGCAGAACTTGAGACGCGGACGAGTCAGTAGATCAGACAAGCGCTTGTGTCTTCTGATTAATCTCTTTTGCGCTGTTTTCAGTATAGAGCCTAACCAACTAGCGCAAACCGACGCTTTACTGACCAAAATAATCGCATCGTAGCGGACTCAAGAACGCCGTAGTCGGCTATTATAGCCTGAAATAGAAATATCGTCACCCACTTGAGAGCAGCACGTATAGAATTCTGAGAAACCCAGAAAGCATCGAAGTTGAGGAACATTTCATCCTGTCCCGGGGCCTAGGGTGGTAATGCGGATTTGGTGGTTCGCCATATTCGATTGCGATGAAGTGTGGCGCAACACCAGAACATGGACACCAGGGGTAGGAAGGGGCAGGTGGGGGCGTATTCTGTAAGTGTCCGCCTAGTGGACATCTCTATTTCGCCTGCTGCTGAAGTGCTGATTAGCTATCTCCTTCCCACGCGTACCCCAGCTCAGCCAATCAGAACTTCAGCAGCAGACGAAATGGACATGTCCACTAGGTGGACCCTTATAGACTACCCCCCATGACACATGGACTTGGACACAAGTGTGTCATTCGCTCATTCTTATATATCCATGTCCTGATTTGCCATGGCTATCCCCAGCTCGAGCACGCAGAGACTACTGTTTCCGGGACGTTTGCGCAAAACGCTTCCAGCTTGTTGTCGATCAGTCCCACAACAACACTGGCGTCATTGTGCAGGAGACAGTCCACTAGCACATAGTATATATTGTCAATGGTGGCAAACCCTTCACTATTTCGGCGTTGTTTCCAGCGGGCGATCTGTCACGCGAGGTGTCGCGACAAGCCAACAGTCAAGGCGAGAGCATATTTAACTTCATTTCACCCAATGTACCATCCTAAACGTATGGCCCAGTGGGTGTGATAAGCCCTAGGCCTGCTATAAGCACTTGGAGACCTGCGCTCTTATTTGCGTTATCTGTTACCAACACATATCGAATCACAAGTGCGCTTTTTAGCAGTCTTATTTCTTCGTGCATGTTAGGGGATAGGTCAAAGCTGTTACAAGTATTTGTTTCGATTTGTTTATTCTTCATCAACTTAGTCGACACAGTTTGGCCTCCGGCTCTCTAGGCACATTTACTTTCGCTCCAATACAGAATACTTACCATTGTAAAAGAAGCCACGGTCGACAATATCATTGAACTCAATATCAAGAAGCTTTTCAAGAACTGTTCGGTCCTTCACCGTGTAATCAACATCCTTTAATGACTGGAATGAATAAAAAAGTCAGTTATGTAGCAAATATGCATTATCTAAAGAGTTAGATGCACAATACTGTGCGACATTGCTACAGAAAACGCACCTCTGCACCACGTATTTAGCTAAAACAAGAACCTCCATATTACTTCGGAAATCTATGCAACCAGTGTTGCGTGATGTATAGCGCATGCAAACATTAGTACAGGGATGGTCCCACTCACATGATCAAGGAACGCGCACAAAAATTTTGTTACGACATTGTAAGTATTCACTACGGTGTCGATGTTGACCCTTGAAAGATGGCCGTCCGCTGAAAAATATAACGTACATTAGTAAGGATGTTTCATTTTTTGCCGAAAACTGCACAAGCGCGAGTGCCTGTGGCGGGTAGCACAATTATAACCCGTGAGCTAAATTACTCGATGAGGCGGTCATTACTTCTACGAGAAATCAGAATGCTTAATTCAATAATTACCATAATCACACTAATTAACGTTTAACTTTATTACTTTACTGCACATATTTCAATTTACGAATTGTAGCCGGTGAGTTCGCAAGGCGTATCCACTTGGAACGAATTCTCATGACTACACCAGTTTCAAGGTTTTAATTTCAATGGGTCCGATGAAATACATTGGTTCTTCTTTCTGGGGTTTCACGTGCCAAAACCAGTTCTGATTATGAGGCGCGCCGTAGTGGAGGGCTCCGGATTAATTTTGACCCCCTGGGGTTCTTTAACGTGCACTACAACGGTGCATTGGTGTTCCAGCTATTTTGTGCTTCAATGCATAAAACGGCATTTTCTAAAAAAAAAAAAAAAAGATAAGTGTAACAACAGTGCACATTAACCGCAATTTTGACGGCGCATACATATCTCGAAGCCGATGCCATCCTCAGAATTCGTTGCGAATCGATATGCCTTGCAAGCTCACTAGCTAGAATTCGTAGATTTAAATATGTACCGTACAGTAATTAATCAAAACGCAATTACTGTACTTATGTTAATTATTCAATTGAGCATTTTGATTTCTCGTAGAAGTAATGGTCGCCTCTTCGAGTAATAAACTTAAGGGTTAGAATATTGCTATCTGCCACACATGATTTTTTAAATTTTATTGCGGCTAAAAAAAAACACCCTACAAATGAAATTGAACACAGGCTATGAAAACAGGATGCATCGATACTCACCATTCTGCATTCTGTCTGGTGCTTGTGTATACTAAAAAAAATGGGGGAGGGGGAGCAGTGAGCAAATAATTTCTTCCACTACGAAGAATCAAATGTAAAAAAAAAAATGTGACAGCTGGTGGTACCATCAATATTTTCATTCTTCCGGTGCAGGTGTAGTCAGAAGCAAGCTGGGCACCGCAGTAGTAAAACGTCATGAATTGCCGTGCCATTTGTAGTGCGCACCGGGAAAGTGCTTCCGGCATTGACTTTCTGATTACAGCATCGCACAAGCTGTCGAGGATGAGACAACAGAAGACGGCGCACGCTCGCCGTGATCAGTTCCAACCGGTGATGCTAAGTTGTGCTCCAAGTGAGTAAGGCCTAAGATTTACTGTATGTTGAAACATATACAACTCCAGTGAAGTCACAGTGCGCCCGGTCCTTGTGTTTATGACTGTGCCTGTACATCCGGGATGAAATAGCTGACCTTAGAGAGTACATATTGTCACTTACTGTAGAAAGAGGTCTCCTCATTCGGCAGTACTGTTCGTAAATATGAACTGGAAGTGTCATCTGAAAAGTTTGTTGTTCCGTGTCAGGCAGCAGTCCTCTATGGCCGCAGAGGTCCTCCTGGATATTAAAATGCATGTATATGCACAGTGCCACGAAAACTAAATAATTGCGTTCATTGTATAAAGCGACCAACAGCTGGCACCGCATGTCTAGAGAAGCTCTAGGGCAATGCCCGCATCCCGCATTTAATTATTTTTGGCAATGGATTCGCACCAGAACCCCACCGTTGTGGTCGTATAAGTTCCGAATTTTATACGTGTCCCCATTCTGGCGCGAAATATCTGCTGCATGCTGTTTGCTGCACTTACCTCTTCTCTGCGCAGCAGTTCGTGCATCTCTTTCATCGAAACGTCAGCATGACCCTGAGCTGACCTTCCGTGAATGTAGTACCCAAATTTCGGCTGGACAAATATGACCACACTGATCTGCACAAGGCGACAAACAGTACGATTAAGCACAAGTTCACAATAATCTGGGCACAGCTCTTAACTGGCATTGAAATATGGGGTGAGGGAAAGGGTTAGCGTGACCACCTAGCTCTCTTTTAATGTCATCTATAGCGATCGCCCGTCCCCTATGTACTAGTCCATCACTTCCGCCCCTCTGTTATAATAGACACGGGCTGACATTAAGGAATAATTATATTCTTCTTTGGGCAGTAGTTATTATATATGCCGTTTACTGCCCCACTTCATGGCCGCTGCCATGTTTGAACACGCGACCCCGCCGCCATTGAGCGCCTTATGGCGTCTTCCCGATAGCGGACGACGTTAGCCACCATAACGAAGTGTTGAGTCAATGCAGAAAGAGCTGCTTTCACTTTCTGGATAAATTATAATTACTTGCCAGTAATGCAATGGCTTTCATCGGAAAGCGCGAACGGAACGTTAGCGCTGGTGATAATTTACACACAGCCTAATTTTAGCCTGACAGCGGTGGACGAATACTCCACGTCGGCGCGTGTGCGTTCTCCAATGAAGCGATACCCGGTTGAGCGTACTTCTTTTTATTTTGATTTATTGTAACAGCAGATATCTCTACCCACTTCAGTACTGTGTAATCCGTCGTGATGGTGGGTATGTTCGAGCAGTCTGTCGATAATATTGTTTTCAGTGCCATTAAGAACACGTAGCTGTTTGGTCTTCTGCGGTGACTCGTCTACAAGTGCGCGCAAGAATTCAGCGGGCAGCCACCCTAACTTGTTCGGATCTCCGAAAACAAGATCTTACTATGTCCATCGAAAAATGTGCGCTCATTGCGTTTACGCGCAAACCCATGACACCGTACCCTGTTTCTCTCAATGGCCAGGCTATTACATACCAGAAATCTCACCGCTTCTTAGGAGTGATTATTGACAGCAACCTTTCATGGAGCCCCCACTGCATCTACCTGAAGCGGAGACTAATTTCGATTATACATATAATGAAGTTCCTGTGTGGAAAAACTTGGGGAACGTCGGTACGGTCCATGCTGCAGCTGTACAGAACACTGTTTCTGGGCTTTTTACGATACAGCTTGCCGGTTTTGGAGAACACATTCAAAAAAAATATTCGTACCTTACAAAGTTTGCAAGGCCAGGCTCTGCGGACATGTCTTGAACTTCCACGATGCGCCTCGACTCATGCAACAATCGTCATTGCTAGAGACTATGTGATTCCAACATACATTACGGTTGACAACTTCAGAGCACACATTCGACACCTGTGTCGCGTACCCAGTCATCACATTGCTGCTTTGCCGGCACAAAGACCTCAGGCCACGTTTTCGAAACTTGTTGCGACACATCGAGGCTGCCTTCCATCGGGCGTTACACCAGCAGCAAGACCACTGTCACCCCCGTGGTGTCTACGACAGCCACAAGTACACCTCGCGATTACGGGAATTACGAAGAAACTCCGTCATTCCACGGTAGCTCTACGACAGTTGACATTGTCCTTGCTGAACGATGCATATGAACTAAGAACGCAAGTTTACACCGATGGATCTGTCTCAGCCACCAGCTCCACAGACGCTTTTATCATCCCGGCCTTACAAGTCACAAGGAAGTTCAAAGCGTCCCACATAACGACCTCTACGGCAACAGAACTTGCCGCCCTACGTGCTGCTGTTAACTACATCGTAGAAACACCACCTCGAAAGTGGGTCCTTTTTTGTGACTCCAAGGCAGCCCTTCAGAGTCTGCAGTCAGCATTACGACGCAAGACACATGAACAACTGGTGTTTGAGACCAGAGAGGTTCTCCATCAAGCCCTCATGAACGGAAATGACATCATCTTTCAATGGCTGCCGGGGCACTGTGGCATCGTCGGTAATGACCGTGCTGATGATGCCGCCCGGTCAGCCCATAAAGAAACCCTGACTGTTCCTATACCGTTATCAAGGACAGACGCTGCGAGGGGTCTTCGTTTACTCGCTCAAACCGAGACAGAAACGTCATGGAGCAGCCCGATTTTTACGAACTGTTATCTCCACCGGCTGGATCCTACACTGAGGCTACAAATTCCATCGAACTTCCCCCGCCGTGATGCAACTTTGCCGCCTCTAGTTAGGGGTGGCTTTTACGAAAGCGTACGCATTCCTTCTGGGCATGTCCGACACACCAATCTGTGACTCGTGCAACTGTGAGGAGACGGTGGAACACGTGTTGTGTTTTTGTCATCTTTATGAGAACGAACGCGACATTCTCCGGAGTGTGTTAAACCGATTAGCCAGGAGACCTTTTTCAGAGACAAAGATTCTTGGACCGTGGCCCCATGCGTCGCAGGCTTACAAAGCGGCGCGGGCATTGTTACAGTTCATGAAGTCGACTGGCCTCAGTGACCGATTGTGAAGTGTTGGACAACCGCACGTGTTCATACTGCGAGTACTTTCTTCCCCCTCTCTCCTTTCTTTTCACCCCTTTAAACCCCTTCCCCCGTGTAGGGTAGCAAACCAGACGTGCGTCTGGTTAACCTCCCTGCCTTTCCTTTCTTCTTTTTCCTCCTCCTCCTCCTTGTTTCCCCTGCCTCTCTCAACCACAGGTTTTTCTGAACATGCAAGAAATTGATGGTCCCCAGAAATGCATAAGCAGCGAGAGCGGTCAGAGCTATATATACATGAAGGACTGCCCACTAAGCTACGCTATTAATATACTAGTATATGGGTCACCGAATTAGGCACTCGGATAACAAAAAAGATATAACCACATAAAGCCAACGGACAATGAAGCCAAGGAAAGCATCGGGGAAATTAAGTGTGGTTGAAATTGGAATGTAGAAAATAATGAACATAAATGAAAGTGGACGAAAAGATAACTTGTCGCCGGCGGGAGCTGAACCCGCAACATCCTCATTACGCGTGCGTTGCACTACCAATTATGCTACGGCGACGGCCATCAATTCGTCCACTAACTTGAGTATTTATGTTTACTATATCTAGCCCTAGGTGTGTTAGCCAGCGCCACTCAGAACCATGGTGGGCGGATGTGGAACATGCTTTTTAGCCCAATGGCGTCACGTAATACGTGATCTTGGAAGAGCAGGCGCGTGGCAAATAAACCCTCGCATACTACCTAGTGACATCAAGGCTGCCAGATTCGAGGATATAAGTAATTAAACTATGGCTACCAAAGTTGCCTTGGTGTATTGCGCTTGAACGAAACAGTAGGTTAAGTATATTTCGTTATCTTTCACGTGCCACAAAACAAAGTTTGCAGCGAAACAACACCTTTTTAATTCGTGTACTTGCCACAACATAGGAAAATATGTTTACACGGGAAACGTTCTCGGTTTATTATCATGATTGAATGCGCAGCCCACTGCGATTACGCGTGCGTACGAGCCCTGACTAGTCGTCTGCACTTTTTAATATGCCCATTACCGGACGCGACATGTTCGTTAAGAAGCATGACAGTGCAGCCACATCAAAAGTGTGCGAGAGGATCGACACTCAATCATTCCTAGCTCACTCACGCTCGTAACTGTTCCTACCACATTCATAAGGGAGCTTCACATCTTTTCTTTTTTTTTCAAAGCTGAGTAGCCTATAATCTGTAAAAGCACGCCTTCATATATGACTTCATATATGACTATCTATTTGCTCAATACACTGCCTAAACAACATTAGAAACCACGTTTCGTATTGTTGGTACTTCAAGGTACGCTGATATCGCATAGCGTTGGGGAATACATTTATAAGGTGAACCACGTTACCCCTTGCTTCATATGTGCAATATGTTATAGTACTATACATTCAAGAGAGTTATCACAAGCCCATTCTCGTTTTGCGGCGATTCTGGCATTCGGTTGCACTCAAAAGGCGTCATATGGCGTCGGAGCCGGTAGCGCCATCTATTTTGCGCTCCGCAAACTAACCGCTGTAAACGGTCTATAAGCTTTTGGAACAATGCACAATTTACAACATACCCGCTGCGGTAGCCCAGTGGCTGTGGCGTCGCGCTGCTTTTGACTCGAGGTCGCGGGCATGATTCCGGCCGCGGCGGCGGCCGCATTCCGATGGGGGTGGAATACAAAAACGCTCGTTGCCGTGCATTGGGTGCACGTTAAATAACCCCAGGTGCTCAAAGTTAATCCGGAGCACCACCCCCCCCCCCTTTCGCGCCACTGCGACGTGCCTCATAAACAGATCGTGGCACATAAAATCTCAAATTAATTAACAATTTACAACCTATTTAAAATAGAAAATTAAAATTAAATTATGGAGTTTTACGTGCCAAAACCACGATCAGATTATGAGGCACGCCGTAGTGGTGGACTCCGGAAATTTGGACCACCAGGGGTTCTTCAACGTGCACCTAAATCTAAGTACACGGGTGTTTTCGCATTTCGACCCCATCGAAATGCGGCCGCCGTGGCCGGGATTCGGTCCCGCGACCTCGTGCTCAGCAGTCCCAACACCACAGCCACTGAGCAACCACGGCGGGTCTAATTAAAATAGACATTGCAGACAAGCCCGTCTGTGTGTGTCTGCATCTTGAAAACTACGGCCTGCTAAAAAGAAAGTTTCTGCTCACTCTGGGCGACACCGACAAGTTGCAGATGTTGTAGAGAAGTCGGCGACGTATTTGTTGCCAACATTTCAAATAAAACGCGTCCATGTGACATAAACAAAAGTTCGACAGTGTTTTGCAGTTTTTATATTGACCGTATCAATGTTCATTGCAAATGTTCGACATAGTGAGAGTGAGCAGACCCAGTAAAAAATGCTCTAATTTGTAGCTTCCGCTGTCCTCATCTTCATATTTTGAGGACCTTGAACAATTGAATCTCATTTTTAAAAGCTCAATTTTATGCAACATGAAACACACTCGCATAATGCTATAAAATTCAACAATGCGTGACTGAATCACGAAAAAAAAAGATCTACATAGCATGACACAAAAAAGTATACTTCCGTGTGCGTACATTGCTGACGGAGCAAAGGTCAATAAAGTGTTGAAGCTTGTCTTCATAAAATCGTTCGTAGATGAACTTCTGCAAAACAACCTGAAAAAGTAAGACGTTCAACTAAACACTATCATCTAACTTGAGGAACACGAGAAATGTTTCTAGTGTACATGCAGTTGGCGTCACATAAGCCGCACTATGTGCACAGGACACATTTCGGACTGCAAGCTTTAGTTCCCGTTCGAAAACTTTAGAGGTTAGAAATGTCTGAAATTTAAGAAAAACACTGTATCAGCGGCAAGATTACATAGGTAAGGTGGCTGCTGGGTATAGCGCAGCCGCGCGGGCTCTAACTCGAAAGCGAGCTGTGAAGGGGACAGAGTGCACCGAGTGCTGATATCTTCGTGTGCACTGTGTTTTCGCCGCTTAGTCGACGTTGAAGCACGAAAGTCAATTCGCTCGCTGCTGCCGCCACGCTTCTTCACTCCAGCGTTTTGACAGCGAGATTCCGCGGTAATCGAGTGAGATGTGTTCATGTTTGCTCGTGCGCGCCTGACAACATGCTTGTTAATTTAGTTAGTAAGCGAATGTTTACACGTTTATACGGCCGATAAAACTACTATTCTTACTTCGTATAGCTATTTGCTATTGCAATCGATGCTTCGCCTATCGGGCGGAACTGCGACATTTTTAATTAAGATCAGACATTCACAAGCCTCATGCAGCGCGTTGCATTTATTTCATTGCTTAGGTCAAATTTCTGTTTTTACGTTGGTCTGTTTCATCGTATACATCAGGTTGTTCTGTTAGCACCACACACCACATACAGGGACATGCATATTTCGATTAAAATGTTCAAAATATGTCGCCCTTCCCGCTGCATTGTTCTTGCCCAAATTTCACAGAAAGGTCGCATTTTGGAATCTACGCCGTTCAGTGCAACACTTGGCACAGTAATTTTCCTGGTGTTTAAGAAAAGAACGCAACGTTTCCCTCGTTTATGGAGATGCAAGCCGCTGCCGCGACGGTGGTGGGATAAACTTGTGTCGCCGCCTGCCGGCAGCTGCAGACAGTAGCCGTTCAAAGATGGTTGCCGCGTGCTGCCCGCTCCTCTGGAACACGCGGCAACCCTCCCTAAACGGCTACTTTTTGCAGCTGGCGGCAGACGGCGACACAAGTTTGTCCTAGTGCCGTTGCGGCAGCTGCTTGCATCTCCATAAACGAGGGAAACGTTGCATTAAAAAAAGGCAATCAACTGTGCCAAGTGTTACACCGAACGAGGTAGACTCCAAAATGTGACCTTTCTGTAAAATTTGAGCAAGAATAGTGCAGCGGTAAAAGCAAAATCTGTTTTCGAACATTTTAAGCGAAATATGCACGTCCCTGTATTCGCGCGCTCTATTTAATAGCTCGGAAAGAAGTATATTTCCAAGAGTTGAGAAATGGGCCGGGTACTAAGGAGTAGCCTTGGCTTCATAAAATCCTACCTGGAACAGAGCAATGAGCAGGTACAGGGACGCAGAAAGAGCAAAACGGCAGGCAGCGCTAAATGGGATGTCGGCGTTTTTCACAGTCCTCGAATAGTAGCTCTCGGGGCTAGCAAGAGCCACATATTCCAGTCCCAGGCCCTACAGCATAGGAACGCGCAAAAAAAAAAACATTATAATTCGATAGCATTTAAGTGATAAGAGGCGTGGAGATATAGCCTTTGTTACGGAACTTGTGTGCGGACATACAAACACATTCCGACACCGCGAATCAAGCCCGGACCTCCTGCGTGAGGGCCAGTTTCCAACTTCTCGACAAAGCCGGACATAGTCTACCTGGCGCACAGTTCCAGCTTTAAATTATTGCACCAGACACAACAAAATTGTACACTAGCGCAGCCAGCGTTCACATTGATGATGAATGACTGTAGGCGTGTGGTGATGTTAGTTAAATGGCTTTGCAACTTAGTCAAGATGACTAGGGTGTTCGTTTCCTCGAGAACATTATGACACATTCTTGGAGTTTAGAAGCGGTAGCGGTTTAAGGGTTTCGTCTATACCACGGCTGTTCCGCTAATTCCCATTATCCGCTGTCTTTTTTTTTTTTTTCCTTCTGCAAAAAGGGACATGGCGACTTGCCTACCGCTATTCCTGTGGTCTGACCGGGCCTATCGGCATATTTTGACGGCATCGAAACTCATCTATCAAGGGGCAAGCAACGCGCCACCAATTGAAATGTATACGTGGCTGAAGAACAGTTGTGCAAATAAGAAGAAACATACTACACTGACGTTTCATCGTGCTAGCTAAATAGTAGGCTGGCTAAGCCAGGAATTGAAACACACACACACACACACACACACGCACACGCACACGCACACGCACACGCACACACACACACACACACACACACACACACACACACACACACACACCGATACCTTGGCCTAAAAAGAAGGTCGTCGCCTAGGACGTATAGGTTGTTAATTGAACATGCATTGAGAGTAGAACATGCATTGAGTTAGGCGTGGATCGCACAGAAATACACAAATGCATTAGTTTTACGCTAAAGGCGCACGTCTTTCAGAAGACTGCCTTGTTTACGCTGAAATACTGCCACCAGAAACTTGAGATTTCGAATATGTGGGTGATCGTAGCACTTAACGGCCTCCTCATTGACCCCTAAGCCCTCCTACTGCCTTTTGCTTTTTGGCAGATGACCTGTCACTGTCACTGTTTTACACTGTCAGATTCTGTTTTGTTTTGTTTTGCTTTTTTTCAGACCAAACACTAAATGCCCACAGCTGCGCGGTCGACAGCCTGTGTCCGCTCGCAACAACGATTCTCGCCTTGAGAAGCAGCAGCAGCGCGAGGAGCTGCAGAGAGAGTGAGACCCTGCGATGGCACTGCAGTTCGCACCACTCGTTGGCAACGAAGTAAGAGCGCCAGATGCTGACCGCCGTCGCCGATTCACCGCCCTTGTGATCGGCGACCACCACGCTGGAGCAGTTGCTGCTGGCGTCGCCGAGTCCAGTGGCCTGCGAAAGCACCAGCATGAAATCGTACCAGAAAAGACTTCCGTTTGCTTGCTTGTTTTTTCTTTTTTTTTTCTGCGAGCAAGGCGGCGAGTAGTGCAGTAAGCGCTTGAGGAAATACAAGGCGCAGGACTTCGTTCAACTGTGCAAAGGAGGAGGCGAAGGGGATAAAGATAGGAAGGTCAACCATATGGGTTTCCGGTTCGCAACCCTACTCAGGGGCAAGGGGTAAAGGGATCAAAAGAAAGAAAGAATGGAGAGGGAGGGAGGGAAGCACTGGGAATGCCAGTACGGCAGTGGGGCTG